>NC_063381.1:533256-538206 GCF_021869965.1 Rhincodon typus
GAAGGTCAGGTATTGGTGTTCTGAAGAGTTGAACTCGCTGAAATACGCACTTTAAACCAACCAGCATCAAAAGTTGTGTCATTTGGTGAAGATGAGATTTTAGTCTTCTGAAGTGTTTGACTCGCTGAAATAAGCATGTTAGTTAAAACATCATCAAAAAATGAGTCATTTGGTGAAGTTGAGATTTTGATCTTCTGAACTGCTTTGCTCATGAAATAAGCATGTCATTCAAACCAACATCAAAAACTAACATTTTGGTGAAGTGAGATATTGGTCTTCTGAAGCGCTTATCTGAGTTATATAAGCATGTTAGTCAAAACAGCATCAAAAATTAAGTCATATGGTGAAGTTGAGATTTTTGATTTCTGAAGTGGTTATCTCACTGAAATAAGCATTTTAGTCCAACCAGCGCCCAAAGTTAGGTCCTTTGGTGAAGTTGAGATTTTTGACTTCTGAAGTGCATATCTCCCTCAAATAAGCATGTTAGTCAAACCAACATCAAAACTTGAGTCATTTGGTGAAGTTCAGGTTTTGGTATTCTTAAATGCTTATCTCACTCAAATATGCATTTTACTCAAAACAACATCAAAAGTTGAGTCATTTGGTGAAGTCGAGATTCTTCATTTCTGAAGTGTTTATTTCACTGGAGGAAGCCTGTTAGTCAATCCGACATCAAAATTTGAGTCAATTAGTGAAGTTCAGATTTCGGTCTTCTGAAGTGCTTTTCAAACTGTAATAAGCATGTTAGTCAAAACAGCATCAAAAGTTCAGTGTCTTGTTGAAGTTGAGGTTTTCGTCTTCTGTTATGCTTATATCGCTGAAATAAGCATGTTAGTCAAAACAATATCAAAAGTTGTGGCATTTGGTGAAGTTGAGAGTTTGATCTTCTGAAGTGCTTAACTCGTTGAAATGCGCATGTTAGTCAATCTAACATAAAAAATTGAGTCATTTGGTGATGTTCAGATTTTTGTCTTCTGAAGTGCTTATCTGATTGAAATCAGAATTTTAATCCTCCCAGCATCAAAAATTATGACATTTGGTGAAGTTGAGACTTTTGCCTTCTGAAGTGCTTAATACACTCAAATAAGCATATTAGTCAAAACAACATTAAAAATTGAGTCATTTGGTGAAGTTCACATTTTAGTCTTCTCAAGTGCTTACCTCACTGAAGTAAGCATTTTAGTCTAACCAGCATCAAAAATCAAGTCATTTGATGAAGTTGAGATTTTTGACCTCTGTAGTGCTCATCTCACTGAAATAAGCATTTTCGTCAAACCAGCATCAAAAGTTCTGCCCTTTGATGAAGTTGAGATTTCAGTCTTCTGGTGTGCTTATCTCGCTGAAATAAGCACGTTATTCAAAACAACATCAAAAAATGAGTCATTTGGTGAAGTTGAGATTATTGACTTCTGAAATGCTTCTATCAAACAAACAAGCATTTTAGTCAAGCAAACATATAAACTTGAGTCATTTTTGAAGTTCAGAGTTTGGACTTCTCAAGTGCTTAACTCGCTGAAAGAAGCGTTTTAATCCAACCAGCATCAAAAGTTCAGTCATTTGGTGAAGTCGAGATTTTAGCCTTCTGTAGTGCTTACCTCGCTGAAATAAGCATGTTCGTCAGAAAAAACATCAAAAGTTGATTCATTTGGAAATAAGCATTTTACTCCAACCAGCGTCCAAAGTTAGGTCCTTTGGTGAAGTTGAGATTTTTGACTTCTGAAGTGCTTATCTCACTCAAATAATCTTATTAGTCAAAAAAACATCATAACTTGAGTCATTTGGTGAAGTTCAGATTTTGGTCTTCTGAAGTGCTTATCTGAGTGAAATAAGCATGTTAGTCAAATCAGCATCAAAATTGCAGTCATTTAGTGAAGTTGAGATTTTTGACTTCTGAAGGCTTATCTCATTGAAATAAGCATTTGAGTCAAATCAGCATTAAAAGGTAGGTCCTTTGGTGAAGTTGTGATTTTCGTCTTCTGATATGCTTATCGCGCTGAAATAAGCATTTAGGTCAAACCAGCATCAAAAGTTGAGCTTCTTGGTGAAGTTGAGATTTTGATCTTCTGAAGTTCTTATCTCAATGAAATAAACATGTCACTCAAACCAACATCAAAAACTAACATTTTTGTTGAAGTGAGATATTGGACTTCTGAAATGTTTATTTGAGTTAAATAAGCATGTCAGTCAAAACTGCATTAAAAATTAAGTCATTTGGTGAGGTTGAGATTTTTGACTTCTCAAGTGTTTATCTCACTCAAATAAGCATGTTAGTCTCAACAACATCAAAACTTGAGTCATTTGTTGAAGTTCAGATTTTGGTTTTTAAAGTGCTTATCTGAGTGTAACAAGCATGTTAGTCAAAACAGCATAAAAAAAAAACTCATTTGGTGAAGTTGAGATTTTTGATTTCTGAAGGGTTTATCTCACTGAAATAAGCATTTTAGTCATACAAACATCGAAAGTTGAGTGTTTTGGTGAAGTTGCGATTTTGGTTTCTGATATGCTTATCTAACTGAAATAAGCACTTTAGTCAAAACAACATCAAAATCTGAGTCATTTGGTGAAGCTGAGATTTGGATCTTCTGACGAGCTTATCTCAAAGAACTCAACATGTCATTCAAACCAACATCAAAAACTAACTCATTTGGTGAAGTTGAGACATAAGTCTTCCGATGTAATTATCTGAGTGAAATAAGTGTGTTAGTCAAAGCAGCATCAATAATTAAGTCATTTGATGAAGTTGAGATTTATGAATTCTGAAGTGCTTATCGCACTCAAATAAGCATGTTCGTCAAACAAACATCGAAACATGAGTCATTTTGTGAAGTTCAGATTTTGGACTTCTGAAGTGCTGAACTCGCTGAAAGAAGCATTTTGACCCAACCCGCATCGAAAGTTGAGTCATTTGGTGAAGTTGAGATTTTTGACTCTTGAAGTGTTTATCTCACTCAGGTAAGTATGTTAGTCTAACCAACGTAAAAACTTCAGTCATTTAGTGAAGTTCAGATTTTGGTCTTCTGAAATGCTTATCTCACTGAAATAAGCATGTTGTCAAAACAGCATAAAATGTTGAATGTCTTCTTGAAGTTGAGATTTTGGTCTTCTTATATGCTTAATGATCGCTGAAATAAGCACGTTAGTCAAAACAATATCAAAAGTTGTGGCATTTGGTGAAGTTGAGACTTTGATCTTCTGAAGTGCTTAACTCGCTGAAATGAGTATGTTCGTCAATCTCACATCAAAAATTGAGTCATTTGGTGATGTTCAGATTTTTGTCTTCAGAAGTGCTTATCTCATTGAAATAAGAATTTTAATCCGACCAGCATCAAAAATTACGCCATTTGGTGAAGTTCAGATTTTGGTTTTCTGAAGTGCTTATCTCACTGAAATAGGCATGTTAGTTAAAACAGCATTAAAAATTGAGTCATTTGGTGAAGTTGAGATTTTTAACTTCTGAAGGGCTTATCTCACTCATATATGCAGGTTACTCAAAACAACATCAAAAGTTGATTCATTTGGTGAAGTCGAGATTCTTCACCTCTGAAGTGTTTGTTTCACTTGGAGGAAACCTGTTAGTCAATCCAACATCAAAATTGAGACATTTAGTGAAGTTCAGATTTTGGTCTTCTGAAATGCTTATCTCACTGAAATAAGCACGTTAGTCAAAACAACATCAAAAGTTGTGTCATTGGGTGAAGTTGAGATTTTTGCCTTCTGAACTGCTTAACTCGCTGAAATAAGCATGTTATTCAAAACAACATCAAAAGTTCAGTCATTTGGTGAAGTTGAGATCATTGACTTCTGAAATGCTTATCTCACTCGAATAAGCATGTTCGTCAAACCTTCATCAAAACTAGCGTCATTTGGTGAAGGTCAGGTTTTGGTGTTCTGAAGAGCTGAACTCACTGAAATAAGCATTTTAAACCAAACAGCATCAAAAGTTGTGTCATATGGTGAAGATGAGATTTTAGTCTTCTGAAGTGTTTGACTCACTGAAATAAGCATGTTAGTCAAAACAGCATAAAAAGTTGACTGTCTTGTTGAAGTTCAGATTTTGGTCTTCTGCTATGCTTAACTCGCTGAAATAAGCACCTTATTCAAAACAACATCAGAAGTTCAGTCATCTGGTGAAGTTGAGATTATTGACTTCTGAAATGCTTATCTCAAACAAATAAGCATGTCAGTCAAACCTTCATCAAAACTAGAGTCATTTGGAGAAGGTCAGGTATTGGTGTTCTGAAGAGTTGAACTCGCTGAAATACGCACTTTAAACCAACCAGCATCAAAAGTTGTGTCATTTGGTGAAGATGAGATTTTAGTCTTCTGAAGTGTTTGACTCGCTGAAATAAGCATGTTAGTTAAAACATCATCAAAAAATGAGTCATTTGGTGAAGTTGAGATTTTGATCTTCTGAACTGCTTTGCTCATGAAATAAGCATGTCATTCAAACCAACATCAAAAACTAACATTTTGGTGAAGTGAGATATTGGTCTTCTGAAGCGCTTATCTGAGTTATATAAGCATGTTAGTCAAAACAGCATCAAAAATTAAGTCATATGGTGAAGTTGAGATTTTTGATTTCTGAAGTGGTTATCTCACTGAAATAAGCATTTTAGTCCAACCAGCGCCCAAAGTTAGGTCCTTTGGTGAAGTTGAGATTTTTGACTTCTGAAGTGCATATCTCCCTCAAATAAGCATGTTAGTCAAACCAACATCAAAACTTGAGTCATTTGGTGAAGTTCAGGTTTTGGTATTCTTAAATGCTTATCTCACTCAAATATGCATTTTACTCAAAACAACATCAAAAGTTGAGTCATTTGGTGAAGTCGAGATTCTTCATTTCTGAAGTGTTTATTTCACTGGAGGAAGCCTGTTAGTCAATCCGACATCAAAATTTGAGTCAATTAGTGAAGTTCAGATTTCGGTCTTCTGAAGTGCTTTTCAAACTGT
>NC_063381.1:538706-540016 GCF_021869965.1 Rhincodon typus
TTCAGAAATCAAAACTCTCAACATCACCAAATCATGCTCTTTTGATGTTGTTTTGACAAACGTGCTTATTTCAACGAGATAAGCATCTTCAGAAGACCAATATCTCAACTTCACCGAATGATTTATTTTTTGATGCTTGTTTGACTAACATGCTATTTTCAGTGAGATCAGCACTTCAGAAATCAAAAATCTCAACATCACCAACTGACTCAACTTTTGATGTGGTTTTTACAAACGTGCTTATTTCAGCGAGATAAGCATATCAGAAGACTAAAATTTCAACTTCACCAAATGACCTAACTTCTGATGCTGGTTTGAATACATGCTTATTTCAGCGAGATAAGCATGTTAGTCAAAACAACATTAAAAATTGAGTCATTTGGTGAAGTTCACACTTTAGTCTTCTCAAGTGCTTACCTCACTGAAGTAAGCATTTCAGTCTAACCAGCATCAAAATTCAAGTCATTTGATGAAGTTGAGATTTTTGACCTCTGTCGTGCTCATCTCACTGAAATAAGCATTTTCGTCAAACCAGCATCAAAAGTTATGCCCTTTGATGAAGTTGAGATTTCAGTCATCTGGTGTTCGTCAGAAAAAACATCAAAAGTTTATTCATTTGGAAATAAGCATTTTACTCCAACCAGCGTCCAAAGTTAGGTCCTTTGGTGAAGTTGAATTATATAAGCATGTTAGTCAAAACGGTATCAACATTGCAGTCATTTAGTGAAGTTGAGATTTTTGACTTCTGAAGGCTTATCTCATTGAAATAAGCATTTAAGTCAAACCAGCATCAAAAGTTGAGTGTCTCGGTGAAATTGCGATTTTGGTCGTCTGATATGCTTATCTCGCTGAAATAAGCACGTTAGTAAAAACAACATCAAAAGTTGACTAATTTGGTGACGTTGAGATTTTGATCTTCTGAAGTGCTTAACTCGCTGAAATAAACATGTTAGTCCAAGGAACATAAAAAAATTGTGTCATTGAATTAAGTTCAGATTTTAACCTTCTAAAGTGCTTAACTCGCAGAAATAAGCATTTTCGTCTCACCAGAATCAAAAATCAAGTAATTTGGTGAAGTTCAGGTTTTTGGCTTCTGAAGTGCTTAAATCGCTGAAATAAGCAGTTTAATTTTAAGAGCATCAAAAGTTAGATCATCTGGTGAAGTTGAGATTTTATTCTTCTGATATGCTTATCTCGCTGAAATAAGCATGTTCGTCAAAACAACATGAAAAGTTGAGTCATTTGGTGAAGTTGAGATTTTGATCTTCTGAACTGCTTTGCTTATTTCATGAGCAAAGCAGTTCAGAAGA
>NC_063381.1:540516-541030 GCF_021869965.1 Rhincodon typus
TAAATGACTGCAATGTTGATGCTGTTTTGACTAACATGCTTATTTCACTCAGATAATCGCTTCAGAAGACCAATATCTCACTTCACCAAAATGTTAGTTTTTGATGTTGGTTTGAATGACATGCTTATTTCATGAGCAAAGCAGTTCAGAAGATCAAAATCTCAACTTCACCAAATGACTCAAGTTTTGATGTTGTTTTGACTAACATGCTTATTTAAGCGAGTCAAAAATTCAGAAGACTGAAATCTCATCCTCACCAAATGACACAACTTTTGATGTTGGTGGGTTTGAAATGTTTATTTCAGCGAGTCCAGCTCTTCAGAACACCAAAACCTGACCTTCACGAAATGACTCTAGTTTTGATGAAGGTTTGACTAACATGCTTATTTGAGTGAGATAAGCAGTTCAGAAGGCAAAAATCTCAACTTCACCAAATAACTGAACTTTTGATGTTGTTTTGACTAACATGCTTATTTCAGTAAGATAAGCACTTCAGTAAACCAAAATCTGAACT
>NC_063381.1:541530-543186 GCF_021869965.1 Rhincodon typus
GTTGTTGATGTTGGTTGGAATGAAATGCTTATTTCATTGAAATAAGCACTTCAGAAATCAAAAATCTCATCTTCACCACCTGACTCAACTTTTGGTGTTGTTTTGACTGACATGCTTATTTCAGCGAGTTAAGCACTGCAGAAGACCGAAATCTGAACTTCACAAAATGACTCAAGTTTTGCTGTTTGTTTGACTAAATGCTTATTTGAGTGAGATAAGCACTTCTGAAGGCAAAAATCTGAACGTCACCAATTGACTCAACTTTTGATGTTGTTTTGACGAACATGCTTATTTCAGCGATTTATGGACGTCAGAAGGCAAAACCTTAACTTCACCAAATGACTTAATTTATGATGCTGGTTAAATTAAAATGCTTATGTCAGCGAGTTAAGCATATCAGAAGACTAAAATCTCAACTTCACCACATGACCTAACTGTTGATGCTGGTTTGACGAACACGCTTATTTCAGCGAGATAAGCACCTCAGAAGCCAAAAATCTGAACTTCACCAAATGACTTGATGTTTGAATCTGTTTGGACCAAAATGCTTATTTCAGGGAGTTGAGCATATCAGAAGACCAATATCTCAACTCCACCAAATGAGTTAGTTTTTCATGTTGGTTTGAACGACATGCTTATTTCATTGAGATAAGCACCTCTTAAGATCAAAACCTCAACTTCACCAAATGACTCAACTTTTTATGTTGTTTTGACTAACATGCTTACTTCAGCGAGTTAAGCACTTCAGAAGATCAAAATCTCAACTTCACCAAATGACTCAACTTTTGATGTTGTTTTGACTAACGTGCTTATTTCAGCGAATTAAGCATATCAGAAGACCAAAATCATAATTTCACCAAGACACTCAACTTTTGATGCTGGTTTGACTAAAATGGTTATTTCAGCGACATACGCATGTGAGAAGACTAAAATCTCAACTTCACCAAAGGACCTGACTTTTGATGCTGATTTGACTGAATGCTTATTTCAGTCAGATAAGCACTTCAGAAAACCAAAATCTAAGCTCCACCAAATGACTCAAGTTTTCATGTTGGTTTGACTGACATGCTTATTTCAGTGAGATAAGCACTTCAGAAGTCAAAAATCTCAACTTCACAAAATGACTTAATGTTTAATGCTGTTTTGACTGACATGCTTTTTTCAGTAAGATAAGCACTTCAGAAAATCAAAATCTGAACTTCACCAAATGACTCAAGTTTTGATGTTGGCTTATCTGACATGCTTATTTCAGCGATTTAAGCACTTAAGAAGACGAAGATCTCAACTTCACCAAAAGACTCAACTTCTGATGCTGTATGGAGTAAAATGCTTATCTCAGCGAGTTAAGCTCTTCAGTAGACCAAAACCTGAACATCACCAAATGACTCAAGTTTTGATGTTAGTTTGACAAACGTGCTCATTTCAGCGAGTTAAAGGCTTCAAAAGATCCAAATCTCAACTTCACCAAATGACACAACTTTTGATGATGTTTGGACTAACGTGCTTATTTCAGCGAGATACGCATAGCAGAAGACCAAAGTCTCAATTTCACCAAGACACTCAACTTTTGATGCTGGTTTGACCTAAATGCTTATTTCAGCGAGATAACCATATCAGAAGACTAAAATCTGAACTTCACCAAAGGACCTAAATGTT
>NC_063381.1:543686-546173 GCF_021869965.1 Rhincodon typus
TTTTTTCTGACGAACATGCTTATTTCAGCGAGGTAAGCACTACAGAAGGCTAAAATCTCGACTTCACCAAATGACTGAACTTTTGATTCTGGTTGGATTAAAATGCTTCTTTCAGCGAGTTAAGCACTTGAAAAGTCCAAACACTGAACTTCAAAAATGACTCAAGTTTATATGTTTGCTTGACTAACATGCTTGTTTGTTTGATAGAAGCATTTCAGAAGTCAATAATCGCAACTTCACCAAATGACTCATTTTTTGATGTTGTTTTGAATAACGTGCTTATTTCAGCGAGATAAGCACACCAGAAGACTGAAATCTCAACTTCATCAAAGGGCAGAACTTTTGATGATGGTTTGACGAAAATGCTTATTTCAGTGAGATGAGCACCACAGAGGTCAAAAACCTCAAACTCATCAAATGACTTGATTTTTGATGCTGGTTAGACTAAAATGCTTACTTCAGTGAGGTAAGCACTTGAGAAGACTAAAATGTGAACTTCACCAAATGACTCAATTTTTAATGTTATTTTGGCTAACATGCTTATTTGAGTGTATTAAGCACTTAAGAAGGCAAAAGTCTCACCTTCACCAAATGTCATAATTTTTGATGCTGGGAGGATTAAAATTCTGATTTCAATGAGATAAGCACTTCAGAAGACAAAAATCTGAACATCACCAAATGACTCAATTTTTTATGTTAGATTGACTAACATACGCATTTCAACGAGTTAAGCACTTCAGAAGATCAAACTCTCAACTTCACCAAATGCCACAACTTTTGATATTGTTTTGACTGACGTGCTTATTTCAGCGATATAAGCATAGCAGAAGACGAAAACCTCAACTTCAACAATACACTGAACTTTTGATGCTGTTTTGACTAACATGCTTATTACAGTTTGAAAAGCACTTCAGAAGACCGAAATCTGAACTTCACTAATTGACTCAAATTTTGATGTCGGATTGACTAACAGGCTTCCTCCAGTGAAATAAACACTTCAGAAATGAAGAATCTCGACTTCACCAAATGACTGAACTTTTGATGTTGTTTTGAGTAACATGCATATTTGAGTGAGATAAGCATTTAAGAATACCAAAACCTGAACTTCACCAAATGACTCAAGTTTTGATGTTGGTTTGACTAACATGCTTATCTGAGGGAGATATGCACTTCAGAAGTCAAAAATCTGAACTTCACCAAAGGACCTAACTTTGGGCGCTGGTTGGACTAAAATGCTTATTTCAGTGAGATAACCACTTCAGAAATCAAAAATCTCAACTTCACCATATGACTTAATTTTTGATGCTGTTTTGACTAACATGCTTATATAACTCAGATAAGCGCTTCAGAAGACCAATATCTCACTTCACCAAAATGTTAGTTTTTGATGTTGGTTTGAATGACATGCTTATTTCATGAGCAAAGCAGTTCAGAAGATCAAAATCTCAACTTCACCAAATGACTCAAGTTTTGATGTTGTTTTGACTAACATGCTTATTTCAGCGAGTCAAACACTTCAGAAGACTAAAATCTCATCTTCACCAAATGACACAACTTTTGATGCTGGTTGGTTTAACGTGCTTATTTCAGCGAGTTCAACTCTTCAGAACACCAATACCTGACCTTCACGAAATGACTCTAGTTTTGATGAAGGTTTGACTGACATGCTTATTTGTTTGAGATAAGCATTTCAGAAGTCAATAATCTCAACTTCACCAGATGACTGAACTTCTGATGTTGTTTTGAATAACGTGCTTATTTCAGCGAGTTAAGCATAGCAGAAGACCAAAATCTGAACTTCAACAAGACAGTCAACTTTTTATGCTGTTTTGACTAACATGCTTATTTCAGTGAGTCAAACACTTCAGAAGACTAAAATCTCATCTTCACCATATGACACAACTTTAGATGCTGTTTGGTTTAAAATGCTTATTTCAGCGAGTTCAGCTCTTCAAAACACCAAAACCTGACCTTCACCAAATGACGCTCGTTTTGATGAAGGTTTGACGAACATGCTTATTCGAGTGAGATAAGCATTTCAGAAGTCAATGATCTCAACTTCACCAAATGACTGAACTTTTGATGTTGTTTTGAATAACATGCTTATTTCAGCGAGGGAAGCAGTTCAGAAGGCAAATATCTCAACTTCACCCAATGACACAACTTTTGATGTTGTTTTGACTAACGTGCTTATTTCAGTGAGATAAGCATTTCAGAAGACCAAAATCTGAACTTCACGAACTGTCTCAATTTTGATGTTGGATTGACTAACAGGTTTCCTCCAAGTGAAATAAACACTTCAGAGGTGAAGAATCTCGACTTCACGAAATGAATCAACTTTTGATGTTGTTTGGAGTAACATGCATATATGAGTGAGATAAGCCCTTCAGAAGTTAAAAATCTCAACTTCACCAAATGACTCAATTTTTAATGCTGTTTCAACTAACATGCCTATTTCAGTGAGATAAGCACTTCAGAAAACCAAAA
>NC_063381.1:546183-547482 GCF_021869965.1 Rhincodon typus
CTGTTTTAACTAACATGCCTATTTCAGTGAGATAAGCACTTCAGAAATCCGAAATCTGAACTTCACCAAAGGACCTAACTTTGGGCGCTGGTTGGACTAAAATGCTTATTTCAGTGAGATAAACACTTCAGAAATCAAAAATCTCAACTTCACCAAATTACTTAATTTTTAATGCAGTTTTGACTGACATGCTTATTTAACTCAGATAAGCATTTCAGAAGACCAATATCTCACTTCACCCAAAATGTTAGTTTTTGACGTTTGTTTGACTAACATGCTTATTTGAGTGAGATAAGCATTTCAGAAGATCAAAATCTCAACTTCACAAAATGATTCAACTTTTGATGTTGTTTTGACGAACGTGCTTATTTCAGCGAGATAAACATATCAGAAGACTTATATTTAACTTTCACCAGATGACCGAACTTTTGATGCTGGTTGAATTAAAATGCATATTTCAGCGAGTCAAGCACCTCAGAAGCCAAAAATCTGAACTGTAGCAAATGAGTCAATTTTTGATGCTACTTTGACTAACATGCTCATTTCAGCGAGTGAAGCACTTCAGAAGATCAATATCTCACCTTCACCAAATGCCAAAACTTTTGATATTGTTTTGACTAACGAGCTTATTTCAGCTAGATAGACATAGCAGAAGACCAAAATCTCAATTTCAACAAGACAATCAACATTTTTTATGCTGTTTTGTCTAACATGTTTATTTCGGTGGGAAAAGCACTTCAGAAGACCAAAATCTGAACTTCACTAAATGACTCAAATTTTGATGTTGGATTGACTAACAAGCTTCCTCCAGTGAAATAAACACTTCAGAAGTGAACAATCTCGATTTCACCAAATGACTCAACTTATGATGTTGTTTTGAGTAACATGCATATTTGAGTGAGATAAGCACTTCAGAAGACCAAAATCTGAACTTCACCAGATGACTTAATTTTTTATGCTGTTTTGACTAACATGCTTCTTTCACTAAGATCAGCACATCAGAAGGCCAAAATCTGAACTTCAAAAAACGACTCAAGTTTTGATGTTGGTTTGACTAACATGCTTATTTCAGTGAGATAAGCACTTCAGAAATCGAAAATGTCAACATCACCAAAAGACTCAACTTTTCATGTTGTTTTGACGAACGTGCTTATTTCAGCAAGATAAGCATATCAGAAGAATAAAATCTCAACTTCACCAGATGATCTAACTTTTGATGCTGTTAAAATTTAACTGCTTATTTCAGCGATTTAAGCACTTCAGAAGCCAAAAATCTGAACTTCACCAAATGACTTGATT
>NC_063381.1:547582-548880 GCF_021869965.1 Rhincodon typus
CAGAAGCCAAAAATCTGAACTTCACCAAATGAGTTGATTTTTGATTCAGGTGAGACGAAAATGCTTATTTCTGCTCGGTAAGCACTTCAGAAGGTTAAAATCTGAACTTCATTCAATGACAAATTTTTTATGTTCGTTGGACTAACATGTTTATTTCAGCGAGTTAAGCACTTCAGAAGACGAAAATCTCAACTTCACCAAAAGACCTAACTTTTGATGCTGATTTGACTCAAATGCTTATTTCAATGAGATAAGCCTTCAGAAGTCATAAATCTCAACTTCACTAAATGACTGCAAAGTTGATGCTGTTTTGACTAACATGCTTATTTCACTCAGATAAGCACTTCAGATGACCAAAATCTGAACTTCACCAAATGACTCAAGTTATGATGTTTTTTTGACGAATAAGATTATTTGAGTGAGATAAGCACTTCAGAAGTCAAAAATCTCAACTTCACCAAAGGACTTAACTTTGGACGCTGGTTGGAGTAAAATGCTTATTTCCAAATGAATCAACTTGTGATGTTTTTTTTTCTGACTAACATGCTTATTTCAGCGAGGTAAGCACCAGAGAAGGCTAAAATCTCGACTTCACCAAATGACTGAACTTTTGATGCTGGTTGGATTAAAATGCTTCTTTCAGCGAGTTAAGCACTTGAGAAGTCCAAACTCTGAACTTCAAAAATGACTCAAGTTTATGTGTTTGCTTGACTAACATGCTTATTTGTTTGATAGAAGCATTTCAGATGTCAATAATCTCAACTTCACCAAATGACTCATTTTTTGATGTTGTTTTGAATAACGTGCTTATTTCAGCGAGATAAGCACACCAGAAGACTGAAATCTCGACTTCATCAAAGGGCAGAACTTTTGATGCTGGTTTGACGAAAATGCTTATTTCAGTGAGATGAGCACTGCAGAGGTCAAAAATCTCAACTTCATCAAATGACTTGATTTTTGATGCTGGTTAGACTAAAATGCTTCCTTCAGTGAGGTAAGCACTTGAGAAGACTAAAATGTGAACTTCACCAAATGACTCAATTTTTAATGTTGTTTTGACTAACATGCTTATTTGAGTGTATTTAGCACTTCAGAAGGCAAAAGTCTCAACTTCACCAAATGTCATAATTTTTGAAGCTGGGAGGATTAAAATTCTGATTTCAATGAGATAAGCACTTCAGAAGACAAAAATCTGAACATCACCAAATGACTCAATTTTTTATGTTAGATTGACTAACATACGCATTTCAACGAGTTAAGCACTTCAGAAGATCAAACTCTCAACTTCACCAAATGCC
>NC_063381.1:549380-550725 GCF_021869965.1 Rhincodon typus
AAAACCTGAGTCAGTTGGTGAAGTTAAGATTTTGGTCTTCTGAAGTGCTTACCTCACTGAAATAAGCATGTTGTCAAAACAGCATGAAAAGTTTTGTGTCTGGTGGAAGTTGAGATTTTGCCTTCTGCAATGCTTATCTCTTTTGAAAGTAGTCAAAACGACATCAAAAGTTGTGTCATTTGTTGAAGTTGAGATTTTGATCTTTTGATGTGCTTATCTCAATGAAGTAAGCATGTCATTCAAACGAATATCAAAAAATAACTCATTTGGTGAAGGTCAGATATTGGTCTTCTGATGTGCTTATCTGATTGAAATAAGCATGTTAGTCAAAACAGCATCAACAATTAAGTCATTTGTTGACTTTGAGATATTTGACTTCTGAAGTGCTTAAATCGCTGAAATAAGCATGTTAGTCAAACCAACCTCAAAACTTGAGTCATTTGCTGAAGTTCAGATTTTGGTTTTCTGAAGAGCGTATCTCACAGAAATAAATATGTTAGCAAAAACAGCATTAAAAATTAAGTCATTTCATGAAGTTGAGATTTTGATCTTCTGAAGTGCTTACTTCATGAAATAAAAAAGTCATTCAAACAAAGATCAAAAACAAACATTTTTGGTGAATTGAGATATTGGTCTTCTGAAGTGCTTTTCTGAGTTAAATAATCATGTTAGTCAAAACTGCATCAATAATTAAGTCAGATTGTGAAGTTGAGATTTTTGTTTTCTGAAGTGCATATCTCACTGAAATAAACATGTTAGTCCAACCAGCGACCTAAGTTAGGTCAAAACAGCAGCAACAATTGAAGTCATTTGGTGAAGTTGAGATTATAGTCTTCTGATATGCTTATCTCGCTGAAATAAGCATTTAAGTCAAACCAGCATCAAAACTTGAGTGTCTTGGTGAAATAGAGATTTTGGTCTTCAGATATGCTTATCTCGCTGTAACAAGCACGTTAGTCAAAACAACATCAAAAGTTGAGTCATTTGGTGAAGTTGAGAGTTTTATCTTCTGAAGTGCTTAATTCGCTGAAATAAGCATGTTAGTCAAACGAACATTTAAAAAATTGTGATGCAGTTCAGCTTTTACTCTTCTGAAGTGCTGACCTCGTAGAAATAAGCATTTACGTCTCACCAGAATCAAAAATCAAGTCATTTGGTGAAGTTCAATTTTAGTCTCCTGATATGCTTATCTCGCTGAAATATGCACGTTAGGCAAGACAACATCAAAAGTTGAGTCATTTGGTTTAGTTGAGACATTTGATTTCTGAAGAGCTTATCTCACTGAAATAAGCATGTTAGCCCAACCAACATGAAAACAGGAGTCATTTGGTGAAGTTCAGATTTT
>NC_063381.1:551225-551987 GCF_021869965.1 Rhincodon typus
CTTATCTCACTCAAATGAGTATGTTAGTAAAACCAACATCAAAACTTGAGTCATTTGGTGAAGTTCAGATTTTGGTTTTCTGAAGTGGTTAACTAAGCAAAATAAGCATGTTAGTCAAAACAGCATCAACATTTAAATCATTTGGTGAAGTTGGGATTTTTGACTTCTGAAGTGCTTAACTCGCTGAAATGAGCATGTTCGTCAAATTAACATCAAAAATTGAGCCATTCGGTGAAGTTCAGATTTTTGTCTTCTGAAGTGCTCATCTCGCTGGAATAAAAAATTTAATGCAAACAGCATAAAAAGTTATGTCATTTGGTGAGGTTGAGATTTTTGCCTTCTGAAGTGCTTATCTCACTCACATTAGCGTGTTAGTCAAAACAACATCTGAAGTTGAGTCATTTGGTGAAGTTGAGATATTTGACTTCTGAAGTGCTTATCTCACTGAAATAAGCATTTTAGTCAAATCAGCCTCAAATGTTGAGTGTCTTGGTGAAATTCAGATTTTAGTTTTCACGTATGCTTTTCTCGCTGAAATAACCACGTTGAGTCAAAACAACATCAGAAGTTGAGTCATTTGGTGAAGTTGAAATATTGGTCTTCCGATGTGATTATCTGAGTGAAATTAGCGTGTTAGTCAAAACAGCATCAACAATTAAGTCGTTTGATGAAGTTGAGACTTTTGAATTCTGAAGTGCTTTTCTCACTCAAATAAGCATGTTAGCCAAACAAACATCAAAACTTGAGTCATTTGGTGAAGTT
>NC_063381.1:552487-559204 GCF_021869965.1 Rhincodon typus
AACCAGCATCCAAAATCAAGTAATTTGATGATGTTGAGATTTTTCACTTATGCAGAGGTCATCTCACTGAAATAAGCATTTTAGTCAAACCAGCATCAAAATTTATGTCCTTTGGTGAAGTTGAGATTTCAGTCTTCTGATATGTTTATCTCGCTGAAATAAGCACATTAGTCAAAACAACGTCAAAAGTTGAGTCATTTGGTGAAGTTGAGATTTTTTTACTTTGGAATACTTCTCTCAATCAAATAAACATGTTAATCAAACCATCATCAAAACTACGGTCATTTGGTGAAGTTCAGGTTTTGTTCGACTGAAGAGCTTAACTCGCTGAAATAAACATTTTATTCCAACCAGCATCAAAAGTTGAGTCGTTTGGTGAAGATCAGATTTTCGCCTTCTGAAGTGCTTAAATCGCTGACATAATCATGTTCGTCAAACCAACATCAAAACATGAGTCATTTGGTGAAGTTCAGATTTTGGTTTTCTGAAGTGCTTATCTCACTGAAGTAAGCATGATAGTCAACAAAGCATTAAAAATTAAATCATTTATTGAAGTTGAGATTTTTGACTTCTGAACTGCTTATCTCACTAAAATACGTATGTTAGTCTAAACAACATCAAAACTTGGATCATTTGTTGAAGTTTAGATTTTGGTCTTCTGAAGAGCTCATCTGAGTGAAATAAGCATGTTAGTCAAAACCGCATAAAAAAATTCAGTCATTTGTTGAAGTTGAGACTTTTGACTTCTGAAGTGTTTACTTCACTGAAATAAACATTTTAGTCACACCAGCATCAAAAGTTGACTGTTTTGGTGAAGTTGCGATTTTGGTTTCTGATATGCTTATCTAACTGAAATAAGCACGTTAGTCAAAACAACAACAAAAATTGAGTCATTTGGTGGAGTTCAGATCTTGGTCGACTGATGTGCTTAACTTGCTATAATAAGCATTATAATCCAAACAGCAAAAAAAAAAATAAATCATTTGGTGAAGTTAGGGTTTTGATCTTCTGACATGCTTCACTCAATGAAATCAACATGTCATTCAAACCAACATCAAAAAACAACTCATTTGATTTTGCAGTTCTGAATTCCATAACTCGCTGAAAGAAACATTTTAATCCAACCAGCATCAAAAGTTCAGTCATTTGGTGAAGTTGAGATTTTTGACTTCTGAAATGATTATCTCACTCAGATAAGCATGTTCATCAAACCATCATCAAAACTAGATACGTTTGGTGAAGTTCAGGTTTTGGTGTTCTGAAGAGCTGAACTCGCTGAAATAAGCATTTTAAACCAACCAGCATCAAAAGTTGAGTGTTTTGGAGAAGTTGAGATTTTGATCTTCTGAAGTGCTTCCCTCATGAAATAAGCATGTCATTCAAACCAACATCAAAAACTTACATTTTTGGTGAAGTGAGACATTGGTCTTCGGAAGTGCTTATCTGAGTTAAATCAGCATGTTAGTCAAAACTGCATCAAAAATTAAGTCAGATGGTGAAGTTGAGGTTTTTGATTTCTGAAGTCCTATCTCACTGAAATAAGCATTTTAGTCCAACCAGCGTCCAAAGTTAGGTCGTTTGGTGAAGTTCAGATTTTGGTTTTCTGAAGCGCTGATCTCGCTGAAATAAGCATGTTGTCAAAACAGCATAAAAAGTTGAGTGTCTTGTTGAAGTTGAGATTTTGGCATTCTGCTATGCTTATCTCGCTGAAATAAGCACGTTAGTCAGAACAACATCAAAAGTTGTGTCATTTGGTGAAGTTGAGATTTTGATCTTCTGAAGTGCTTAACTCGCTGAAATGAGCATGTTGGTCAAACGAATATCAAAAATTGAGTCATTTGCTGAAGTTCAGATTTTTGTCTTCTGAAGTGCTTATCTCGTTGAAATAAGAATTTTAATCCTGCCAGCATCAAAAATTATTTCATTTGGTGAAGTTGAGATTTTTGCCTTCTGAAGTGCATATCTCACTCAAAATGCACGTTAGTCAAAACAACATCAAAAGTTGAGTCATTTGGTGAAGTTCAGATTTTGATCTTTCGCGTGATTATCTCAAAGAAATGAACATGTCATTCAAACCAACGTCAAAAATCAACACATTTGGTGAAGTTGAGGTATTGGTCTTCCGAATTATCTGAGTTAAATAAGCATGTGAGTCAAAACAGCACAAATAATTAAGTCGTTTGTTGAAGTTGAGATTTTTGAATTCTGAAGTGCTTTAATCGCTGAAATAAGCATGCTAGTCAAACCAAAATCAAAAGTTGAGTCAATTGTTGAAGTTCAGATTTTGGTTTTCTGGAGTGATTATCTCACTGACATAAGCATGTTAGTCCAAACGGCATGAAAAATTAAGTCATTTGGCGAAGTTGAGATTTTTGTCTTCTGAGGTGCTTATCGCATTTAAAAAAGCATTTTAGTCAAATTAGCATCAAAAGTTGAATCCTTTAGTGAAGTTTAGATTTTAGACTTCTGATATGCTTATCTCGCTGAAATAAGCATTTCAGTCAAACCAGCATCAAAAGTTGAGTGTCTTGGTGAAATTAAGATTTTGGTCTTCTGATATGCTTATATTGCTGAAATAAACACCAAAAGTTGAGTCATTTGGTGAAGTTGCGATATTTGACTTCTGAAGTGCTTCTCAGACTCAAATAAGAATGTTAGTCAAACCAACATCAAAACTTGCGTTACTTGGTGAAGTTCACATTTCAATCTTATGAAGCGCTTACCACACCGAAGTAGGCATTTTCGTCTGACCAGAATCAAAAATCAAGTCATTTGGAGAAGTTCAGATTTTTTGGCTTCTGAGGTGATAAACTCGCTGAAATAAACATCTTAATTTAACCAGCATCAAAAGTTAAGTCAACTGGTGAAGTTGAGATTTTAGTATTCGGATATGCTTATCTCACTGAAATAAGCACGTTACTCAAAGAAACATCAAAATTTGAGTCATTTGGTGAAGTTGAGATTCTGGATTTCTGAAGTGCTTATTTCACTGAAATAAGCCTGTGAGTCAAAAAAAAAACAGCAAAACTTGACTTATTTGGTGAAGTTCAGATTTTGGTCTACTGAAGAGCTTAACTCGCTGAAATAAGCATTTTATTCGAACCAGCTTCAAAAGTTGAGTCATTTGGTGAAATTGAGATCTTAGCCTTCTGAAGAGGTTAAATCGCTGAAATAAGCATTTTATTCGAACCAGCTACAAAAATTGAGTCATTTGGTGAAATGGAGATCTTCGCCTTCTGAAGTGCTCAAATCGCTGAAAGAAGCATGTTAGTCAAACCAATATCAAAACTTGAGTAATTTGGTGAAGTTCAGATTTTGGTTTTCTGAAGTGCTTATCTCACTCAAGTAAGCATGTTAGTCCAAACAGCATGAAAAATTAAGTCATTTGGTGAAGTTGTAAATTTTTGTCGTCTGAGGTGTTTATCTCGCTGAAATAAGCATTTCAGTCAAACCAGCATCAAAAGTTGAGTCATTTGGGGAAATTGAGATTTTTAGCCTCTGAAGTGCTTAACTCGCTGAAATAAGCATGTTAGTCAAATGAACAAAAAAATTGTGTCATTTGATGAAGTTCAGATTTTAATCTTCGGAAGTGCTTACCTCACAGAAATAAGCATTTTAGTCTAACCAGAATCAAAAGTTAGGTCATCTGGTGAAGTTGAGATTTTAGTCTTCGGATATGCTTATCTCAAAGAAATAAGCACGTTAGTCAAAACAACATCAAAAGATTAATCATTTGGTGAAGTTGAGATTTTTGATTTCTGACGTGCTTATCTCACTCAAATATGCATGTTACTCAAAACAACATCAAAAGTTGAGTCATTTGGTGAAGTCGAGAATCTTCACTTCTGAAGTACTTGTTTCACTGGAAGAAGACTGTTAGTCAGTCCGACATCAAAATTTTAAACATTTAGTGAAGTTCAGATTTTGGTCTTCTGAAGTACTTTTCCACTGGAATAAGCATGTCAGTCAAAATAGCGTCAAGAGTTGAGTGTCTTGTTGAAGTTGAGATTTTGGTCTTCTGCTGTGCTTACCTCGCTGAAATAAGCACGCTGGTCAAAATAATATCAAAAGTTGTGGCATTTGGTGAAGTTGAGATATTGATCAACTGAAGTGCTTAACTCGCTGAAATGAGCATGTTAGTCAAACTAACATCAAAAATAGAGTCATTTGGTGAAGTTCAGATTTTTGTCTTCTGAGGGGCTTAACTCGCTGAAATAAGCATTTTAATTTAACCAGCATGAAAAGTTAGGTCATCTGGTGAAGGTCAGATTTTAGTCTTCTGATATGCTTATCTTGCTGAAATAAGCACGCTCGTCAAAACAACATCAAAAGTTGAGTCATTTGGTGATGTTCAAATTCATGTCTGCTGATGTGCTTACCTCACTCAAATAAGAATGTTAGTCAAAGTAACATCGAAATTTGAGTCATTTTGTGAAGTGAAGATTTTGGACTTCTGAAGTGTTTAACTCGCTGAAAGAAGCATTTTAATCCAAAAAGCATCAAAAGTTGAGTCATTTGGTGATGTCGAGATTTTAGTCTTCTGAAGAGCTTAACTCGCTGAAGTAAGCATGTTAGTCGAAACAACATCAAAAGTTGAGTCAGTTGGTGAAGTTGAGACTTTGATTTTCTGACGTGCTTATCTCACTCAAATATGTATGTTACTCAAAACAACATGAAAACTTGAGTCATTTGGTGAAGTTGACATTCTTCAATTCTGAAGTGCTTATTTCACTGGAGGAAGCCTGTTAGTCAAAACAACATCAAAATTTGAGTCATTTGGTGAAGTTCAGATTTTGTTCTTCGGCTGTGCTTATCTCGCTGAAATAAGCACGTTAGTTAAAACAACATCAAAAGTTGCATCATTTGGTGAAGTTGAGATTTTGATCTTCTGAAGTGCTTATCTCAATGAAATAAGCATGTCATTCAAACCAACATCAAAGACTAACTCATTTGGCGAAGTTCAGGTATTAGTCTTCTGATGTGCTTATCTGAGTGAAATAAACATGTTAGTCAAAACAGCATTAAAAATTAAGTCATTTGTTGACGTTGAGACTTTTGACTTCTGAAGTGCTTAAATCGCTGAAATAAGCATGTTAGTCAAACCAACATCAAAACTTGAATTATTTGGTGAAGTTCAGATTTTAGTCTTCTGAGGTGCTTAACTCGCTGAAATAAGCATTTTAATTTAACCAGCCTCAAAAGTTGAGTCATTTGGTGAAGTCGAGATTTTTCACTTCTGAAGTGTGTATTTCACTGGAAGAAGCCTGTTCGTCAAAACAGCATTAAAATTGAAGTCATTTGGTGAACTTGAGATTTTTGACTTCTGAAGTGCTTATATCACTTCAGTAAGCATGTTAGTCTAACCAACATCACTGCTTGATTCATTTGGGGAAGATCTTACTTTGGCCTTCTGAAGTGCTTATATCACTCAAATATGCATGTTATTCAAAACAACATCATAAGTTGAGTCATTTGGTGAAGTCGAGATTCTTCACTTCTGAAGTGTTTATTTCACTGGAGGAAGCCTGTTAGTCAATCCAACGTCAAAATTTGAGTAATTTAGTGAAGTTCAGATTTTGGTCTTCTGTAGTGCTTATCTCACTGAAATAAACACTTTGTCAAAACAGCATAAAAAGTTGAGTGTCTGGTTGAAGTTTAGATTTTGGTCTTCTGGTATCCTTATCTCGCTGAAATAAGCACGTTAGTCAAAACAGCATCAAAAGTTGTGTCATTTGGTCAAGTTGAGATTTTGATCTTCTGAAGTGGTTGACTCGCTGAAATGACCAAGTTAGACAAACTAACATCAAAAGTTGAATCATTTTGTGAATTTCAGATTTTTGTCTTCTGAAGTCCTTATCTGACTCAAATAAGCATGTTCGTTCAAACAACATTAAAAATTGAGTCACTTCTGACGTTTAGACTTTCGTCTTCTCAAGTGCTTACTGAAATAAGCATGTTAGTCAAAATAACATCAAAAGTTGAATCAATTTTGTGAAGTTGAGACTATGATCTTCTGAAGTGCTTACCTCATGAAGTGCAGATGTCATTCAAACCAACATCAAATCTATCATTCATGGTGAAGTGAGACGTTGCTCTTCTGAAGTGCATATCTGACTTAAATAAGCATGTTAGTCAAAACTGCATCAAAAATTAAGTGCTTATCTCACTCAAATAAACATGTTTGGCAAACCAACATCAAAACTTGAGTCATTTGGAGAAGTTCAGATTTTGGTCTACTGAAGAGCATAACACGCTGAAATAAGCATTTTATTCCAACCAGCATCAAAAGTTGAGTCATTTAGTGAAGTTCGGATTTTAGTTTTGTGAAGTGCTTATCTCACTGAAATAAGCATTTTAATCAAAACAGCATTAAAAATTAAGTTATTTGGTGAAGTTGAGATTTTTGACTTCTGAAGTGCTTATCTGACTCGAGTAAGCATGTTAGTCTAACGAACATCAAAACTTGAGTCACTTGGTGAAGTTCAGATCTTGGTCTTCTTAAGTGCTTATCTGAGTGAAATAAGCATGTGAGTCAAAACAGCATGAAAAATTAAGTCATTTGGTGAAGTTGAGATTTTTGACTTCTGAAGTGGTTATCCGACTCAAGTAAGCATGTGAGTCAAAACAACATCTAAAGTGGAGTCATTTGGTAAAGTTGAGATTTCTGTCATCTGAAGTGCTTATCTCACTCAAATAAGCATGTTAGTCAAACCAACA
>NC_063381.1:559704-560527 GCF_021869965.1 Rhincodon typus
CAACTTCACCAAATGACTCAACTTTTGATGTTGTTTTGAATAACATGTTTATTTCAGCGAGTTAATGACTTCAGAAGGCAAAAATCTCAACTTTACCAAACGACCTAATTTTAAATGCTGTTTGGATTAAAATGATTATTTCAGCGAGTTACGCACTTCAGAAGACCAAAATCTGAACTTCACCAAATGGCTCAAGTTTTGCTGTTGGTTTGACTCACATGCTTATTTGAGTGAGATAAGCACTTCAGATGACAGAAATCTCAACTTTACCAAATGACTCCACTTTAGATGTTGTTTTGACTCACATGCTTATTTGAGTGAGATAAGCACTTCAGAAGTCAAAAATCTCAAATTCATCAAAGGACATAATTTTTGATGTTAGTTTGTCTGACATGCTTACTTGAGTCGGATAAGCACTTCAGAAGTCAAAAATCTCAACTTCACCAAATGACTTAATTTTTCATGCTGTTTTGACTCACATGCTTATTTCACTCAGATAAGCACTTAAGAAGACCAAGACCTGAACTTCACCGAGTGACTCAAGTTTGGATGTTCGTTAGACTAACATGCTTACTTGAGTCAGATAAGCACTTCAGAAGTCAAAAATCTCAACTTCACCAAATAACTTAATTTTTAATGCTGTTTTGATTAAAATGCTTATTTCAGTGAGATAAGCACTTCACAAAACTAAAATCCGAACTTCAATAAATAACTCAACTTTTGATGCTGGTTGGAATAACATGCTTATTTCAGCGTGTTATGCTCTTCAGTAGACCAAAATCTGAACTTCTCCAAATGACTCAAGTTTTGATGTTGGTTTGCC
>NC_063381.1:560627-560914 GCF_021869965.1 Rhincodon typus
AGTCTCAACTTCACAAAATTGATTCAACTTTTGATGTTATTTTGACTGACATGCTTATTTCAGTAAGCACTTGAGAAGACGAAAGTCTAAACGTCAGAAGTGACTCAATTTTTAATGTTGTTTGAACGAACATGCTTATTTGAGTCAGATAAGGACTTCAGAAGACAAAAATCTGAAATTCACAAAATGATTCAACTTTTGATGTTAGTTTGTCTAACTTGCTCATTTCAGCGAGTTAACCACTTCAGAAGATCAAAATCTCAACTTCACCAAATGACACAACTTTT
>NC_063381.1:561014-562389 GCF_021869965.1 Rhincodon typus
GATAAGCACTACAGAAGACCAAAATCTGAACTTCACTAAATTACTCAAATTTTGACGTTGGATTGACGAACAGGCTTCCTCCAGTGAAATAAACACTTCAGAAGTGAAGAATCTCGACTTCACCAAATGACTCAACTTATGATGTTGTTTTGAATAACATGCACATTTGAGTGATATAAGCACTTCAGAAGGCCAAAGTAAGATCTTCCCCAAATGAATCAAGCAGTGATGTTGGTTAGACTAACATGCTTACTGAAGTGATATAAGCACTTCAGAAGTCAAAAATCTCAACTTCACCAAATGACTTCAATTTTAATGCTGTTTTGACGAACAGGCTTCTTCCAGTGAAATACACACTTCAGAAGTGAAAAATCTCGACTTCACCAAATGACTCAACTTTTGAGGCCGGTTAAATTAACATGCTTATTTCAGCGATTTAAGCACTTCAGAAGTCAAAAGTCTCAACGTCAACAAATGACTTAATTTTTAATGCTGTTTTGACTAACATGTTTATTTCACTCAGATAAGCACCTCAGAAGACCAATACCTGAACATCGCCAAATGAGTTAGTCTTTGATGTTGGTTTGAATGACATGCTTATTTCATTGAGATAAGCACTTCAGAAGATCAAAATCTCAACTTCACCAAATGACGCAACTTTTGATGTTGTTTTAATTAACGTGCTTATTTCAGCGAGATAAGCATAGCCGAAGACCAAAATCTGAACTTCACTAAATGACTCAAATTTTGATGTTGTTTTGACTAACAGGTTTCCTCCAGTGAAATAAACACTTCAGAATTGAAGAATGTCAACTTCACCAACTGACTCAACTTTTGATGTTGTTTTGACTAACATGCTTACTTCAACGAGTTAAGGTCTTCAGAAGACTAAAATCTCGACATCACCAAATGACTCAACTTTTGATGTTATTTGGATTAAAATGCTTATTTCAGCAAGTTAATCACTTCAGAAGATCAAAATCTCAACTTCACCAAATGACACAACTTTTGATGTTGTTTTGACTGATGTGCTTATTTCAGCGAGATAAGCATACCAGAAGACCAAAATCTAAACATCAACAGGACACTCAAATTTTTATGCTGTTTTGACAAAATGCTTATTTCAGTGGGATAAGCACTACAGAAGACCAAAATCTGAATTTCTCTAAATTACTCAAATTTTGACGTTGGATTGACGAACAGGCTTCCTCCAGTGAAATAAGCACTTCAGAAGTGAAAAATCTCGACTTCACCAAGTGACTCAACTTATGATGTTGTTTTGAAAAACATGCATATTTGAGTGAGATAAGCACTTAAGAAGGCCAAAATAAGATCTTCCCCAAATGAATCAAGCAGTGATGTTGGTTAGACTAAC
>NC_063381.1:562889-565752 GCF_021869965.1 Rhincodon typus
ATAAATGTCTCAATTTTGATGTTGGATTGAATAACAGGTTTCCTCCAAGTGAAATAAACACTTCAGAAGTGAAGAATCTCGACTTCAACAAATGAATCAACTTCTGATGTTGTTTTGACTGACATGCTTATTTCAGCGAGATAAGCGTATCAGAAGAATAAAATCTCACCTTCACCAGATGACCTAACTTTTGATGCTGGTAAAATTAAAACGCCTATTTCAGCGATTTATGCACCTCAGAAGTCAAAACTCTTATCTTCACCAAATGACTTGATTTTTGATTCTGGTTTGACTAAAATGCATATTTCTGCGAGTTAAGCACTTCAGAAGATTAAAATCAGAACTTCATCAAATGACGCAATTTTTTATGTTCGTTTGACTAACATGCTTATTTCAGCGATTTACGCACTTCAGAAGATCAAAATCGAAACTTCACCAAATGGCTCATCTTTTGATGTTGTTTTGAATAACGTGCTTATTTCAGCGAGATATGCATATCAGAAGACTAAAAACTCAACTTCACCAAAGGATGTAACTTTTGATGCTGATTTGACTGAAATGCTTATTTGAGTGAGATGAGCACTTCAGAAGTCAAAAATCTCATCTTCACCAAATGACATCAACGTTGATGCTGTTTGGACTAACATGCTTATTTGAGTCAGATGAGCACTTCAGAATTCAAAAATCTCAACTTCACCAAATAACTTAATTTTTCATGCTGTTTTGACTAACGTACTTATTTCAGCGAGATAAGCATTTCAGAAGAGCAAAATCTCAACTTCAACAAGACACTCAACTGTTTAAGCTGTTTTGACAACATGCTTATTTGAGTGAAATAAGCACTTCAGAAGACCAAAATCTGAACTTCACCAAATGACTCAAATTTTGATGTTGGATTGACAAACAGGCTTCGTCCAGTGAAATAAGCACATCAGAAGGGAACAATCTCGAATTCACCAAATTACTCAACTTTTGATGTTGCTTGGATGAACATTCTTTCATCAGTGAGATAAACACTTCAGAAGTCAAAAATCCCAACTTCTCCAAATGACTTAATTTTTAATTCTGTTTTGACTCACCTGCTTATTTCAGTGATTTAAGCACTTCAGAAAACAAAATCTGAACTTCACCAAATGACTCAAGTTTTGATGTTGGTTTGAAAAACATGCTTATTTCTGCGATTAAAGCACTTCAGAAGTCAAACATCTCAACGTAAACAAACGTTGATTAATTTTTGATGCTTTTTTTTGACTAACATGCTTATTTCACTCAGATAAGCACATCAGAAGACCAATATCTGAACTTCACCAAATGAGTTAGTTTATTATGTTGGTTTGAATGATATGCTTATTTCATTGAGGTCAGCACTTCGGAAGATCAAAATCTCAACTTCACCAAATGACTCACCTTTTGATGTTGTTTTGACTAATATGCTTATTTCAGCGAGATAAACACTTCAAAAGACCAAAATTTGAACTTCACAAATTGAATCACGTTTTGAAGTTGGTTTAACTGACACGCTAATTTGAGTGAGATAAGCACTTCAGAAGTCAAAAATCTCAACTTCACCAAATGACTTAAGTTTTGATGCTGTTTTAACTAACGTGCTTATTTCAGCGAGATGAGCAAATCGGAAGACAAAAATGTCAACTTCACCAAATGACTCAATTTTTGATGTTAGTTTGACTAACATGCTCATTTCAGTGAGAAAAGCACTTCAGAAGATCAAAATCTCAACTTCACCAAATGACGCAACTTTTGGTTTTGTTTTGACTAACGTGCTTATTTCAGCGAGATAAGCCCTTGAGAAGATTAAAATCTCAACTTCACCAAATGACTCAACTTTTGATGTTGTTCAGACTAATGTGCTTATTTCAGCGATCATTAAGCAAATACGAAGACCAAATCCTCCGTTTCACCAAGACACTCAGCTTTTGATGCTGGTTTGATTAAAATGCTTATTTCAGCGAGATAAGCATATCCGAAGACTAAAATCTCAGCTTCATCAAAGGATCTAACTTTCGATGCTGATTTGACGAAAATGCTTATTTCAGTGAGATCAGCACTTCAGAAGTCAAAAATCTCATCTTCACCAAACGACTTCAATGTTGATGCTGTTTTGACTAACATTCTTATTTGAGTCAGATAAGCACTTCAAAATTCAAAAATCTCAACTTCACCAAATGACTTAATTTTTGATGCTGTTTTGACGAACGTGCTTATTTCAGCGAGATAAGCGTATCAGAAGGCTAAAATGTCACATTCACCAAATGACCTAACTTTTGATGCTGCTTTGACAAAAATGCTTATTTCGGTGAGATAAGTACCTCAGAAGTCAAAAATGTCAACTTCACCAAAGGGCTCAACGTTTGATGTTGTTTTGACAAACATGCTTATTTCAGCGAGTTGAGCACTTGAAAAGGCAAAAAACTCAACTTCACAAAATGACTTAATTCTTTATCTTGTTTTGACTAACGTGCTTATTTCAGCGAGGTAAGCATATCAGAAGACTAAACTGTCAACTTCACCAAATGACCCAACATTTGATGCTGGTTTTTCTAACATGCTTATTTCAGTGAGATAACCACTTCAGAAAACCAAAATCTGAACTTCACCAAATGACTCAAGTTTTGATGTTGTTTTGACTAACATGCTTATTTCAGTGAGAAAAGCACTTCAGAAATCAATAATCTCAACTTCACCAAATGACTCAACTTTTGATGTTGTTTTGACAAACGTGCTTATTTCAGCGAGATGTGCAAATCAGAAGACTAAAATCTCACCTTCACCAGATGACCTAACTTTTGATGCTGGTTAAATTAAAATGCTTATTTCAGCGAGTTAAGCACTTCAAAAGACCAAA
>NC_063381.1:566252-566958 GCF_021869965.1 Rhincodon typus
TGCTGTTTGGACGAACATGCTTATTTGAGTCAGATGAGCACTTCAGAAGTCAAGAATCTCAACTTCAAGAAATGACTTAATTTTCATGCTGTTTTGATTAACATGCTATTTCAGTGAGATAAGCACTTCAGAATACCAAAACCTGAACTTCACCAAATGACTTAAGTTTTAATGTTGGTTTGAAAAATATGATTATTTGAGGGAGATATGCACTTCAGAAGTCAAAAATCTCAACTTCAACAAATGACTTAATTCTTGATCCTGATTTGAATATCGTGCTTATTTCAGCGAGATAAGCATATCAGAAGGATAAAATCTCAAATTCACCAAATGACCTAACTTTTGATGCTGGTTGGATTAAAATTCTTTTTTCAGCGAGATAAGCACTTCAGAAGATCAAAATCTCAATTTCACCAAATGATACAACTTTTGGTTTTGTTTTGGCAAGCGTGCTTATTTCAGCGAGATAAGCACAGCAAAAGACCAAAATCTCAACTTCAACAAGACACTCAACTGTTTAAGCTGTTTTGACAACATGCTTATTTGAGTGAAATAAGCACTTCAGAAGACCAAAATCTGAACTTCACCAAATGACTCAAATTTTGATGTTGGATTGACGAACAGGCTTCCTGATGTGAAATAAGCTCTTCAGAAGTGATCAATCTCGAATTCACCAAATTACTCAAATTTAGATGTTGGTTAGACG
>NC_063381.1:567458-568432 GCF_021869965.1 Rhincodon typus
ACCTTCTGGGCCTCAGAAATGACAAGTGGAAGTGCTTTGTGTGTACAGTCTTTTGTCAAATCCTTCAGCCAACAGAGCAGCTGCCTCCAGGGCTGGAATGTCTTCACGAAAGGAATGTTTTTGCTGGGCTACCGGGAAAGAGAAGAGACGTCTTCAAAGGACTGCAGTCAAAGTTGGTTTGAGAGCCTTGATTCTATGGTCCCACTCTTGATTAAGTGGTTTGACAAAGTTCGCATGGTAGACTGGTTAACAAGGATAGATCACATGGAATACAGGGAGAACGAGCCATTTGGATACAAAAATTGACGAGAAGGTAGGAGAGAGGGTGGTGGTAGAGGGTTGCTTTCCAGATTGAACGCCTGTGACCAGCGGTTTGGAGGGTTTGAGCTATAAGGAGAGGCTGAATAGGCTAGGGTCATTCTTCCTGGATTGTCAGAGGGCGAGGAGGACCTTACAGACGTTTATAAAATCATGACAGCATGACGAGGGTGAACAGCCAGAGTCTTCTCCCCGAGGTAGGGGAATCCAAAACTCGATGACATGTGTTTATTTTGAAAGGGGAAGTTTTAAAATGGACCGAAGGGGCAACATTTTCATGCAGAGGATGGCACATGTACGCAATAAGCTGCCAGTAGAATTGGTGAAGGATGGCACAATAACAAAATTTCAGAGGCAAGTGAATGGGTCTACGAATAGGAAGGGTTGAGGGATCCGGCCAAACTGAATAGATTAATTTTGGTTATCTGGTCAGTATGGACGAATTGTACTAAAGTGTCTGTTTTCGTACTGTACATCTGCGATTCTATGATTCCATGTTTCACTGACAATAAGGCACTTTCTCAGTAATATCCTCTGAGAAAGAGGCACCCCCACCCTGCTGCAAATACCTCAGTACCAACCCTCTTAATATGTGGCACTCCCTCAGTTCTAACCCATTGATCGTGACACAATGCCTCTGGACTCACTCTCTAATC
>NC_063381.1:568932-569532 GCF_021869965.1 Rhincodon typus
TTCCTCAATGTAGTGGGGTCAGAATTGAGGGAGTGCGAAATGATTAAATAACAATACAGGACTGTCAGTGAGTCAGATCTGTAGGAGTCAGAGGGTCAATACGGAGGCAGTGCCTCATTGTGTAGGTGTTGGAATTGAGGGAGTGCCAACTGATTAGAGAGTGAGTCCAGAGGCATTGTGTCACGATCAATGGGTTAGAACTGAGGGAGTGCCACATATTAAGAGGGTTGGTACTGAGGTATTTGCAGCAGTGTGGGGGTGCTTCTTTCTCAGAGGATATTACTGAGAAAGTGCCTTATTGTCAGTGAAACATGGAATCATAGAATCGCAGATGTACAGTATGAAAACAGACACTTTAGAACAACTCGTCCATACTGACCAGATAACCAAAATTAATCTATTCAGTTTGGCCGTATCCCTCAACCCTTCCTATTCGTAGACCCATTCACTTGCCTCTGAAATTTTGTTATTGTGCCATCCTTCACCAATTCTACTGGCAGCTTCTTGCGTACATGTGCCATCCTCTACATGAAAATGTTGCCCCTTCGGTCCTTTTTAAAACTTCCCCTCTCAAAATAAACACATGACATCCAGTTTTGG
>NC_063381.1:570032-575811 GCF_021869965.1 Rhincodon typus
ACGTTAGTTAAAACAGCATCAAAACTTCAGTCATTTGGTGAAGTTGAGATTTTTGACTTCTGAAGTGCTAATCTCACTCAAATTAGCGTGTCAGTTAAAACAACTTCAAAACGTGATTCAATTTGTGAAGTTCAGATTTTGGTCTTTTGAAGTGCTTAACTCGCTGAAATAAGCATGTTCGTCAAAACAACATCAAAAGTTGAGTCATTTGGTGAAGTTGAGATTTTGATATTCTGAAGTGCTTATCTCAATGAAATAAGCATGTCATTCAAACCAACATAATAAACTAACTCATTTGGTGAAGTTCAGATATTGGTCTTCTGATGTGCTTATCTGACTGACATAAGCATGTTAGTAAAAAAAACATCAAAAATTAAGTCGTTTGTTGACGTTGAGAGTTTTGACTTCTGAAGTGCTTTAATCGCTGAAACGATCATGTTTTTCAAACCAACATCAAAACTTGAGTCATTTGGTGAAGTTCAGATTTTGTTTTCTGAAGTGTTTAAATCACTGAAATAAGCATATTAGTCAAAACGGAATTAAAAATTAAGTCATTTGGAGAAGTTGAGATTTTTGACTTCTGAAGTGCTTATCTCACTCAAGTAACCATGTTCATCTAAGCAACATCAAAAGCTGAGTAATTTGGTGAATTCAAGATTGTTCCCTTCTGATGTGCTTATTTCACTGGACGAAGCCTGTTAGTCAATCCAACATCAAAATTTGAGTCATTTGGTGAAGTTCAGATTTTGGTCTTCTGAAGTGCTTATTTCACTCAAATAAGCATGTTCTCAAAACAGCTTAAAAAGTTGAGTGTCTTGTTGAAGTTGAGATTTTGGTCTTCTGAAGTGCGTAACTCACTGAAATAAGCATGTTAGTCAAATGAACATTAAAAATTGTGTCATTTGTTGAAGTTCAGATTTTAATCGTCCGAAGAGCTTAAATCGCAGAAATAAGCATTTTAGTCCAACCAGAATCAAAAATCAAGTCATTTGGTAAAGTGAGATTTTTGCCTTCTGAGATGCTTATCTAACTTAAATATGCATGTTAGTCAAGACAACATCAAATGTTGAGTTATTTGGTGAAGTTGAGACTTTGATCTTCTGAAGTGCTTATCTCAATGAAATAAGCATGTCGTTCAAACCAACATCAAAAATTAACTCATTTGGTGAAGTTCAGATACTGGTCTACTGATGTGCTTATCTGAGTGAAATCCGCATGTTAGTCAAAACAGCATCCAAAATTAAGTCATTTGTTGACGTTGAGATGTTTGTCTTCTGAAGTGCTTTAATCGCTGAAACAAGCATATTCGTCAAACCAACATCAAAACTTGAGTCATTTGGTGAAGTTCAGATTCTTCACTTCTGAAGTATTTATTTCACTGGAGGAAACCTGTTATTCAATCCAACATCAAAATTGAGACATTTATTGAAGTTGAGATTTTGGTCTTCTGTTCTGCTTATCTCGCTGAAATAAGCACGTTAGTCAAAACAACATCAAAAGTTGTAGCATTTGGTGAAGTTGAGATTTTTGCCTTCTGAACTGCTTGACTGGCTGAAATAAGCATGTTATTCAAAACAACATCAAAAGTTCAGTCATTTTGTGAAGTTGAGATTATTGACTTCTGAAATGCTTATCTCACTCAAATAAGCATGTTAGTCAAACCTTCATCAAAACTAGAGTCATTTGGTGAAGGTCAGGGTTTGGTGTTCTGAAGAGCTTAACTCGCTGAAATAAGCATTTTAAACCAACTAGCATCAAAAGTTGTGTCATTTGGTGAAGTTGAGATTTTTGACTTCTGAAGTGCATATGTCCCTCAAATAATCATGTTTTTCAAACCAACATTAAAACTTCAGTCATTTGGTGAAGTTCAGGCTTTGGTATTCTGAAGTGCTTATCTCACTGAAATAGCATGTTAGTCAAAACAGCATGAAAATTAAGTCATTTGTTGAAGTTGAGATTTTTGACTTCTGAAGTCCTTATCTGACTTAAATAAGCATGTTAGTCTAAATAACATCAAAACTTGAGTCGTTTGGTGAAGTTCAGATTTTGGTCTTCTGATGTGCTTGGCTGACTCAAATAAGCATGATGGTCCAAACAGCATCAACATTGATGTCATTTGGTGAAGTTGAGATTTTTGAATTCTGAAGTCCTTATCTGACTCAAATATGCATGTTAGTCTAAATAACATCAAAACTTGAGTCGTTTGGTGAAGTTCAGATTTTGGTCTTCTGATGTGCTTATCTGACTCAAATAAGCATGATGGTCCAAACAGCATCAACATTGATGTCATTTGGTGAAGATGAGATTTTTGACTTCTGAAGTGCTTAACTCGCAGAAATAAGCATGTTACTCTAACAAGAATCAAAAATCAAGTCATTTGGTGAAGTTAAGATTTTTGACTTCTGAGGTGCTCAACTCGCTGAAATAAGCGTTTTAATTTAACCGGCATCAAAAGTTAGGTCATCTGGTGAAGGTGAGATTTTATTCTTCTGATACGCTTATCTCGCTGAAATAAGCATGTCAGTCAAAACAACATCAGAAGCTGATTCATTTGTTGAAGTCGAAATTCTTCACTTCTGAAGTGTTTATTTCACTTGGAGGAAACCTGTTATTCAATCCAACATCTAAATTGAGACATTTATTGAAGTTCAGATTTTGGTCTTCTGAAATGCTTATCTGACTGAAATAAGCATGTTGTCAAAACAGCATAAAAAGTTGACTGCATTGTTGAAGTTGAGATTTTGGTCTTCTGCTATGCTTATCTCACTCAAATATGCATGTTACTCAAAACAACATCAAAAGTTGATTCATTTGGTGAAGTCGAGATTCTTCACTTCTGAAGTGTTTATTTCACTGGATGAAACCTGTTAATCAATCCAACATTAAAATTGATACATTTATTGAAGTTGAGATTTCGGTCTTCTGCTCTGCTTATCTCGCTGAAATAAGCACGTTCGTCAAAACAACATCAAAAGTTGTGTCATTTGGTGAAGTTGAGATTTTTGCCTTCTGAACTGCTTAACTGGCTGAAATAAGCATGTTCTTCAAAACAACATCAAAATTTCAGTCATTTGGTGAAGTTGAGATTATTGACTTCTGAAATGCTTATCTCACTCAAACAAGCATGTTAGTCAAACGAACATAAAAAAATTGTGTCATTTGGTGAATCTCAGATTTTTGGCTTCTGAGGTGCTTAACTCGCTAAAATAACCATTTTAATTTAACCAGCATCAAAAGTTAGGTCATCTGGTGAAGTTGAGATTTTAGTCTTCTGATATGCTTATCTCGCTGTAATAAGCACGTTCGTCACAACAATTTCATCAGCCACTGGTTCATAAACCCTAAAACACAGGAGCCCCATTGTAAAACCCTGAAATACAGACTCCCCTGTATATATACACTAAAACACAGTTAAAACTAAAGGAACTGCAGATGCAGCAAAATCAGGAAGAAAAACATAGTTGCTGGAAAAGCTCAACAGGTCTGGCATATTCTCCGACACTTTCGCCATCTGCAATACGACCCCACCACCAAAGGCATCTTTCCCTCCCCACCCTTATCTGTTTTCCGGAGGGACCACTCTCTCCGTGACTCGCTTGTCCACTCCACACTCCCCTCCAGCCCCACCACACCCGGCACTTTTCACTGCAACTGCAGGAAGTGCGACACCTGCCCCCATAACTCCTCCCTCACCCACATCCCAGGTCCCTAAAATACTTTCCACATCAAGCAGATGTTCACCTGCACATCTGCCAACGTGGTATACTGCATCCGCTGTACCCGTTGTGACCTCCTCTCCATTGGGGAAACCAAGCGGAGGCTTGGGGACCGCTTTGCAGAACACCTACGGTCGGGTCGCACTAAACCACTGCGCCGCCCAGTCGCGAACCATTTGAACTCCCCCTCCCATTCCTCAGACGACATGTCCATCCTGGGCCTCCTGCAGTGCCACAACGATGGCACCCGAAGGTTGCAGGAACAGCAACTCATATACGGCTTGGGAACCCTGCAGCCCAATGGTATCAATGTGGATTTCACAAGCTTCAAAATCTCCCCTACCCCCACCGCATTCCCAAAACCAGACCAGCTCGTCCCCACCTCCCGAACCTGTTCTTCCTCCAACCTATCCCCTCCACCCACGTCTAGCCGCACCTCCCTACTAACCTCATCCCGCCCCCTTTACCTGTCCATCCTCCCTGGACTGACCTATCCCCTCCCTAACTCTCCACCGACACTCACCTTTACTGGCTCCATCCCCGCCTCTTCGACCTGTCTGTTTCCTCTCCACCCATCTTCTCCTCTATCCATCTTCTATCCTCCTCCCCGTCTTTTCCTATTTATTTCAGAACCCCCTTCCCCTCCCCGATTTCTGATGAAGGGTCTGGGCCCGAAACGTCAGCCTTTTTGCTCCTATGATGCTGCTGGCCTTCTGCGTTCATCCAGCTCTGTACCTTGTTGTCTTGGATTCTCTAGCATCTGCAGTTCATACTATCTCTGATTCAATAAAGCACAGAGACCTCTGTAAAGAAACCCGAAAACAGAGGCCCCTGTAAATAATCCAAAACACAGAGTCCCCTGTACAAAAACCTTAAACGTTAACTGTTTATGCCTTCACAAATGCTGCCAGACCTGCTGAGCTTTTCCAGCAATTTTGTTTTTGTTCCTGAATTACAGCATCTGCAGTTCCTTCGGTTTTCAATTAACTAGGCAGTCAGTTAGATCAAATGGTTGTGTATCACATATTTACCAGTCGGTTTCAAACACGCGGTAGCCGTTCACTCATGTGGTCACTTGCTTATCTTATAACCTTTGCCCCTGAATATCCTGTGGTCTGCCCTGTTTACTCATATCGGTTAGCACTTAACAAGGCTTCCGGAGTCTGGCTGGCGTGTCTTTAGTAATACAGAGTCAATCGCCATAAAATATCCTTTTCTGTGGTTTTTGTGTGACACTATATCATAAGCCTCTTTACTGTTGTACTCAAGATTCTCTTTACCAATGCACCCACAGGCGCTCCATATGACCACTCTCGCGCTCTCATTCATTCATAACTTTACTGACCAGTTATTAGCGTACTTTGTTTACTATTACCGCATTTCATTCATTCATTCAAAAAACTGACATCTTCCCGTACTTTTCACTAATACAGGGAGACGAAATTAAAATGTTCCCTGCACCCCATTACTGCCTTTTCACAGTTTGAACCCTTGTTGCTAACAATGTCCAAACTTGTGTCAACATCAGTGTCAATCCCTGAGTATGTGTTATTTTTTCTGATCTGTTCAGAACAATACGATCCCATCCATCGTGTCACCCGAAACTATGAAAAATAATAATGTTAATCAGCTCTCAAGAAACGTCTCCCAGGACTTGAATATCTTGCGGGACACCAAACAAGTTTTCGGCGTTACCACGTCTCTGTTAGATGCATATTGAATAGGGTCCACGTTCCCTTCAAGAAAGCTCCTCTCAAAATAGCGCTTCCGTGAAATTGAATGAAAGAATGAGTAAACTGGCAATAGTGAAATCTCAAGAGCCAGCCGCGGTAATCAGGCTACGAAACTTTCTGCTGTCATTAAATAATTCCCAACCCAGTCAAATCATATTGGGTTGATAATCTTTCTGGCATTCTCTGACTTTAAAAGAATAAAATGACCCACACCCTTCATTGCACTGCTTCAAAGAGCTCAGTCCTGACCCGCTGACAATGAGGTGCTCCCTCAGTCCTGACTCGCTGACAATGAGGCGCTCCCTCAGTCCTGACCCGCTGACAATGAGG
>NC_063381.1:576311-576774 GCF_021869965.1 Rhincodon typus
ACAGTCTCAATATAATGGGGTGAGAAATAAGGCAGTGCAACACGTTTGCAGGACCAGAACTGAGATAGTCTAATACAGTCAGAGGGTCAGGATTCAGCAAGGGCCTCTACGGAACGGGATCAGAACTGTGGGATGTCTCCAAGATTAGCAGGGCAGCACTGAGCTATTGAAGGACTGTCACAGCATTAATACGGAGGCAGTGCTTCTTTCGAAAGATGTCCGAATTGAAAGGACGCCACACAATTAGAGGGTCATGACTGTGAGATTATAATCAGCGGGTCAGTACTAAGGGACTGTCTTATTGTTACTGTGTCAGTTCTGAGGCATTGTTCATTTGGCAGAAAGGGTTCGTCTGATGGGAATGACTCATTGTCAGAGTTTGTGTTCTGAAGCAGTTCCTCAGTGTAATGGTGTGTGAATTGAGGGTTTGCAACACAGAGAGGGTCAGTGCTAAGGTATTGCA
>NC_063381.1:576874-578689 GCF_021869965.1 Rhincodon typus
GTGTCAGAACTGATGGGCTGTTTCATTGTCAGAGGGGCATTACTGAGGGATTGAAGGACTGACCGAGCTTCAGTACAGAGGGAGTGCTTCATTGTCAGAGGGTAACTACTGCAGGTAGTGCATTCCTGTCAGACAGAGCCAGTTGCTAATTATGCAGGTGTCAGAACTGGGGCAGTGCCTCATTGTAAGGGCATCAGAATTGAGGGCGACCTCACATTTAGAGGGTCAGTCCTGAAGGAGGGCTTCATTATTATTGTGTCAGTACCGAGGGCATTGGCATATTGTCAGCTGGTCAGTTCTGAGACAGAGTCTCTTTGTCAGTGGGTCAGCACTGAGGCTGTGCTTCAGTGTAATGGTGTCAGAATGGAGGCTTTGCCACAGACTGACAGTAAGTAGTGAAGGATTTCAGCTCTGTCAGGGTTAGAACCCAGGCAGTACCTCATGAGCAAAAGATCACTTCTGCAGCAGTGAGAGAGGGTCAGACTGAAGGAGTGCCTCCTTGTCAAATGCTCAGTTCTGACACACCGCTCCTTTGTCAGAGGGTCATTTGTGAGGCAGTGCCTCTGAGTAATGGGATCAGAATTGTCAGGGTGCCAGGACTGAGCGAGAGCCTCATGATCAGAGGTCAACACTGAGTGAGTGTCTTATCAGAGATTAATTCCTAAGGGTGAGCTTCATTGTCAAAGAGTCCATTCTGAGGGAGGGCATCATGTGAGAATACTGAGGGAGATCCTTATTTTCAGACGGGAAATGCAGGGTTACAGGGATAGGTTAAGGGGATGGGTCAGATGCGCTTCGGAGGGCCAGTGTGGACTTGGGCTTAATGGCCTGTTTTACACTGTTGGGATTCTATGATTCTGATGAGAGGATCAGTACTGTGGTATTTCAGCACTGTTGGAGGGTAAGATCAGGGGGAGTGCATAATTGTCAGACGGTCAATACTGAGGCTGAGGCAGAGCCAAGGATGTATAGAAGAGTGAGCCTCTGGTCTGACATTCCAGTCCTACCTCAGAACTGATCTTTTGACAGAGCTGCAGTTCCTCAGTACTGATTCTGTAATCGTGAGGCACAACCTCAATCCTGACACCCGTTTCAATGAGGCACTGGCACAACATTGAAATTCTGACAATGAGGCACTCCCTCAGTACTGATCCAGTGATTATAATGCACTCCCACAGTTCTGACGCTTTGACAACGAGGTCTGAAGTCATACGACACAAGGTTATAGTCCAAAATGTTTATTTGAAAACACAAGCCTTTGGAGCCTCACTCCTCCTTCAGTCCAACATCGACACCTCCATATCACGGCAATGAGATCTGACAGTGCTTCCATTCCTTAGGGCTAAACCGCTAATCATGTGGCCCTCCATCCATTCTGATCCCATTACATTGAGGCACTGCTTCAGAATGGTCCCTTCGTACTCACCCACTGATAGTGCTGTCTACATGAACTGACTGTCTAAAATGTGAGCCCTCCCTTGATCCCGACTCTGACAATGAGGTACTCGCTCAGTACCAATGCTCTGACAGTGAAGCACTTCCTCCAAATTGACCTGCTGACAACGAGGCAGTCCCTAAGGACTAACCTTCTGATAGATCTGCAATACCTCCGTACTGATCATCTAAATGTGTGCGACCCCTTCAATTCTTACCCTCTTACAATGAGACAGTGCCTCGGGAATGAGCCTCTGACAATGAGTCAATGCCTCAGAACTGACCCACTTAGAGTGCTGCAAAACCACAGAACTGAACATCTAAGCATGTGGCACACTCCGATCTGACCCCCTTCCAGTCAGGTACTGCCTCTGTATTGAA
>NC_063381.1:579189-580084 GCF_021869965.1 Rhincodon typus
TGCTTATTTCGCTGAAATAAGCACGTTAGTCAAAACAACATCAAAAGTTGTGTCATTTGGTGAAGTTGAGATTTTTGCCTTCTGAACTGCTCAACTGGCTGAAATAAGCATTATCTTCAAAACAACATCAGAAGTTCAGTCATTTGGTGAAGTTGAGATTATTGACTTCTGAAATGCTTATGTCACTCAAATAAGCATGTTCGTCAAACCTTCATCAAAACTAGACTCATTTGGTGAAGGTCAGGTTTTGGTGTTCTGAAGAGCTTAAATCGCTGAAATAAGCATTATAAACGAACGAGCATCAAAATTTGTGTCATTTGGTGAAGTTCAGATTTTTGCCTTCAGAAATACTTATCTAACTTAAATATGCATGTGAGCCAAGACAACATCAAAAGTTGAGTTATTTGGTGAAGTTGAGACTTTGTTCTTCTGAAGTGCTTATCTCAATGAAATAAGCATGTCATTCAAACCAACATCAAAAATTAACTGATTTGGTGCAGTTTCAGATATTGGTCTTCTGATGTGTTTATCTGAGTGAAAACCGCATGTTTGTCAAAACAGCATCCAAAATTAAGTCATTTGTTGACGTTGAGATGTTTGACTTCTGAAGTGCTTTAATCGCTGAAACAAGCATGTTAGTCAAACCAACATCAAAACTTGAGTCATTTGGTGAAGTTCAGATTTTGGTTTTCTGAAGTGCTTATCTCACTCAAATATGCATGTTACTCAAAACAACATCAAAAGTTGATTCATTTGGTGAAGTCGAGATTCTTCACTTCTGAAGTGTTTATTTCACTGGAGGAAACCTGTTATTCAATCCAACATCAAAATTGATACATTTATTGAAGTTGAGATTTCGGTCTTCTGCTCTGCTTATTTCGCTGAAATAAGCACG
>NC_063381.1:580584-581856 GCF_021869965.1 Rhincodon typus
CGAGATTGTTCCCTTCTGATGTGCTTATTTCACTGGACGAAGCCTGTCAGTCAATCCAACATCAAAATTTGAGTCATTTGGTGAAGTTCAGATTTTGGTCTTCTGAAGTGCTTATTTCACTCAAATAAGCATGTTGTCAAAACAGCTTAAAAAGTTGCGTGTCTTCTTGCTCTTGTGAAATGCTGATCTCGCTGAAATAAGTACGTTAGTCCACACAAAACCAAACGTTGTGTCATTTGGTGAAGTTGAGATTTTGATCTTCTGAAATGCTTTTCTGACTGAAATGAGCATGTTAGTCAATCTAACATCAAAAATTGAGTCATTTGGTGAAGTTCAGATTTTTATCTTCTGAAGTTCTTATCTCAATGAAATAAGCATGTCATCCAAACCAACATCAAAAACTAACATTTTTGTTGAAGTGAGATATTGGTCTTCTGAAGTGCTTATCTCACTGACATAAACATGTTAGTCAAAACAGCGTGAAAAATTAAGTCATTTGGTGAAGTTGAGATTTTTGAATTCTGAAGTGCTCATCTGACTCAAATAAGCATGTTAGTCCAAACAACATCAACATTGATGTCATTTGGTGAAGATGAGATTTTTGACTTCTGAAGTGCTCATCTCACTGAAATAAGCATTTTAGTCAAATCAGCATCAAAAGTTACATCCTTTGGTGAAGTTGAGATTTTAGTCTTCTGATATGCATATCTCGCTGAAATAAGCACGTTATTCAAAACAACATCAAAAGATGAGCCATTTGGTAAAGTTTCGATTTTGATCTTCTGAAGTGCGTAAATCGCTGAAATAAGCATGTTAGTCAAACGAACATAAAAAATTGTGTCATTTGATGAAGTTCAGATTTTAATCTTCTGAAGTGCTTAACTCGCAGAAATATGCATTTTAGTCAAACCAGAATCTAAAATCAAGTCATTTGTTGAAGTTAAGATTTTTGACTTCTGAGGTGCATAAATTCCTGAAATAGGCGTTTTAATTTTACAGCATCAAAAGTTAGGTCATCTGGTGAAGGTGAGATTTTATTCTTCTGATACGCTTATCTCGCTGAAATAAGCATGTCAGTCAAAACAACATCAGAAGTTGATTCATTTGTTGAAGTCGAGATCCTTCACTTCTGAAGTGTTTATTTCACTTGGAGGAAACCTGTTATTCAATCCAACATCAAAATTGTGACATTTATTAAAGTTCAGATTTTGGTCTTCTGAAATGCTTATCTCACTGAAATAAGCATGTTGTCAAAACAGCATAAAAAGTTGA
>NC_063381.1:581956-584536 GCF_021869965.1 Rhincodon typus
TTCGTCAAAACAACATCAAAACTTGAGTCATTTGGTGAAGTTGAGATTTTTGCCTTCTGAACTGCTTAACTGGCTGAAAGAAGCATGTTCTTCAAAACAACATCAAAAGTTCAGTCATTTGGTAAAGTTGAGATTATTGACTTCTGAAATGCTCATGTCACTCAAATAAGCATGTTAGTCAAACGTTCATCAAAACTAGAGTCATTTGGTGAAGGTCAGGTTTTGGTGTTCTGAAGAGCTTAAATCGCTGAAATAAGCATTATAAACTAACGAGCATCAAAATTTGTGTCATTTGGTGAAGTTGAGATTTTTGCCTTCAGAAATACTTATCTAACTTAAATATGCATGTGAGCCAAGACAACATCAAAAGTTGAGTTATTTGGTGAAGTTGAGACTTTGCTCTTCTGAAGTGCTTATCTCAATGAAATAAGCATGTCATTCAAACCAACATCAACAATTAACTCATTTGGTGAAGTTCAGATATTGGTCTTCTGATGTGCTTATCTGAGTGAAATCCGCCTGTTAGTCAAAACAGCATCCAAAATTAAGTCATTTGTTGACGTTGAGATGTTTGACTTCTGAAGTGCTTTAATCGCTGAAACAAGCATGTTAGTCAAACCAACATCAAAACTTGAGTCATTTGGTGAAGTTCAGATTTTGGTTTTCTGAAGTGCTTATCTCACTCAAATATGCATGTTACTCAAAACAACATCAAAAGTTGATTCATTTAGTGAAGTCGAGATTCTTCACTTCTGAAGTGTTTATTTCACTGGAGGAAACCTGTTATTCAATCCAACATCAAAATTGATACATTTATTGAAGTTGAGATTTCGTTAGTCAAAACAACATCAAAAGTTGTGTCATTTGGTGAAGTTGAGATTTTTGCCTTCTGAACTGCTTAACTGGCTGAAATAAGCATTATCTTCAAAACAACATCAAAAGTTCAGTCATTTGGTGAAGTTGAGATTATTGACTTCTGAAATGCTTATGTCACTCAAATAAGCGTGTTCGTCAAACCTTCATCAAAACTAGAGTCATTTGGTGAAGGTCAGGTTTCGGTGTTCTGAAGAGCTTAAATCGCTGAAATAAGCATTTTAAACTAACCAGCATCAAAATTTGTGTCATTTGGTGAAGATGAGATTTTAGTCTTCTGAAGTGTTTGACTCACTGAAATAAGCATGTTAGTCAAGAAAAAAAAACATCAAAACTTGAGTCATTTGGTGAAGCTGAGATTTTGATCTTCTGAACTGCTTTGCTCATGAAATAAGCATTTCATTCAAAACAACATCAAAAACTAACATTTTTGCTGAAGTGAGATATTGGTCTTCTGAAGTGCTTATCTCACTGAAATAGCATGTTAGTCAAAACAGCATGAAAACTAAGTCATTTGTTGACGCTGAGATTTTTGACTTCTGATGTCCTTATCTGACTCAAATAAGCATGTTAGTCTAAATAGCGTCAAAACTTGAGCCGTTTGGTGAAGTTCAGATTTTAGTCTTCTGATGTGCTTATCTGAGTGAAATAAGCATGTTAGTCAAAACAGCATCAACTTTCAAGTCATTTGATGAAGTTGAGATTTTTGTCCTCTGAAGTTGTTATCTCAATGAAATAAGCATTTTAGTCAAATCAGCTTCAAAAGTTAGGTCCTTTGGTGAAGTTGAGATTTTTGTCTTCTGATATGCTTATCTCGCTGATACAAGCATTTTAGTCAAACCAGCATCAAACGTTGAGTGTCTTGGTTGAAATTGAGATTTTTGTTTTCTGATATGCTGATCTCTCTGAAATAAGCACGTTAGTAAAAACAACATCAAAAGCTGAGTAATTTGGTGAAGTTAAGTTGATGATCTTCTGAAGTGCTCAACTTGCTGAAATAAGCATGTTAGTCAAACGAACATAAAAAATTGTGTCATTTGATGAATTTCAGATTTTAATATGCTGAAGTGCTTAACTCCAGAAATATGCATTTTAGTCAAACCAGAATCAAAAATCAAGTCATTTAGTGAAGTTCAGATTTTTGACTTCTGAGGTGCTCAACTCGCTGAAATAAGCATTTTAATTTAACCAGCATCAAAAGTTAGGTCATCTGGTGAAGGTGAGATTTTATTCTTCTGATACGCTTATCTTTCTGAAATAAGCATGTCAGTCAAAACAACATCAAAAGTTGAGTCATTTGATGAAGTTGAGATTTTGATCTTCTGAAATGCTTATCTCACTCAAACAGGCATGTTAGTCAAACGAACATAAAAAAATTGTGTCATTTGGTGAATTTCAGATTTTTGGCTTCCGAGGTGCTTAACTCGCTAAAATAACCATTTTAATTTAACCAGCATCAAAAGTTAGGTCATCTGGTGAAGTTGAGATTTTAGTCTTCTGATATGCTTATCTCGCTGAAATAAGCACGTTCGTCACAACAACTTCATCAACCACTGGTTATTAAACCCTAAAACACAGGAGCCCCCGTGTAAAACCCTGAAATACAGAGTCCACTGTATATATACATTAAAACACAGTTAAAACTAAAGGAACTGCGGATGCAGCAAAATCAGGAAGGAAAACATAGTTGCTGGAAAAGCGCAGCAG
>NC_063381.1:585036-586213 GCF_021869965.1 Rhincodon typus
CTCAACTTCACAAAATGACACAACTTTTGATGTTGTTTTGACGAACGTGCTTATTTCAGCGACATCAGCATATCAGAAGACTAAAATCTCAATTTCACCAAGACACTCAACTTTTGATGCTGGTTTGACTAAAATGCTTATTTCAATGAGATAAGCCCTTCAGAAGTCAAAAATCTCAACTTCACTAAATGACTGCAGTGTTGACGCTGTTTTGACGAACATGCTTATTTCACTCAAATAAGCACTTCACAAGACCAAAACCTGAACTTCACCAAATGACTCAACTTTTGATGTTGTTTTGACTGACATGCTTATTTCAGCGAGATAAGCGTATCAGAAGAATAAAATCTCACCTTCACCAGATGACCTAACTTTTGATGCTGGTTAAATTAAAATGCTTATTTCAGCGAGTTGAGCACCTCAGAAGTCAAAAATCTGAACTTCACCAAATGACTTGATTTTTGATTCTGGTTTGACTGAAATGCATATTTCTGCGAGTTAAGCACTTCAGAATATTAAAATCTGAAATTCATCAAATGACACAATTTTTTATGTTCGTTTGACTAACATGCTTATTTCAGCAAGTTGAGCACTTCAGAAGATCATCATCTTAACTTCACCAAATTACTCAGCTTTTGATGTTGTTTTTACTGACGTGCTTATTTCAGAGAGATAAGCATATCAGAAGACAAAAATCTCAACTTCACCAAAGGACCTAACTTTTGAAGCTGATTTGACTAAAATGCTTATTTCATTGAGATAGCAACTTCAGAGGACAAAAATCTCAACTTCATCAAATGACTTGAAAGTTGATGCTGTTTTGACTAACATGCTTATTTCACTCAGATAAGCACATCAGAAGACCAAAATCTGAACTTCACCAAACGGCTCAAGTTTTGATGCCATTTAGACTAACATGCTTATTTGAGTCAGATAAGGACATCAGAAGTCAAAAATCTCAGCGTCAACAAATGACTTAATTTTCATGCAGTTTTGACTAACATGCTATTTCAGTGAGATAAGCACTTCAGAATACCAAAACCTGAACTTCACCAAATGACATAAGTTTTAATGTTGATTTGAAAAACATGATTATTTGAGGGAGATATGCACTTCAGAAGTCAAAAATCTCAACTTCACCAAAGGACCTAACATTGGACGCTGGTTGGACTAAAAT
>NC_063381.1:586713-587905 GCF_021869965.1 Rhincodon typus
GTTACATCCTTTGATGAAGTTTATATTTTCGTCTTCTGATATGCTTATCTCGCTGAAATAAGCACGTTTGTCAAAACAACATCAAAAGTTGAGTCATTTGGTGAAGTTGAGATTTTTGATTTCTGAAGTGCTTTTCTCACTGAAATAAGCATGTTAGTCAAACCAGCGTCCGAAGTTAGGTCCTTTGGTGAAGTTGAGATTTTTGACTTCTGAAGTGCATATCTCCCTCAGATAATCATGTTAGTCAAACCAACATCAAAAGTTGAGTCATTTGGTGAAGTTCAGGTTTTGGTATTCTGAAATGCTTATCTCACTCAAATATGCATGTTACTCAAAAGAACATCAAAAGTTGAGTCATTTGGTGAAGTCGAGATTCTTCATTTCTGAAGTGTTTATTTCACTGGAGGAAGCCTGTTCGTCAATCCATCATCAAAATTTGAGTCAATTAGTGAAGTTCAGATTTTGGTCTTCTGAAATGCTTTTCAAACTGTGATAAGCATGTTAGTCAAAACAGCATCAAAAGTTCAGTGTCTTGTTGAAGTTGAGGTTTTCGTCTTCTGCTATGCTTATATCGCTGAAATAAGCACGTTAGTCAAAACAATATCAAAAGTTGTGGCATTTGGTGAAGTTGAGAGTTTGATCTTCTGAAGTGCTTAACTCGTTGAAATGCGTATGTTAGTCAATCTAACATAAAAAATTGAGTCATTTGGTGATGTTCAGATTTTTGTCTTCTGAAGTGCTTATCTCATTGAAATCAGAATTTTAATCCTCCCAGCATCAAAAATTATGACTTTTGGTGAATGTTGAGACTTTTGCCTTCTGAAGTGCTTAACGAGCTGAAATAAGCATGTTAGTCAAAACAACATTAAAAATTGAGTCATTTGGTGAATATCACATTTTAGTCTTCTCAAGTACTTACCTCACTGAAGTAAGCATTTTAGTCGAACCAGCATCAAAAATCAACTCATTTGATGAAGTTGAGATTTTTGACCTCTATAGTGCTCATCTCACTGAAATAAGCATTTTCGTCAAACCAGCATCAAAAGTTATGCCTTTTGATGAAGTTGAGATTTCAGTCTTCTGGTGTGCTTATCTTGCTGAAATAAGCACGTTATTCAAAACAACATCAAAAAATGAGTCATTTGGTGAAGTTGAGATTATTGACTTCTGAAATGCTTCTATCAAACAAATA
>NC_063381.1:588405-593193 GCF_021869965.1 Rhincodon typus
GCAGCACTCCCTCAGTGCTGACCACCCTCACTGTGACCACCCTCAATGCACCGCACCCTCAATGTTGACCCGCTTAATGCTGACACCACCCCCCCCTCACTTCAGCACTCCCTGATCATCTGATAGTGCATCACTCCCTTCATACGAACCCTCGGAAGGAGCAGCACTACTTTAGTACTCACCCTCCAACAAGATAATTTCAGAGATATGTGCTCCCATCAAATTGACCCTCTGAGACTGGAGCATTTACTTAATATTGACACGCTCACAGTGCAGCACTCCTTTAATATAGACCCTCTGACAGGGCGGCTCCCTTTCCGTACAGGCCTTTCCACAGCGCAGCACTCTCTCATCATTGACCCTCTGACAGTGCAGCACTCTCTTAATATTGAATTTGTGTCAGTGCACAACTCCATTAAAATTAACCAGAGTACTCCATTAATATTTGCCCTCTGACAGTGCAGCTCTTCCTCAGTCCTGACTCTCTGACAGTGCAGCACTCCCCTAAATACTGTCAGAGGGTCAATACTGAGAGAATGCTGCACTGTCGGAGTCAGCTCCCCGTAGTACTATCAGACGTTCAGTTTGAAAGGTATGCCGCACTGTGAGTGGGTCAGTGTTAGCGAATTCTGCACTGCGACAGGGTCAACAATGAGGAAGAACTGCACTGTCAATGTAACAGCGTCAGAATTGAGTGAGTGCCTCAAGATCAGAGGGCCAGGACTGAGGTTTTGTAGCACTGTCAGATTGTCAGATCTGTGGCGTACATAATTGTCAGAGGGTCAATACTGAGCTGGTGCCTCCTTGTAAAGGGGTCTGAATTGAGACAGTGCTACAGGATTAGAGTGTCAGTCCTGTGGTAGAGCAGCACTCTGAGGGTCAGCACTGAGCTTCATTATCAATAGGTCAGCTCTTTGTCAGCTCTGCTACTTTGTCAGAGGGCCATACTAATGCGGTGCCTCATTGTAATGGGATAAGAATTGAGGGAATGTCGCACAATTAGAGGATCAGTACTGAGGTACTGCAGCGCTATCAAAGAGTCGCGACTGATAGAGTGCCTTTTTGTCAGAGCGTCAGTGCTGAGGGAGTGCATAATTGTCAAACGATCAAATTGAGATGATGCCTCATTTTAATATGGCCAGTTGTGAGGGAATGCAACACTGTCAGGGGACCTGTAGTCCTGAGGAAGTGCTGAACATCCCCATGATTAAATGAAGACCCTCATGATTAAAATGTCAATGTTGAGAGAGGTCATAATGGCCAGAAGGTCAGTTCTGAGTTGGTACCTCGTTGCCAGATCGTCAGTTTTGAGGCAGTACTGAATCTGAGGGAGTGGCTAATCTGTCGGAGAGTCAGGACTGAGGGAGTGCTGACCGTCTCTCAGTGCTGTAATTCCTCAGCACTGACCCTCTGGCACACTCTTACTGTTGACCCTCTGACAGGGCAGTTTCCCTCAGTACTGACTCCACACAGTGCATCACTAGCTCATCAGTGACTGTCTAACAGTGTAGCACACCCTTAATATTGACCCTCTGACAGTGCAGCACTCCGTCATGGCTGACTGTTCTGACCATTCAGTACTCCCTCAGTAGTGACACTCTGACAGTGCAGCATTCCCTGAAAATTGGCCTTCCGACAGTGATGACAATGACAATGCAACACTCCCCTCCGTACTTACTTTGCAACACTTCAGCACCCACTCATAATTGCCCCTCTGAGAGTGTAGCAGTCACTTAATATTGAGACTCAATGCTGGAGCACTCTCTTACTATTGACCTCCTGACAGTGAAGCTCTCCCTTAATCTTGACCCTCTGAGAGGGTGGCTTTCTCTCAGTGCTGACCCTTCACTAGTGTAGCATGACTTACCACTGAGCCATCACCACTTTACATCCCCGTCAACATTAACCCTCTGAAACAGCAGCTCTCCCTTAATTTTAACCCCCTGACAGTGCAGAATTCCATCATTATTGGCCCTCCGACAGCATAGCAAATCCTCAAATTGACCGTCCAACAGTGCTGTACTCTCTTAGTACTGTTTCTCCGACAATGCAGCACTTCCTCAATACTGACTCTTCAAAAATACAGCATCGTCTCAGTGCGATCTCAACTTCACCGAATGACTCAATTTTTGATGTTAGTTTGACTAACATGCTCATTTCAGCGAACTAAGCACTTCAGAAGATCAAAATCTCAGCTTCAACAAATGACACAACTTTTGATGCTTTTTTGACTAACATGCTTATTTCAGTGAGATAAGCACTGCAGACGACCACAATTTGAACATCACGAAATGACTCAAATTTTGATGTTCGATTGACTAACAGGCTTCCTCCAGTGAAATAAGCACTTTAGAAGTGAAAAATCTCGACTTCACCAAATGACTCAACTTTTGATGTTGTTTTGACTAACGTGCATATTTGAGTGAGATGAGAACTTCTGAAGGCAAAAATCTCACCTTCTCCAAATGACTTAATTGTTCATGCTAGTTGGATTAAAATGCTCATTTCAGCGAGTTTAGCACTTCAGCAGACATAAATCTGAACTTCACCAAATGACACAATTTTTGATGTTGTCTTGACAGAAGTGCTTTTTTCAGTTAGATAAGCATATCAGAAGAGCAGAAACGCAACTTCACCAAAACACCCAACTTTTGATGCTGGTAGAACTTAATTGCTTATTTCAGTGAGATAAGCACTTCAGAAGTCAAAAATTTCAAATTCACCAAATGACTTTATTTTTTATGCTGTTTTGACTAACATGCTTATTTCACTCAGAAAAGCACTTCAGAAGACCAAAATCTGATTTTCAACAAATGACTCAAGTTTTGATGTTGGTTAGACTATCATGCTTGTTTGAGTGAGATAAGCACTTCAGAAGTCACTAATCACACCTTCACCAAATGACTTAATTTTTAATGCTGTTTTGACTAACATGCTTATTTCAGTGTGATAAGCACTTCAGAAAACATTAATCTCAACATCACCAAATCACTCAAATTTTGATGTTGTTTTGACAAAACTGCTTATTTCAGCCAGATAAGCATGTCAGAAGATTAAAATCTCACCTGCACCAGATGACCTAACTTTTGATGCTGGTTGAATTAAAATGCTTATTTCAGCGAGTTCAGCAGCAGAAAAGCGAAAAATCTGAACTTCACCAAGAAACTTGATTTTTGATTCTGGTTAGACTAAAATGCTTATTTCTGCGAGTTAAACACTTCAGAAGATTAAAATCTGAACTTCATCAAATGATATAATTTTTTACGTTCGTTTGACTAAAATGCTTATTTCAGCGAGTTAAGCACTTCACAAGATCAATATCTCAATTTCACCAAATGCTTCAACTTTTGATGTTGTTTAGACTGACGTGCTTATTTCAAGATAAGCATTTCAGAAGACGAAAATCTCAATTTCACCAAGACACTCAACCTTTGATGCTGGTTTGACGAAATGCTTATTTCAGCGAGATAAGCATATGCGAAATCAAAAATCTCAACTTCACCAAAGGACCTATTTTTTAATGCTGATTTCACTGAAATGCTTATTTCAGAGAGATAAGCACTTCGGAAGTCTAAAATCTCAACTTCACCAAATGACTTCAATGTTGATGCTGTTTTGACAAACATGCTTATTGCACTGAGATAAGCACTTCAGAAGCCAAAAATCTGAAATTCACCAAATGACTAGATTTATGATTCTGGTTCGACTAAAATGCTTATTTCTGCGAGGTAAGCACTTCAGAAGATCAAAATCTCAACTTCATCAAATTAATCAACTTCTGATGCTGGATGGAATAAAATTCTTATTTCAGCGAGTTAAGCTCTTCAGTAGACCAAAATCTGAACTTCACCACCTGACTCAAGTTTTGATGTTGGTTTGACGAACATGCTTATTTCAGTCAGATAGGCACTTCAGAAATCAATAATCTCAACTTCACCAAATGACACAACTTTTAATGTTGTTTTGACTGGCGTGCTTATTGCAGCGAGATAAGCATATCAGAAGTCTAAAATCTCACCTGCACCAGATGACCTAACTTTTGACGCTGGTTTTATTAAAATGCTTACTTCAGCGAGTTAAGCACCAGAGAAGCGAAAAATCTGAACTTCACCAAATGACTTGATTTTTGATTCAGGTGGGACGGAAATGCTTATTTCTGCGAGTTAAACACTTCAGAGGTGAAGAATCTGAACTTCATCAAATGACACAATTTTTATGTTCGTTTGACTAAAATACTTATTTCAGCGAGTTAAGCACTTTAGAAGACCATAATCTCAATTTCACCAAGACACTCAACCTTTTTATGCTGGTTTGAGTTAAATGCTTATTTCAGCGAGATAAGCATATGAGAAGAATAAAATCTCAACTTCACCAAATGACTTCAATGCTGATGCTGTTTTGACAAACATGCTTACGGCACTGAGATAAGCACTTCAGAAGTCCAAAATCTGAACTTAACCAAATGACTCAAGTTTTGATGTTGGTTAGACTAATATGCTTATTTGAGTCAGATAAGCACCTCAGAAGTCAAAAATCTCAACTTCACCAAATGACTTAATTTTTCATGCTATTTTGACTGACATGCTTATTCCAGTGACATAAGCACTTCAGAAGTCAAATGTCTCACCTTCACCAAATGACATAATTTTTGATGCTGAGATAGTAGGAACTGCAGATGCTGGAGAATCCGAGACAACAAGGTGCAGGGCTGGATGAACACAGCAGGCCAAGCAGCATCATAGGAGCAGAGAGGCTGACGTTTCGGGCCTAGACCCTTCATCAGAAAAG
>NC_063381.1:593693-598469 GCF_021869965.1 Rhincodon typus
CCCCTCAGTACAGCACTCCCTCAGTGCTGACATCCCTCAGTGCTGACCCCACTCAGTGCAGCACTCCCTCAGTGCAGCACTCCCTCAGTGCTGATATCCCTCAGTGCTGACACCCCACAGGTGTTAACACCCCTTAGTGCAGCACTCCCTCAATGCTGACCCCGCTCTGTACAGCACGCCCTCAGTGCTGACCCGACTCAGTGCAGCACTCCCTCAGTGCAGCACTCCCTCAGTGCTAACCTCCTTTCCGTGCTGGCTGCCCTCAGTGCAGCATTCCGTCTTTGCTGACCCCCTGCAGTGCAGCAGCCCCTCAGAGCAGCATTCCCTCAGTGCTGACTCCCCATCAGTGCATCTCTCCCTCAGTGTTGATCCCCGAGTGCTGACCCCACTCAGTACAGCACCCGCTCAGTGCAGCATTCTCGCAGTGCAGTACTCCCGCAGTGCAGCACTCCCTCAGTGCAGCACTCCTTCAGTGCAGCATTCTATCAGTGCAGAACTTTCTCAGTGCTTACTCACCTCAGTGCTGACCTCTCTCAGTGCTAACTTCCCTGAGTGCTGACCTCCCTCAGTACTGACCCGCCATCAGTGCTGGACACCATCAATGCTGACACCGCTCAGTGCAACAGTCTTTCACTGCTGACGCCGCTCTGTGCAGCACTCCCTCAGTGCTGACCCCTCTCAGTGCTGACCCCCTCTCAGTGCTGACCCCCCCATCAGTGCTGAACCCCCTCAGTGTGACCCCACTCAGTGCTGACCCCCCTCCGTGCAGCCCTCCCTCAGTGCAGGACCCCCTCCATGCAGCGCACCCTCCGTGCAGCACTGTCTCCATGCAGTACTCCGTCCGTGCTATTCTCCCGTCACTGCTGGCCGCCCTCAGTGCACCACTTCCTCACTACTGACCCCGTCAGTGCTGACCTCCCTTCAGTGCTGACCACTTGCAGTGCTGTCCCCTCTAAGTGCTGACCCTACTCTGTCCAGCACTACCTCAGTGCAGCCTTCCCTCAGTTCAGCGCTCCCTCAGTGCATCACTCCTTCAGTGCAGCACGCCCTTGGTGATGACCCCCTCAGTGCTGACGCCCCCTCAGTGCAGCAATCCCTCAGCGTAGCACTCATTCAGTACTGACCCAGTCAGTGCTGACCTCCCTTAAATGCTTGTCGCCGTCAGTACAGCACTCCTTCAGTGCTGACCCCTCTGTACAGCACTCACTCATTGCTGACACCCCTCTGTGCAGCACTCCCTCCGTGCAGCTCTCCCTCCGTGCTGCACTCCCTCTGTGCAGCACTCCCTCTGTGCTGACCCCAATCAATGCTGAATCCCCTCAGTTCTGACCCCACCCGCCTCAGTGCAGCACTCCCTCGGTGCTGACCCCCCTCAGTGTGCCACTTCCTCAATACTGACCTTCGGACAGTCTCACAGCACTGGTCCTCCAACAGTGCAATGCACCCTCACGGCTGTCACCACTCAGTGAAGCTCTCCCTCAGTGCTGACGCCCCTCAGTGCAGCACTCCCTCAGTACTTACCCCAACAGTGCTGACCTCCCTTCAGTGCTGGCCGCCCTCAGTGCAGCACTCGCTCAGTGCTTACCCGCTTTAGTGCTGACCCTTCTCAGCACCACGCTCCCTCAACACTGCACTCCCTCAACACTGCGCTCCATCAGCGCTGCGCTTCCTCAGCACTGCGCTCCCTCAGCACTGCGCTCCCTCGGCACTGCGCTCCCTCAGCGATGCACTGCCTCAGCGATGCACTGCCTCAGTGATGACCGGCCCTCAGTGCTGATCCCACTCAGAGCAGCACTTTGTAAATGAAGCACTCCCTCAGTGCAGACCTCTCTCAGTGCACCACTCCCTCACTGCAGCACTCCCTCAGTGCAGCATTCAATCAGTGCTGAGATCCATCTGTGCTGATCCCCCGTCATTGTTGACCCACCCCTCAGGGTTGACCACACCTCAGTACTGACCCGCTCAGTGCAGCACTCTCACAATCCTGACACCACTCTGTGCAGCATCCCTCAGTACTGAAACCCCTCAGTGCAGCGCTCCCGCAGTCCTGACACCACTCTGTGCAGCATCCCTCACGACTGAAACTCCTCAGTGCAGCACTCCCTCAGTGTTGACCCTTCTCAGTGCAGCATTCCCTCATTGCTGAGCACCCCTACTCAGTGCTAACCACCCCCCGTTGCTGACACCCTTCAGTGCAGCACTCCTCAGTGCAGCACTCCCTCAGTGCTGACCGCACTTAGTGCAGCACTCCCTCATTGCTGACTTCCCACCATGCAGCACCCACTCCGTGCAGCACCCGCTCCGTGCAGCACCCGCTCCGTGCAGCACCCGCTCAGTGCAGAACTCGCTCAGTACTGACCCCACTCTGTGCTGACGCTCCTCAGTGCAGGACCATCGCAGTGCTGACCCCACTCTGTGCAGCACTCCCTCAGTGCTGACCACCCTCACTGTGACCACCCTCAATGCACCGCACCCTCAATGTTGACCCGCTTAATGCTGACACCACCCCCCCCTCACTTCAGCACTCCCTGATCATCTGATAGTGCATCACTCCCTTCATACGAACCCTCGGAAGGAGCAGCACTACTTTAGTACTCACCCTCCAACAAGATAATTTCAGAGATATGTGCTCCCATCAAATTGACCCTCTGAGACTGGAGCATTTACTTAATATTGACACGCTCACAGTGCAGCACTCCTTTAATATAGACCCTCTGACAGGGCGGCTCCCTTTCCGTACAGGCCTTTCCACAGCGCAGCACTCTCTCATCATTGACCCTCTGACAGTGCAGCACTCTCTTAATATTGAATTTGTGTCAGTGCACAACTCCATTAAAATTAACCAGAGTACTCCATTAATATTTGCCCTCTGACAGTGCAGCTCTTCCTCAGTCCTGACTCTCTGGCAGTGCAGCACTCCCCTAAATACTGTCAGAGGGTCAATACTGAGAGAATGCTGCACTGTCGGAGTCAGCTCCCCGTAGTACTATCAGACGTTCAGTTTGAAAGGTATGCCGCACTGTGAGTGGGTCAGTGTTAGCGAATTCTGCACTGCGACAGGGTCAACAATGAGGAAGAACTGCACTGTCAATGTAACAGCGTCAGAATTGAGTGAGTGCCTCAAGATCAGAGGGCCAGGACTGAGGTTTTGTAGCACTGTCAGATTGTCAGATCTGTGGCGTACATAATTGTCAGAGGGTCAATACTGAGCTGGTGCCTCCTTGTAAAGGGGTCTGAATTGAGACAGTGCTACAGGATTAGAGTGTCAGTCCTGTGGTAGAGCAGCACTCTGAGGGTCAGCACTGAGCTTCATTATCAATAGGTCAGCTCTTTGTCAGCTCTGCTACTTTGTCAGAGGGCCATACTAATGCGGTGCCTCATTGTAATGGGATAAGAATTGAGGGAATGTCGCACAATTAGAGGATCAGTACTGAGGTACTGCAGCGCTATCAAAGAGTCGCGACTGATAGAGTGCCTTTTTGTCAGAGCGTCAGTGCTGAGGGAGTGCATAATTGTCAAACGATCAAATTGAGATGATGCCTCATTTTAATATGGCCAGTTGTGAGGGAATGCAACACTGTCAGGGGACCTGTAGTCCTGAGGAAGTGCTGAACATCCCCATGATTAAATGAAGACCCTCATGATTAAAATGTCAATGTTGAGAGAGGTCATAATGGCCAGAAGGTCAGTTCTGAGTTGGTACCTCGTTGCCAGATCGTCAGTTTTGAGGCAGTACTGAATCTGAGGGAGTGGCTAATCTGTCGGAGAGTCAGGACTGAGGGAGTGCTGACCGTCTCTCAGTGCTGTAATTCCTCAGCACTGACCCTCTGGCACACTCTTACTGTTGACCCTCTGACAGGGCAGTTTCCCTCAGTACTGACTCCACACAGTGCATCACTAGCTCATCAGTGACTGTCTAACAGTGTAGCACACCCTTAATATTGACCCTCTGACAGTGCAGCACTCCGTCATGGCTGACTGTTCTGACCATTCAGTACTCCCTCAGTAGTGACACTCTGACAGTGCAGCATTCCCTGAAAATTGGCCTTCCGACAGTGATGACAATGACAATGCAACACTCCCCTCCGTACTTACTTTGCAACACTTCAGCACCCACTCATAATTGCCCCTCTGAGAGTGTAGCAGTCACTTAATATTGAGACTCAATGCTGGAGCACTCTCTTACTATTGACCTCCTGACAGTGAAGCTCTCCCTTAATCTTGACCCTCTGAGAGGGTGGCTTTCTCTCAGTGCTGACCCTTCACTAGTGTAGCATGACTTACCACTGAGCCATCACCACTTTACATCCCCGTCAACATTAACCCTCTGAAACAGCAGCTCTCCCTTAATTTTAACCCCCTGACAGTGCAGAATTCCATCATTATTGACCCTCCGACAGCATAGCAAATCCTCAAATTGACCGTCCAACAGTGCTGTACTCTCTTAGTACTGTTTCTCCGACAATGCAGCACTTCCTCAATACTGACTCTTCAAAAATACAGCATCGTCTCAGTGCGATCTCAACTTCACCGAATGACTCAATTTTTGATGTTAGTTTGACTAACATGCTCATTTCAGCGAACTAAGCACTTCAGAAGATCAAAATCTCAGCTTCAACAAATGACACAACTTTTGATGCTTTTTTGACTAACATGCTTATTTCAGTGAGATAAGCACTGCAGACGACCACAATTTGAACATCACGAAATGACTCAAATTTTGATGTTCGATTGACTAACAGGCTTCCTCCAGTGAAATAAGCACTTTAGAAGTGA
>NC_063381.1:598969-605588 GCF_021869965.1 Rhincodon typus
TCAGTGCTGGACACCCCGTCAGTGAAGCACTCCCTCAGTGCAGCACTCCCTCAGTGCTAACCTCCCTTCAGTGCTGGCCGCCCTCAGTGCAGCACTCCCTAAGTGCTGACCCCACTGAGTGCAACAGTGCCTCAGTGCTGACCCCGGTCTGCGCAGCACTCTCTCAGTGCTGGCCCCACTCACTGCTGACCTCCCTTCAGTGCTGGCCGGCTTCAGTGCTGATCCCCCTCTGTACAGCACTCCCTCAGTGCACCACTACTGACTCCGTCAGTGCTGACCTCCCTTCAGAGCTAACCTTTCTTCAGTGCTGACCACCTTCAGTGCTGACCTCTCGAAGTTCTGACCCCACTCTGTCCAGCACGACCTCAATGCTGAACGCCACCCACTCTGTGCTGCACGCCCTCAGTGCAGCCCTCCTTCAGTGCCGCACTCCCTCAGTGCAACACTCCCTTGGTGATGACCCCCTCAGTACTGAGCAGCCTTAGTGCAGTCCTCCCTCAGTGCAGCCCTCCCTCAGGGCAGTTCTTCCTCATTGCAGCACTACCTCAGTGCTGACCAATTTAGTGCTGACCTCCTTTCAATGCTGGCCGCCCTCTGTACAGCACTCCCTCAGTGCTGACCCCTTTGTACAGCACTCCCTCAGTGCTGACACCCCTCAGTGTAGCACTCTTTCAGTGGAGCACTCCCTCAGGACTGACCCCATTAGTGCTGACCACCCTTGAGTGCTGACCACCTTCAGTGCTGACCCTTCTGAGTGCTGACCCCATTCTGTACAGCACTACTTTAGGGCTGACCACCCAACTCTGCAACATTCCCTCAGTGCTGACCCCACTCAGTGCTGACCCGCCTCAGTGCTGACCCGTCTCAGTGCAGCACTCCCTCAGTTCTATCCCCGACAGTGCTGACTTCCCTTCAGTGCTGACTTCCCTTCAGTGCTGACCGCCCTCAGTGTGCCACTTCCTCAATACTGACCTTCGGACAGTCTCACAGCAGTTCCCTCAAAAAGTGCAATGCACCCTCACAGCTGACAACCCACAGTGAAGCACCCCATCAGTGCTGACCCCCCTCAGTGCAGCACTCCCTCAGTGCAGCACTCCCTCATTGCTGACCCCCCTCAATACTGACCATCTGCAGTGCGCAACTTCCTCAATACTCTCTGACTCAGTGCGCCACTTCGTCAATACTGATCCTCGCATACTCTCACAGCACTGACCCTCCAACAGTGCAGTGCACCCTCACAGCTGACACCCCTCAGTGAAGCACTCCCGTAGTGCTGACACCCCTGATTGCAGCAGCCCCACATTGCAGCAATCCCTCAGTGCAGCACTCCCTCAGTGCTGACCTCACTCATTGCAGCACTGCCTCAGTACTTACCCCGTCAGTGCTGACCTCCCTTCACTGCTGGACGCCCTCAGTGCAGCACTCCCTCTGTGCTGATCCTCTTCAGTGCTGACCCCTCTCAGTGCTGACTCTACTCTGTGCAACACTCCCTCAGTATTGACCCACCACTGTGCAGCACCCCCTCAGTACCTAACCGTCAGTGCTGACCTCACTTCAGTGCGAGCCGCCCTCAGTGCTGCACTCCCTCAGTGCTGACACCCCTCAGTGCTGACCCCACTCAGTGCAGCACTCTCTCAGTGCAGCACTCCCTCAGTGCTGATATCCCTCAGTGCTGACACCCCTCAGTGCTGACGCCCCATCAGTGCAGCACCCACTCAATGCAGCACTCCCGCAGTGCAGCAGTGTCTCAGTGCTGACCCCGCTCAGTGCTGACCCCCCATCAGTGTTGACACCCCTCAGTGCAGCACTCCCTCAATGCTGACCCCGCTCTATACAGCACTCCCTCAGTGCTGACCTGCTTCAGTGCTGAACCCGCTCAGTGCAGCACTCCCTCAGTGCAGAACCCCACTCAGTACTCACCCCCCTCAGTACAGCACTCCCTCAGTGCTGACATCCCTCAGTGCTGACCCCACTCAGTGCAGCACTCTCTCAGTGCAGCACTCCTTCAGTGCTGATATCCCTCAGTGCTGACACCCCTCAGTGCTGACGCCCCATCAGTGCAGCACCGACTCAATGCAGCACTCCCGCAGTTCAGCAGTGTCTCAGTGCTGAACCCGCTCAGCGCTGACCCCCCATCAGTGTTGACACCCCTCAGTGCAGCACTCCCTCAATGCTGACCCCGCTCTGTACAGCACTCCCTCAGTGCTGACCCGACTCAGTGCAGCACTCCCTCAGTGCTAACCTCTTTTCCATGCTGGCTGCCCTCAGTGCAGCACTCCGTCTTTGCTGACCCCCTGCACTGCAGCAGCCCCTCAGAGCAGCACTCCCTCAGTGCTGACTCCCCATCAGTGTCAGCTCTCCCTCAGTGTTGATCCACATCTGTGCAGCACTCCCTCAGTGCTGACCCCCGAGTGCTGACCCCACTCAGTACAGCACCCGCTCAGTGCAGCATTCTCGCAGTGCAGCACTCCCGCAGTGCAGCACTCCCTCAGTGCAGCACTCCTTCAGTGCAGCACTCCATCAGTGCAGAACTTTCTCAGTGCTTCCTCCCCTCAGTGCTGACCTCTCTCAGCGCTGACTTCCCTGAGTGCTGACGGCCCTCAGTACTGACCCCCCATCAGTGCTGGACACCATCAGTGCTGACACCGCTCAGTGCAGTAGTCCGTCAGTGCTGACGCCGCTCTGTGCAGCACTCCCTCAGTGCTGACCCCTCTCAGTGCTGACCCCACTCAGTGCTGACCCCCCCATCAGTGCTGACCCCGCTCCGTGCAGCCCTCCCTCAGTGCAGCACCCCCTCCGTGCAGTACTCCCTCCGTGCTATCCTCCCTTCACTGCTGGCCGCCCTCAGTGCAGCACTCCCTCAGTTCTGACCCCACTCAGTGCTGACCTCCTTTCAGTGCTGGCCGGCCTCAATGCTGATCCCCCTCTGTACAGCGCTCCCTCAGTGCACCACTTCCTCTCTACTGACCCCGTCAGTGCTGACCTCCCTTCAGTGCTGACCACCTACAGTGCTGTCCCCTCTAAGTGCTGACCCTACTCTGTCCAGCACTACCTCAGTGCAGCCCTCCCTCAGTGCATCACTCATTCAGTGCAGCACGCCCTTGGTGATGACCCCCTCAGTGCTGACGCCCCCTCAGTGCTGACGCCCCCTCAGTACTGACGCCCCCTCAGTGCAGCAATCCCTCAGTGTAGCACTCCTTCAGTACTGACCCAGTCAGTGCTGACCTCCCTTAAATGCTTGTCGCCGTCTGTACAGCACTCCTTCAGTGCTGACCCCTCTGTACAGCACTCACTCATTGCTGACACCCCTCTGTGCAGCACTCCCTCCGTGCTGCACTCCCTCTGTGCAGCACTCCCTCTGTGCTGACCCCAATCAATGCTGAATCCCCTCAGTTCTGACCCCACCCGCCTCAATGCAGCACTCCCTCGGTGCTGACCCCCCTCAGTGTGCCACTTCCTCAATACTGACCTTCGGACAGTCTCACAGCACTGGTCCTCCAACAGTGCAATGCACCCTCACGGCTGTCACCACTCAGTGAAGCTCTCCCTCAGTGCTGACGCCCTTCAGTGCAGCACTCCCTCAGTACTTACCCCAACAGTGCTGACCTCCCTTCAGTGCTGGCCGCCCTCAGTGCAGCACTCCCTCAGTGCTTACCCGCTTTAGTGCTGACCCTTCTCAGCACCGCACTCCCTCAACACTGCACTCCCTCAGCACTGCGCTCCCTCAGCATTGCGCTCCCTCGGCACTGCGCTCCCTCAGCGATGCACTGCCTCAGCGATGCACTGCCTCAGTGATGACCGGCCCTCAGTGTTGATCCCGCTCAGAGCAGCACTTTGTAAGTGAAGCACTCCCTCAGTGCAGACCTCTCTCAGTGCACCACTCCCTCACTGCAGCACTCCCTCAGTGCAACATTCAATCAGTGCTGAGATCCCTCTGTGCTGATCCCCCGTCATTGCTGACCCACCCCTCAGGGCTGACCACACCTCAGTACTGACCCCCTCAGTGCAGCACTCTCTCAGTCCTGACACCACTCTGTGCAGCATCCCTCAGTACTGAAACCCCTCAGTGCAGCGCTCCCGCAGTCCTGACACCACTCTGTGCAGCATCCCTCACGACTGAAACTCCTCAGTGCAGCACTCCCTCAGTGTTGACCCTTCTCAGTGCAGCATTCCCTCATTGCTGAGCACCCCCACTCAGTGCTGACCACCCCCCGTTGCTGACACCCTTCAGTGCAGCACTCCTCAGTGCAGCACTCCCTCAGTGCTGACAGCACTTAATGCAGCACTCCCTCATTGCTGACTTCCCACCGTGCAGCATCCACTCCGTGCAGCACCCACTCCGTGCAGCACCCCCTCAGTGCAGCACTCCCTCAGTACTGACCCCCCTCTGTGCTGACGCCCCTCAGTGCAGGGCCACCGCAGTGCTGACCGCACTCTGTGCAGCACTCCCTCAGTGCTGACCACCCTCACTACGACCGCCCTCAATGCAGCACACCCTCAATGCTGACCCGCTTAATGCTGACCACCACACCCCCCTCACTTCAGCATCTGATAGTGCATCACTCCCTTTATACGAACCCTCGGACGGAGCAGCACTACTTTAGTACTCACCCTCCAACAAGATAATTTCAGAGAGATGTGCTCCCATCAAATTGACCCTCTGAGACTGGAGCATTTACTTAATATTGACACCCTCACAGTGCAGCACTCCTTTAATATAGACCCTCTGACAGGGCGGCTCCCTTTCCGTACAGGCCTTTCCACAGCGCAGCACTCTCTCATCATTGACCCTCTGACAGTGCAGCACTCTCTTAATATTGAATTTGTGTCAGTGCACAACTCCATTAAAATTGACCCGAGTACTCCATTAATATTTGCCCTCTGACAGTGCAGCTCTTACTCAGTCCTGACTCTCTGACAGTGCCGCACTCGCCTAAATACTGTCAGAGGGTCAATACTGAGAGAATGCTGTACTGTCGGAGTCAGCTCCCCATAGTACTATCAGACGTTCAGTTTGAAAGGTATGCCGCACTGTGAGTGGTTCAGTGTTAGTGAATTCTGCACTGCGACAGGGTCAACAATGAGGAAGAACTGCACTGTCAATGTAACAGGGTCAGAATTGAGTGAGTGCCTCAAGATCAAAGGGCCAGGACTGAGGTTTTGTAGCACTGTCAGATTGTCAGATCTGTGGCGTACATAATTGTCAGAGGGTCAATACTGAGCTGGTGCCTCCTTGTCAAGGGGTCTGAATTGAGGCAGTGGTGCAGGATTAGAGAGTCAGTCCTGTGGTAGAGCAGCACTCTGAGGGTCAGCACTGAGCTTCATTATCAATAGGTCAGCTCTTTGTCAGCTCTGCTACTTTGTCAGAGGGCCATACTAATGCGGTGCCTCATTGTAATGGGATACGAATTGAGGGAATGTCGCACAATTAGAGGATCAGTACTGAGGTACTGCAGCGCTATCAAAGGGTCACGACTGATGGAGTGCCTTTTTGTCAGAGGGTCAGTGCTGAGAGAGTGCATAATTGTCAAAGGATCAAATTGAGATGATGCCTCATTTTAATATGGCCAGTTGTGAGGGAATGCAACACTGTCAGGGGACCAGTAGTCCTGAGGAAGTGCTGAACATCCCCATGATTAAAGAAAGACCCTCATGATTAAAATTTCAATGTTGAGAGAGGTCATAACGGCCAGAGGGTCAGTTCTGAGTTGGCACCTCGTTGCCAGATGGTCAGTTCTGAGGCAGTACTGAATCTGAGGGAGCAGCTAATCTGTCGGAGAGTCAGGACTGAGGGAGTGCTGACCGTCTCTCAGTGCTGTAATTCCTCAGCACTGACCCGCTGTCACACTCTTACTGTTGACCCTCTGACAGGGCAGTTTCCCTCAGTACTGACTCCACACAGTGCATCACTAGCTCATCAGTGACTGTCTAACAGTGTAGCACACCCTTAATATTGACCCTCTGACAGTGCAGCACTCCGTCATGGCTGACTGTTCTGACCATGCAGTACTCCCTCAGTAGTGACCCTCTGACAGTGCAGCATTCCCTGAAAATTGGCCTTCCGACAGTGATGACAACGACAATGCAGCACTCCACTCCGTACTTACTTTGTAACACTTCAGCACCCACTCATAATTGACTCTCTGACAGTGTAGCAGTCACTTAATGTTGAGACTCAATGCTGGAGCACTCTCTTACTATTGACCTCCTGACAGTGAAGCTCTCCCTTAATATTGACCCTCTGAGAGGGTGGCTTTCTCTCAGTGCTGACCCTTCAATAGTGTAACATGACTTACCACTTAGCCATCACCACTTTACATCCCCGTCAACATTAACCCTCTGAAACAGCAGCTCACCCTTAATTTTAACCCCCTGACAGTGCAAAATTCCATCATTATTGACCCTCCGACAGCATAGCAAATCCTCAAATTGACCGTCCAACAGTGCTGTACTCTCTTAGTACTGTTTCTCCGACAATGCAGCACTTCCTCAATACTGACTCTTCAAAAATACAGCATACTCTCAGTGCGATCTCAACTTCACCGAATGACTCAATTTTTGATGTCAGTTTGACTAACATGCTCATTTCAGCGAACTGAGCACTTCAGAAGATCAAAAT
>NC_063381.1:606088-612267 GCF_021869965.1 Rhincodon typus
GAACATGCTTATATGAGTGAGATAAGCATTTCAGAAGTCAAAAATCTCAACTTCACCAAATGACTCAACGTTTGATGTTGTTTTGACTTACGTGCTTGTTTCAGCGAGACAAGCATATCAGAAGACTGAAATTTCAACTTTACCAAAGGACATAACTTTTGCTGCTGGTTTGACTTAAATGCTCATTACCGTTAATGAGCACAGCGGAATTCAAAAATCTCAACTTTATCAAAAGACTTGATTCTTGATGCTGGTTAGTCTAAAATGCTTATTTCAGTGAGTTCAGCACTCGAGAACTGAAATCTGATTTTAACCAAATGTCTCAATTTCTGATGTTATTTAGACTAACATGCTTATTTCAGCGAGTTAAGCACTTCAGAAGTCAAAAATCTCAACTTTACCAAATGACTCAACTTCTGATGTTGTTTTGACGAACATGCTTATTTCAGCGCGTTAAGCCATTCAGAAGGCTAAAATCTCAACTTCACGAAATTACTCCTCTTTTGATGCTGTTTGGATTAAAATGCTTATTTCAGCCAGTTAAGCACTTAAGAAGAACAAAATCTGAATTTCACAAAATGACTCAAGTTTTGATGTGTGTTTGGCTAACATGCTTTTTTCAGTGAGATTAGCACTTGAGAAGTCAAAAATCTCAACTTCACCAAATGACTTAATTATTGATGCTGTTTTGACTAACACGCTTATTTCACTCAGAGAAGCACATTGGAAGACCAAAATCTCAACTTCACCAAATCACATAATTGTTGATGCTAGTTGGATTAAAATTCTTATTTCAGTGAGATAAGCAGTTCAGAAATCAAAAATCTCAACTTCACCATCTGACTTAATTTTTGATCGTATTTTGACATACATGCTTATTTAACTCAGATAAGCACTTCAGAATTCCAATATCACACTCCACCAAAAATGTTAGTTTTTGATGTTGGTTTGAATGACATGCTTATTTCAGCGAGTTGAGCTCTTCAGAAGGCTAAAATCTCAACTTCACCATATGACACAACGTTTGATGCTGGTTGTTTTGAAATACTTATTTCAGCGTGTCAAGCTCTTCATAAAGCCAAAACCTGCACTTCAAAAAATGTCTCTAGTTTTGATGATGGTTTGACTAACATGCTTATTTCAGTGCGATAAGCACTTCAGAAGACAAAAATCGTATCTTCACCAAATGACTCAAGTTTTTATGTTGCTTGGACTGACATGCTTATTTCAGCGATTAAGTACTTCAGAAATCTAAAATCTCAACTTCACCAAATGGCACAACATTTGATGCTTTTTTGACTAACATGCTTACTTCAGGGAGATAAGCAATTCAGAAGTCAAAAATCTCAACTGCACCAAATGACTTAATTTTTAATGCTGTTTTAACTAGCATGCTTATTTCAGTACGATAAGCACTTCAGAAGTCACAAATCTCGACTGCACCAAATGACTGAATTGTTAATGCTGTTTCAACGAACATGCTTATTTCAGTGAAATAAGCACTTCTGAAATCAAAAATCTCAACTTCACCAAATGACTCAATTTTGATGTTGTTTTGACTAACGTGCTTTTTTCAGCGAGAGAAGCATATCAGAAGACTAAAATCTCACCTTCACCAGATGACCTAACTTTTGATGTTGGTTACATTAAAATGTTAATTTCAGCGAGTCAGACACCTCAGAAGCCAAAAATCTGAACTTCGCCAAAAAACTGGATTTTTGATTCTGCTGAGACTAAAATGCATATTTCTGCGAGTTAAGCACTTCAGGAGCTCAAAATCGCAAATTCACCAAATGACTCAACTTTTGATGTTGTTTTGACTAACATGCTTATTTCAGCGAGATAAGCAGATCAGAAGACGAAAATCTCAACTTCAACAAAGGACTTATCTTTGGATGCTGAATTGACTAAACTGCTTATTTCAGTGCGATAAGCAATTCAGAAGTCAAAAATCTCAACTTCACAAATGACTTCAATGTTCATGCTGTTTTAACTAACATGCTTATTTCACTCAGATAAGCACTTCAGAAGACCAAAATCTGAACTTCACCAGTTGACTCATGTTTTGATGTTGCTTAGACTAACATGCTTATTTGAGTCAGATAAGCACTTCAGAAGGCAGATATCTCAACTTCACCAAATGACTTAATTATTCATGCTGTTTTGACTAACCTGCTTATTTCAGTGAGATAAGCACTGCAGAAAACCACATGTGATCTTCACCAAATGACTCAAGTTTTGATGTTGGTTTGACTGACATGACTATTTGAGTGAGATAAGCACTTCAGAAATCAAAAATCTCAACTTCACCAAAGCACCTAACTTTGGACGCTGGTTGGACTGAAATGCTTTTTTCAGTGAGATAAGCACCTCAGAAATCAAAAATCTCAACTTCACCATCTGACTTAATTTTTGATGGTGTTTTGACAAACATGCTTATTTAACTCAGATAAGCACTTCAGAATACCAATATCTCACTCCACCAAAAATGTTAGTTTTTGATGTTGGTTTGAATGACATGCTTATTTCAGCGAGTTGAGCTCTTCAGAAGGCTAAAATCTCAACTTCACCAAATGACTTAATTTTTAATGTTGTTTTCACTAACATGCTTATTTCAGCAAGATAAGCACTTCATAAAACTAAAATCTGAACTTCACCAAACGACTCACGTTTTGATGTTGCTTGGATTAAAATGTTTATTTCAGCAAGTTAATCACTTCAGAAGACCAAAATCTGAAATTCACAAAATGAGTCACGTTTTGATGTTTGTTTGACTTAACATGCTCATTTCAGCGAGTTAACCACTTCAGAAGATCAAAATCTCAACTTCACCAAATGTCACAACTTTTGATGTTGTTTTGACTAATGTGCTTATTTCAGAGAGATAAGCATTCTAGAAGACCAAAATCTAAACTTCAACCAGACACTCAACAGTTACGCTGTTTTGACAAAGTGCTTATTTCAGTGAGATAAGCACTACAGAAGACCAAAATCTGAACTTCACTGAATTACATAAATTTTGACGTTGAATTCACTAACAGGCTTCCTCCAGTGAAATAAGCACTTCAGAAGTGAACAATCTCGACTTCACCAAATGTCTCAACTTATGATGTTGTTTTGAATAACATGCACATTTGAGAGATAAGGACTTCAGAAGGCCCAAATAAGATCTTCCCCAGATGAATCAAGCACTGATGTTGGTTGGACTAACATGCTTACTGAAGTGATATAAGCACTTCAGAAGTCAAAAATCTCAACTTCACCAAATGACTTCATTTTTGATGTTGGTTGGATTAAAATGGTTATTACAGCGAGTTCAGCATTTTAGAAGTCAAAAATCTACACTTCACCAAATGACTTAATTTTTGATGCTGGTTTGACTAACATGCGTATTTCAGCGAGATAAGCATAGCAGAAGACGAAAATCTCAACTTCAACAAAGGACTTAACTTTGGATGCTGAATTGACTAAACTGCTTATTTCAGTGCGATAAGCAATTCAGAAGTCAAAAATCTCAACCTCTCCAAATGACTGATTTTTTAATGATGTTTTGACTAACGTGCTGATTTCACTCAGATAAGCACTTCAGAAGACGAAAATCGGAACTTCACCAAATGACTCAAGTTTTGATGTTGGTCAGACCAACATGCTTATTTGAGTGAGATAAGCTCTTCAGAAGTCAAAAATCTCAACTTCACCAAATGACTGAATTATTGATGCTGTTTTGACTAACATGCTTATTTCACTCAGATGAGCACATCGAAAGACCAAAATCTCAACTTCAGCAAATGACTAAACTTTTGATGCTAATTTGATTAACATGCTTATTTCAGTGAGATAAGCACTTCAAAAGTCAATAATCTCAACTTCACCAAATGACTCAACATTGCTGTTGTTTTGACGAACATGCTTATTTCAGCGAGATAAGCATATCAGAAGACCAAAATCCCAATTTCACCAAAACACTCAACTTTTGATCCTGGTTTGACTAAAATGCTCACTTCAGCGAGATAAGCATATGAGAAGACTAATACCTCAATTTCACCAAAGGACCTAACTTTGGATGCTGATTTGACTAAAATGCTTATTTCAGTGAGTAAGCACTTCAGAAGTCAAAAATCTCAACTTCACCAAATGTCTTAAATGTTGATGCTGTTTTGAGTAACATGCTTCTTTCACTCAGATAAGCACTTCAGGAGAACAAAATCTGAACTTCAACCAACGACTCAAGTTTTGAAGCTGTTTTGACTAACATGCTTACTTGAGTTAGATGAGCATATCAGAAGACCAAAATCACAACTTCACCAAAACGCCCAACTTTTGATGCTGGTTTGACTAAAATGCTTATTTCAGTGAGATAAGTACTTCAGAAATCAAAAATCTCAACTTCACCGAATGACCTAATTGTTTTATGCTGTTTTGACTGACATGCTTACTCCACTCAGATAAGCACTTCAGAAAACCAAAACCTGAACTTCACCAAATGACTCAAGTTTTGATGTTGGTTACATTAATGTGCTTATTTGAGTGAGATAAGCTCTTCAGAAGTAATAAATCACAACTTCAAAAAATGACTTAATTTTTAATGCTGTTTTGACTAACATGCTTATTTCAGCGAGATAAGCATTTCAGAAAAACAAAATCTGAACTTCACCAAATGACTCATTTTTTGATATTGGTTTGACTAACATGCTTATTTCAGTGAGATACGCACTTCAGAAGGCTAAAAGCTCAATTTCACCAAATGACATAACTTTTGGTGCTAGTTTGATTAAAATTCTTATTTCAGCGAGATATGCCCTTCAGAAGACAAAAATCTGAACCGCACCAAATGACTCAATTTTTAATGTTAGTTTGACTAACATGCTCATTTCACCGAGATAAGCACTTCAGAAGATCAAAATTTCAACTTCAACAAATTACATAACTTTTGATGTTGTTTTGACTGACGTGCTTATTTCTGCAAGTTAAACCATAGTAGAAGACCAAAATCTCAACTTCACCATCACACTCAAGTTTTGATGCTGTTTTGACTGACATGCTTATTTCACTCAGATAAGCACTTCAGAAGACCAAAATATGAACTTCACTAAATGACTCAAATTTTGACGTTGGATTGACTAACAGGTTTCCTCCAGTGTAAGAAGTACTTCAGAAGTGAAGAATCTTGACTTCACCAAATGACTCAACTTCTGATGTTGTTTAGAGTAACATGCATATTTGAGTGAGATAAGCACTTCTGAAGGCAAAAATCTCATGTTCACCAAATGACTGAATTTTTGATGCTGATTGGATTAAAATGCTCATGAAAGCGAGTTAAGCACTTCAGCAGACATAAACCTGAACTTTACCAAATGACTCAATTTTTGATGTTGTTTTGACTAACGTGCTTATTTCATTCAGATAAGCACTTCAGAAGACCAAAATCTGAACTTCACCAGGTGACTCAAGTGTGGATGCTGATTTGATTAACATGCTTATTTCAGTGAGATAAGCACTTCAGAAATAAAAATCTCAACTTCACCAAATGACTCAATTTTGCTGTTCTTTTGACTAACGCGCTAATTTCAGCGAGATAAGCATATCAGAAGACCAAAATCTCAATTTCACCAAAACACTCAACTTTTGATGCTGGTTTGACTAAAATGCTTATTTCAGCGAGATAAGCATATGAAAAGACTAAAATCTCAGCTTCACCACAGGACCTAACCTTTGATGCTGATTTGACTAAACTGCTCATTTCACTCAAATAAATACATCGGAAGATTAAAATCTCAACTTCTGCAAATGACTCAATTTTTGATGCTGATTTGATTAACATGCTTATTTCAGTGAGATACGCACTTCAGAAGGCTAAAATCTCAACTTTAGCAAATGACACAACTTTTGATGCTGGTTGGTTTAAAATGTTCATTTCAGCGAGTTAAGCTCTTCAGAACACCAAAATCTGAGATGAGCACTACAGAAGTTAAAAATCTCAAATTCATCAAATGACTTGACTTTTGACGCTGGTCAGACAGAAATGTTTATTTCAGTGACTTGAACACATGAGAAGACTAAAATCTGAAATTCACCAAATGAGTCAATTTTTAATGTTGTTTTGACGAACATGCTTCTTTGAGTGAGATGAGGACTTCAGAAGTAAAAAAAAAACTCAACTTCACCAAATGACGCAACTT
>NC_063381.1:612767-613709 GCF_021869965.1 Rhincodon typus
TTGGATTAAAATGCTTCTTTCAGCGAGTTAAGCACTTCTGAAGTCCAAAATCTGAACTTCACAAAATAACTCAAGTTTCGATGTTTGTTTGACTAACATGCTTATTTGAGTGAGATGAGCCCTTCATAATTCAAAAATCTCAACTTCATCAAATGACTTGATTATTGATGCTATTTTGACTAACACGCTTATTTCTGTCAGATAATCACATCGGAAGATCAATATCTCAACTTCACCAAATGAGTTGGTTTTTGATGTTGGTTTGAATGACATGTTGATTTCTTTGAGATAAGCAGGTCAGAAGATCAAAATCTCAACTTCACCAAATGACTCAACTTTTGATGTTGGTTTGACTAACATGCATATTTGAGTAAGATAAGCAGTTCTGAAGGCATAAATTTCAACTTCATCAAATGACTTAATTATTGATTCTGTTTTGACTAACATGCTTATTTGAGTGAGATAAGCACTTCAGAAGTCTAAAATCTGAACATCACTTAATGGCTCAAATGTTGGTGTTGGATTGACTCACAGGCTTCCTCCAGTGAGGTGAGCACTTCAGAAGTGAAGAATATCGACTTCACCAAATGACTCAATGTTGATGTTGTTTTGAGAATCATGCATATTTGAATGAGTTAAGCACTTCAGAAGGCCAAAATAAGAACTTCACCAAATGACTCAAGTTTTGATGTTGGTCAGACCAACATGCTTAATGGAGTGAGATAAGCACTTCAGAAATCAAAAATCTCAATTTCACCGAATGACTCAACTTTTTGATGTTGTTTTGACTGACGTGCTTATTTCAGCGAGATAAGCATATCGGAAGACTAAAATCTCACCTTCACCATTTGACCTAACTTTTGATGCTGGTTTGACAAAATTGCTTATTTCAGCGAGATAAGCATATCGGAAGACAAAAATCTCACCTGCACCAAATGGCAA
>NC_063381.1:614209-616906 GCF_021869965.1 Rhincodon typus
TGACAGGTGCAACAGTATTCCACAACATGAGCAGACGTACGCTGCATTTTTTCCTCGTCCTCTGCCCCACCCAACAGCGTTCTGATATAATTAGCCTCATACATAACTCCCCCAATTTGGATGGTTTTCCCAACGCACATTTATCCCTTAACCTCTTCCAACCCTTCTCCCCGCCATTCCCATGGGGAGTTGGTCACTTGACTAACTGAAGCATTCTTTTCACCATTCAACCAGTGAAGAAAACAGAAGATCATCACTAACCTGTGCCCCCTGATCACACACACACTCCCATGCTGGTACAGAGTGGTGGTGAAGGAGCCATCTTTCAGAAACAACCTTCTTCAACAAGACCATGCCTGCCATCACAAGAACAGATAAATATTGTGTATTATATACAGAAGAGGGAATTTTTCTTCTGTATGTCCTGGGGCTGACAAGTTTCTTTTAACTTGTATTTTAGTGACATTGATTATGTAATGGTTGCCCCACTCTGCTTTCGTGCTATTAATTAGGATATTTGAAGATTAGTAAATAATGTTTGTCTACAGCATTTGTAATTTCTCAGATTTTCTCTCTCTCTTTCTCCCTCTTGGTGGATGACTGTCTTCCTTCACAGTTGGATTCAATTTATTTCCAAGTCAGGATGGTGAATGGCTTGGAGGGGAACTTAAAGGTGGCATTTCTAATATGCTACCCTTGTTCTTCCAGACGGAAGTGATCGTGGGTTTGTCTGAGGATCTTGGGTGAATTTCTGCAGTGCATCTTGTAGAAAGCACACACTGCTGCTACTGACTGTCGGTGGTAGAGGGAGTGGATATTTGTGGATGTCGTGGCGGTTAAGCGTGCTGCTTTGTCCCAGATGGTTTAAAGCTTCTTGTGTTGTTGGGGCTGCACTCATCCAGGAAAGTGGGGACTATTCCATCACACTCCTGACTTGTGCCTTGTATATGGTGGACAGGCTTTGAGGAGTCAGCCGGAGAATTACTCCCTGTGGTATTCCTAGTTTCTGAACTGGTCTTGCACTGTGTTTATGTGGTGAGTGCAGTTGAGTTTCTCGTCAATGATGACCCTCAGGATGTTGTTAGTGGGGATTCAGTGATGGTAACACTGTAGAATGCCAAGGGGCAGTGGTTATATTGTCTCTTATTGGAGATGGTTTTATTGTGTGACACAAATGTTATTTGCACTTGTTGGCCCAAGCCAGGTCTTGTTGCATTTGAACAAGGACTGCTTCAGTATCTGAGGAGCTGCGAATGGTTCGGAACATTGTGCAATCATCAGTGAACATCCCCTCATTGTAAAGGGTTCAGAATTGAGGGTATGCCACATAATTAGACATTTAGTACTGAGAGGGTTCCTCATTGTCAGAGGGTCAACATTGAGGCAGTGCCACATCCGAAAGAGGTTAGAATTGAAGGAGTGCCACTTGATTTCAGGAGCCGTGCTGAGGTTTTGCATCACTTAGAGAAGGTCGAACTGACAGAATGCTTTATTGACAGAGGGTCAGTCTTGAGGTATTGAAGCACAGTCAGACGTTCAGTACTGAGGGGGCCCCTCATTGTCAGAGGGTTAACACTGAGTCAGTTCCTCAATGTAATGGGGCCAGAATTGAGGGAGTGCGAAATGATTAAAGGGTCAGGACTAACAATACAGGACTGTCAGTGAGTCAGATCTGTAGGAGTCAAAGGGTCAATACGGAGGCAGTGCCTCATTATGTAGGTGTTGGAATTGAAGGAGTGCCAACTGATCAGAGAGTGAGTCCAGAGGCATTGTGTCACGGTCAATGGGTTAGAACTGAGGGAGTGCCACATATTAAGAGGGTTATCACTGACGTATTTGCAGCAGTGTGGGAGTGCCTCGTTCTCAGAAGATATTACTGAGAAAGAGCCTTATTGTCAGTGGAACATGGAGTCATGGAATCGCAGACGTACAATATGAAAACAAACACTTTAGCCCAACTCGTCCATACTGACCAGATAACCAAAATTAATCAATTCCATTTGACCATATCCCTCAACCCCTCCTATTCGTAGAGCCATTCACTTGCCTCTGAAATGTTGTTATTGTGCCATCCTTCACCAATTCCACTGGCAGCTTATTGCACACATGTGCCACCCTCTAATTGAAAATGTTGCCCCTTCGGTCCCTTTTAAAACTTCCCCTCTCAAAATAAACGCATGACCTTTAGTTTTGGACTCCCCTAACTTGGGGAAAAGACCCTGACTGTTTACCCTATCCATGCTCTCATGATTTTATAAACCTCTATAAGGTCCTCCTCGCCCCCTGACACTCCAGGTAGAATGGCCCTAGCCTATTCAGCCTCTCCTCATAGCTCAAACACTCCAACCCGCTGGTCACAGGCCTTCAATCTGAAAAGTAACCCTCGACCACCACCCTCTCTCCTACCTTCTAATCAATTTTTGTATCCAGACGTCTCGTTCTCCCTGTATTCCATGTGATCTAAACTTGTTAACCATTCCACCATGCGAACTTTGTCAAACCACTTAATCAAGAGTGGCACCATAGAATCAGTCTCTCAAACTTACTTTGAGTGCAGTCCTTTGAAGACTTCTCTTCTCTTTCCCGGTAGGCCTGCAAAAACAATCCTTTTGTGAAGACATTCCAGCCATGGAGGCAGCTTCTCTGTTGGCTGAAGGATTTGATAAAAGACTGTACACATAAAGCATTTCCACTTGG
>NC_063381.1:617406-617989 GCF_021869965.1 Rhincodon typus
TCCCTAAGTGCTGACCCCACTGAGTGCAACAGTGCCTCAGTGCTGACTCCGGTCTGCGCAGCACTCTCTCAGTGCTGGCCCCACTCACTGCTGACCTCCCTTCAGTTCTGGCCGGCTTCAGTGCTGATCCCCCTCTGTACAGCACTCCCTCAGTGCACCACTACTGACTCCGTCAGTGCTGACCTCCCTTCAGAGCTAACCTTTCTTCAGTGCTGACCACCTTCAGTGCTGACCTCTCGCAGTTCTGACCCCATTCTGTCCAGCACGACCTCAATGCTGACCGCCACCCGCTCTGTGCTGCACGCCCTCAGTGCAGCCCTCATTCAGTGCTGCACTCCCTCAGTGCAGCACTCCCTTGGTGATGACCCCCTCAGTACTGAGCAGCCTTAGTGCAGTCCTCCCTCAGTGCAGCCCTCCCTCAGGGCAGTTCTCCCTCATTGCAGCACTACCTCAGTGCTGACCAATTTAGTGCTGACCTCCCTTCAATGCTGGCCGCCCTCTGTACAGCACTCTCTCAATGCTGACCCCTTTGTACAGCACTCCCTCAGTGCTGACACCCATCAGTGTAGCACTCTTTCAGTGT
>NC_063381.1:618489-620453 GCF_021869965.1 Rhincodon typus
ACTGTTGGAGGGTCAGTGCTGTGAGACTATGCGAGGATCAGTATTGACGAAGTGGCACACTGAGTCACAGAGTATTGAGGAAGTTGCGCACTGCGGATGGTCAGTATTGACGGGGGTCAGCAATGAGGGAGTGCTGCACTGAGGGGAGTCAGCACTGATGGGGTGCTTCACTGTGGGTTGTCAGCTGTGAGGGTGCATTGCACTTTTTGAGGGAACTGCTGTGAGACTGGCCGAAGGTCAGTATTGAGGAACTGGCACACTGAGGGCGGTCAGCACTGAAGGGAAGTCAGCACTGAAGGGAAGTCAACACTCTCGGGGACAGAACTGAGGGAGTGCTGCACTGAGACGGGTCAGCACTGAGGCGGGTCAGCACTGAGTGGGGTCAGCACTGAGGGACTGTTGCAGAGTTGGGTGGTCAGCCCTAAAGTAGTGCTGTACAGAATGGGGTCAGCACTCAGAAGGGTCAGCACTGAAGGTGGTCAGCACTCAAGGGTGGTCAGCACTAATGGGGTCAGTCCTGAGGGAGTGCTACACTGAAAGAGTGCTGCACTGAGGGGTGTCAGCACTGAGGGAGTGCTGTGCAAAGGGGTCAGCACTGAGGGAGTGCTGTACAGAGGGCGGCCAGCATTGAAGGGAGGTCAGCACTAAATTGGTCAGCACTGAGGTAGTGCTGCAATGAGGGAGAACTGCCCTGAGGGAGGGCTGCACTGAGGGAGGACTGCACTAAGGCTGCTCAGTACTGAGGGGGTCATCACCAAGAGAGTGTTGCACTGAGGGAGTGCAGCACTGAAGGAGGGCTGCACTGAGGGCGTGCAGCACAGAGCGGGTGGCGGTCAGCATTGAGGTCGTGCTGGACAGAGTGGGGTCAGAACTTCGAGAGGTCAGCACTGATGGTGGTCAGCACTGAAGAAAGGTTAGCTCTGAAGGGAGGTCAGCACTGACGGAGTCAGTAGTGGTGCACTGAGGGAGTGCTGTGCAGAGGGGGATCAGCACTGAAGCCGGCCAGCACTGAAGGGAGGTCAGCAGTGAGTGGGGCCAGCACTGAGAGAGTGCTGCGCAGACCGGGGTCAGCACTGAGGCACTGTTGCACTCAGTGGGGTCAGCACTTAGGGAGTGATGCACTGAGGGTGGCCAGCACTGAAGGGAGGTTAGCACTGAGGGAGTGCTGCACTGAGGGAGTGCTTCACTGACAGGGTGTCCAGCACTGAGGGGAGGGGGGCAGCACTGAGGGGGTTATTGCTGAAGAGGGTCAGCACTGACGGAGTGCTGCATTGAAGCCGGCCAGCTCTGAAGGGAGGTCAGCACTGATGGGATGAGGCCTGAGGGAGTGTTGCACTGTGGGGCGTCAGCACTGAGGGAGTGCTGCACTGAGGGCGAACAGCAAATAAGGGAATAAGCACTGAGGGAGTGCTGCACTGAGGGAGTGCTGCACTGAGGGGGCGACAGCACTGATGGAGTGCTCCACTGAGAGAGGTTCAACACCAAGTGAGTGCTGCACTGAGGGCAGGCGTCAGCACTCAGAGAGTGCTGCACTGAGGGGTGTCAGCACTGATGGGAGTCAGCACTGAAAGGAGGTCAGCACTGAATGGAGGTCAGCACTGAAGGGATCAGTTCTGAGGGAATGCTGCACTGAGGGAGTGCTGCTCTGAGTGGGGTCAACACAGAGGGAGTGCTTCACTGTGGGGTGTCAGCTGTGAGGGTCTGTGGGAGGGTCAGTGCTGTGAGACTGTCTGAGGGATGTCAGCACTGAGGGAATGTTGCACTGAGGCAGGGCGGATCTGACGGAGGGCGACACTGCTGGAGGGCTGCACTGAGGGAGGGCTGCACTGAGGGAATTGCTGCACTGAGGGAATTGCTGCACTGAGGGGGGGTCAGCACTGAAGAGGGTCAGCACAGATGGGGGACTGCACTGAGTTAGTGCTGCACTGAGGGAGTGCTTCACTGATGGGCGGCCAGCACTGAGA
>NC_063381.1:620953-628369 GCF_021869965.1 Rhincodon typus
ATGCGGATTTCACAAGCTTCAAAATCTCCCCTCCCACTACCGCATCCCAAAACCAGCCCAGCTCGTCCCCGCTTCCCTAATCTGTTCTTCCTCCCACCTATCCCCTCCTCCCAGCTCAAGCGCCACCCCCATTTCCTACCTACTGACCTCATCCCGGCCCCTTGACCTGTCTGTCCTCCCTGGACTGACCTATCTCCTCCCTAACTCCCCAGCTACACTTACCTTTACTGGCTCCATTCACGCCTCTTTGACCTGTCTGTCTCCTCTCCACCTATCTTCTACTCTATCCATTTTCTATCTGCCTCCCCCTCATTCCCTATTTGTTTCAGAACCTCCTTCCCCTCCCCCACTTCTGAAGAAGGGTCTAGGTCCGAAACGTCAACCTTCCTGCTCCTCTGCTGCTTGGCCTGCTGTGTTCTTCGAGCTCTACACCTTGTTACCTCAGATTCTCCAGCATCTGCAGTTCCTACCATCTCTGCCAACGCAGAAAATTTGTTTGATGTACTGCAAGCTATTCAAGTCCCGGGAGAATTTTGCTGAGGGCTGATTAATATTATGCTCTTTTATAGCTTCGGTTGACACGATGGTATTGTTCTGAATATGTTAGAAAATTAAGACATACTCAGGGACAGACTCTGATGTAGACAAAGGTTTGGCGACTGTTAGCAAAATAAGGCCGTGAAGATTAAAACTGTGAAAAGGCAGTAAATGGGGTTGAAGGAACATTTTAATTTAATCTCCCTTTAATAGTGAAAAGTGAGACAAGATCGCAGTTTTATGAATGAATGAAATGCGGTAACAGTAAACATAGTATGCTAGTAAGTGGTCAGTAAAGTTCTGAATGAATGAAAGTGCGAAAGTCGTAATATGGAATGCTTGTGGGTGCATTGCTGAAGAAAAACTTCAGTACAACAGTAAAGAGGCTTGCACTAGTAATTATTTCGCAAAATTCACTGGACTCTCGGGTGGTTCCCGCAGATTGGAAAACAGCCAATGTGAGGCCACTGAGTAAAAAAGGAAGTCGACAAAAAGCAGGTAACGATAGGACAGTTAGCTTAACTTCGGTTGTGGGGAAAATGCTTGAATCCATCATTAAGGAAGATCATCGCAAGACAACTGGATATAAATTGTCCCATTGGGAACACCCAGCATGGGTCCATGAAGGGGAGGTCATGTTTAACCATCTTGGTGGAATTCTTTGCGGACATTACTTGCATGTTGGACAATGGGGAACCTGTGGATGTCGTGTATCTGGATTTCCAGAAGGCATTTGACAAGGTGCCACACCAAAGGCTGCTACATAAGATAAAGTTGCACGATATTACAGGTAGTATATTGGCATGTATAGAGGATGATTGACGAGTAGAAAATTAAGAGTAGGGATAAATGGGTGTTTTTCTGGTTGGATGTCAATGGCCAGTGGTGTGCCTCAGGGATCAGTGTTGGGACTGCAATTGTTTACAATTAACATAGATGATTTGGAGTTGGGGACTAAGTTTGGTGTGTCAAAATTTGCAGATGACACTGAGATGAGCGGTAGAGCAATGTGTGCAGAAGACACTGAAAGCCTGCAGAGGGACGTATAGTCTAAGTGAGTGGGCAAAGGTCTGGCAGAAGGAGTACAACGTCGATAAATGTGAGGTCATCCATTTTGGTAGGAATAAGAGCAAAATGGATGATGGTTTAAATGGTTAAAAAATTGCAGCATGCTGCTGTGCAGAGGGACTTGGGTGTCCTTGTGCATGAATCGCTAAAAGTGGTATTGCAGGTGCAGCAGGTAATTAAAAATGCAAATAGAATTTGGGTGAAGAAACTCCTCCTATCCTCAGTCCTCTGAACTGTTGGGGTGCATTATTGTGAGATGGTCAATACTGAGGTAGTGTCTTATTCTTAAGGGGTTAGACTTGTGGGAGTGCCACACGATTGCAGCTCTGTGACATTGTCAGACTGAGGCACTCCCTCATTGTCAGATAGTCAGTACTGTCAGAGCTTCAGTACTGAAACAGTGTCTCATTGTCAAATGGTCCGCACTGAGGTATTGCAGCAGTGTCAGTGGGTCAGAACTGTGTGAGTGTATCAGTCAAAGGGTCAAGACTGAGGCTGAGCCTTGTTCGAAATTCTTATTGGGGGAGTGCAACATAACTAAATTACATAATTTTTAAAAATGAGGCATCGGCTGAATGTGATCCTCTGACAATTGTGCACTCCTTCAGTACTGACACTACAACATAGCAGGACAGCCTCAAGCGGACCCTCTGACAATGAGGCATTCTCTCAGGACAATAATCTTTAATTGTAAGCTAATCTGTAATACTATTTGACCTGTTAAGTTTACAATACATACCGAGTCTAACTGCAGAATGCGCAGTTGCTCACCCTCTGGTTCTGTCTCTGTGTATGCGAAGCTGCTTTCTTTCTCCCTGCCCCCAGAAATAACCCTACCCCAAACATTAACCCGAGATTCAGCCCGAACGCTAACCCTTGCGTAATCTCTGAACCTAACCTCAGGCCAAACACTAACCCTAACCTTCGCCTCAGGCCTAACACAAACCATAACCCTCAGCTCCATGGCTGACCCTAACCTCACCTCTAACGCCAGCCTCAGCCCTGCACAAAAGCCCTCGAACACCAGGCCTCCTGCAAATATACCCTCAGAAACCCCTTTGAATAACCCATAAAAGGCGGAGCTCACAGTAAATAACCCCTAAAACACAAAGCCCCATTTAAACCAATCTTAAAAACAAAGCCCCCTGTAATTATACCCTCAAATACACGGTCCCATTTCAATGAACTCTAACACACATCACCCAGGAAGTAGAAGGTAAAACATAGGGCTCCCTCTAAATAAATCCGAAAACACTGAGCACCTGTAATTACACCCCACACTCAGCCAACTGCAAATCATCCGTAAGAGAGGGCCCCTGACAAATAAACTTTGAAAAGATAGACGTACCTATAAGTAACCGTCCCCGGTAAATAAACCCAAAGACAGACACGCCTTTCAGTCACCTGCAAAACACAGATCACTCTAAATAATCCCTAAAACACAGACCATCGTGTACAGATACCCTAAAACACAGACATCCCTGCAAATGAACTCTGAAACAGACAGCCTGCTGTATATATTCTCCGATGCAGAGTGTCATTTGAAAAAATGCTGAAAACAGAGCCCTCTGTAAATACAACCTTAAGCACAGAGACTCCTTTATATATAACCGAAGAAAGGTCCCTCAGGAAATAAAATGTAAAAGACACAGCCCCAAGTTAAAAACCATAAAAGACCGAGTCCCCTGTAAATAAATTGTAAAATATAGAGCGCACAGTAAATAAACCCTGAAACAGTGCCCGCTGCAAATCCTCCCTAAATCTTAGCCTCCTGTAAATAAACTCCCATAGGCGACCCTAAAACACAAAGCCTCCAATTATTAAAGCCTAAAACACAAGACACTGTAAATCAACACTAAATAACACAGCCCCCAGTACAGCACGGCGAATTGTTCGGATTGAGATAGTACATCATAGTCTGAGGCAATGCCTCTTTGACAAAGAGTCAGTCATGGGGAGGTGTAGTGTTGTCTGACGGTCATTGTTGAGGTAGCGCCTCATTGTAATAGGGTCAGAATTGAGGGAGCGCCTCATTGTACTTGGGTCAGGATTGAGGGTGCGCCTCATTGTCAGCGGGTCAGGACTGAGGGAGCGCCTCATTGTCAGCGGGTCAGGACTGAGGGAGCGCCTCATTGTCAGTGGGTCAGGACTGAGGGAGCGCCTCATTGCCAGTGGGTCAGGACTGAGATATTTGAAGGAGGGCTATTCTTTTAAAGTTAGAGAATGCCAGAAAGATTATCAACCCTATATGATTTGACTGGGTTGGGAATTACTTAATGACAGCAGAAAGTTTAGTAGCCTGATTACCACGGCTGGCTCTTGAGATTTCACTGTTTCCGGTTTACTCATTCTTTCATTCAATTTCACGGAAGCGCTATTTTGAGAGTAGCTTTCTTAAAGGGAACGCGGACCCTATTCAATATGTATGTAACAGAGACGTGATAGCGCAGAAAACTTGTTTGATGTCCTGGGAGACGTTTGTTGAGGGCTGATTAATATTATAATTTTTCATAGTTTCGGGAGACACGATGGATGGGATTGTTTTGTTCTGAATATATAAGAAAATTAGCACACACTCAGGGATTGACTCTGATGTCGGCACAAGTTTGAACACTGTTAGCAACAAGGGTTCATACTGTGATAAGGCAGTAATGGGGTGGAAGGAACATTTTAATTTCGTCTCTATTTATTCGTGAAAAGTACGGCAAGATGGCAGTTTTATGAATGAATGAATGAAACGCGGTAACAGTAAACACAGTACGCTAATGAGTGGTCAGTGAAGTTATGAATGAATGAGAGCGCGAGAGTGGTCATATGGAGCGCTTGTGGGTGCATTGGTAAAGAGGACCTTTAGTACAACAGTAAAGAGGCTTGTGATATAGTGTTACACAAAAAACACAGAAAAGGATATTTTCAGGCGATTGACCCTGTAATACTAAATGAAGCTCTGTGTTTTCGGGTTTATTTACAGCGGGTTATGTGCCGGGGGCTCTGTGGTTTACATTTTATTTCGTGAGGGACCTTTCTTCGGGTTTATTTAAAGGGTCTCTGTGCTTGACAGTGTATTTAAAGGGGCCTTCTTATTTTACCGTTTGTTTAAATGAGGCCTTGCGTCGGAGATTTTTTCCAGGAGGCATTGTGTTTCAGGGTTAATTTACAGGGATGTCTGTGTTTTTGGGTGTACACACACGATGCTGTGTGTTTCTGGGATTATTTATAAAGACACGCCAGCCAGACTCCGGAAGCCTTGTTAAGTGATAACCAATATGAGTCAGCAGGGCAGAACACAGGATATCCAGGGACAAAGGTTATAAGATAAGCAAGTGACCACATGAGCGAACGTGTACCGCGTGTTTGAATCCGACTGGTAAATATGTGATACACAACAATTTGATCTAACTGACTGCCTGTTTAATTGAAAACCGAAGGAACTGCAGATGCTGCAAATCAGGAACAAAAACAAAATTGCTGAAAAAGCTCAGCAGTTCTGGCAACATTTTTGAAGATCAAAACAGTTAACGTTTAGGGTTTGAGTGCAGGGTGCTCTGTGTTTTGGATTATTTACAGAGGGGGTCTGTTTCACGGTTTCTTTACAGCGGTCTATGTGTTTTATGGTTTCTTACTGGGTTCTCTGTCTTTTACATTTTACTTCCCGAGGGGCCTTTCTTCGGTTATATTTCAAGGGGTCTCTGTGCTTGAGTGTATTTACAGGGGGCTCTTTTTCACGTTTGTTTAAACGAGATTCTGCGTCGGAGATTACTTACAGAAAGCTTTGTGTTTCACAGTTAATTTACAGGAACGTCTGTGTTTTAGGAATTATTTATAGTGATCTCCGTGTTTTACAGTTAATTGAAAGGTGTCTCTGTCTTCGGGATTCGGTACCGGAGGCTCTATGTCTTCGGTGAGGAGGAGGGCTGAAGCGAGGTTTGGTTGAGGACCCAGGCTTTGGTTAGTGTCGGGATGAGGCTTGCGTTATAGGGCTGAGGCTGGAGTTAGAGGTAAGGTTAGGATCAGCGTTGGGACTGAGGGTTGTGGTTTTGGGCTGAGGTTGGACTTAGGGTTGACATGAGGGTTAGCGTTCGGGCTGAATCTTGGGTTAGGGCTACGGCTAGCGTTATTTCTAAGGGTAGTATGGAAGAAAGCAGCTTCGCATACCCAGAGACAGAGCTCGAGGGAGAGCAACTGCATAATCTACAGGAGACACGGGAAGTATTGCAAACTTAAGAGGTCAAATAATATGACAGATTAACGTACAATTAAAGATTATTGCCCTGAGGGAATGCCTCATTGTCAAAGGGTCTGCCTCAGGCTGTCCCACTTTGTTGTCGGTCAGTGCTGAAGGAGTGCAACATATTCAGTGGATGAAATTCAGGACTTTACCATTTACTGTAAAAATTCTCCCTTGGTTTGACTGTCCAAAGTCCACACCTGTATCTGTATACAATTGTATTTACCAATCCTCAGCCCGCTTCCCCATCTGATCGAGAAGCCTCCGTAAATGTTGATAACCTTCTTTGCTATCAATGACATCTCCTACTTTTGCATTATCCACAAACTTACTCATCATGCCTTGTACATTCACATCCAGAACATTCACATAAATAACAAATAACAAAGGTCCCAGCACCCACACCTGTGGCACACAACTGCTGCAATACCTCTCGTTTGGACCTTTGACAAGGAGGTACTGCTTCAATACTGCAGCTCTGACAGTACTGACGATCTGACAATGAGGCACTCCCTCAGTCCGACATTCTCACAGTGCTGCAATCTTGTGGCTCTCCAACAAGTCTGACCCCTTTAGAATGAGACACTGCCTCAACATTGACCCTCTCACAATAATGCACACAACAGTTCTTAGGGTGCTGCATGACCTCAATACCGACCCTATACATGTGAGGCACTTCCTCAGTTCTCACCCACTTACAATGAGGCGCTACCTCATTCTTGACTCTCTAACTCTCCAGCAGTTCTATCCCTCTCACAGTGCTTCAGAATTGGGCTGGAACGGCTAAAAGGGTCTCATTTTCCTCATTGATAGTCGGAACTGCAGATGCTGGAGAATCTGAGATAACAAGTTGTAGAGCTGGATGAACACAGCAGGCCAAGCAGCATTGGAGGAGCAGGAAGGCTGACATTTCGGGCCGAGACCCTTCTTCAGAAATGGGGGAGGGGAAGGGGGTTCTAAAATAAATAGGGAGAGAGGGGGAGGCGGATAGAAGATGGATAGAGGAGAAGATAGGTGGAGAGGAGACAGACAGGTCAAAGAGGCGGGAATGGAGCCAGTAAAAGTGAGTGCAGGTGGGGAGTTAGGGAAGAGATAGATCAGTCCAGGGAGGACGGACAGATCAAGGGGGCGTGATGAGGTTAGAAGGTAGGACGTGGAGGTGGGGCTTGAGGTGGGAGGAGGGAATAGGTGGGAGGAAGAACAGGTTAGGGAGGCCGGGACGAGCTGCGCTGGTTTTGGGATGCGGTAGGGGGAGGGGAGATTTTGAAGCTTGTGAAGTCCACATTGATAACATTGGGCTGCAGGGTTCCCAAGCGGAATATGAGTTACTGTTCCAACGACATTCGGGTGGCATCGTTTTGGCACTGTAGGAGGCCCAGCATGGACATGTCGTCTGAGAAATGGGAGGGGGAGTTGAAATGGGTCGCGACTGGGAGGCGCAGTTGTTTAGTGCGAACCGAGCATAGGTGTTCTGCAAAGCGGTCCCCAAGCCTCCGCTTGGTTCCTCCGATGTAGACGAGTCCACAACGGGAACACCGGATGCAGTACACCATATTAGCAGATGTGCAGGTGAACATCTGCTT
>NC_063381.1:628869-632696 GCF_021869965.1 Rhincodon typus
GTTATCTCATCTCTAATTAATTACCTGTTCAATTTCTTGAATGAATTATCAATGGAGAGGGACAGAAGGTAACTTTCAAAGGTGAGACCAGAAAAAAAGACAAGTAGGCTGGGCCACATTAGTGCATAGCTATAGGGAACACAGTGCTATTGTTGCTGCTGATTAATGTGGTGAGCAGAAGGGAAATTCCAACTGAAGTACTCAAATGATGGCACAAAGTTGCTATCGCTTGAGCAGAATGATCAAGTACATTGTGACTGATTGATTGCTTGTGTCCCCTATTGGTGGCCCTTTGTTATCCTGCCTGCTCTATTCTGCAAGGCAATGGTCAATCCAGTTGTAGCTGCAATCTGCCTTGGAGATTCACCCTCCAGAGCCTCTGGCACTGCCACTGATTGAGTGCTGAGCATGTCCCTAGGCCAATTCAGAGTTTGGCATGTTATAATAACGCTGCATCAGCAAAGCAGAAGGAGCAGGGATGGGATCTGCAATGATGCAGGTATTAAGTTCCTGAACCTGCATTAAAAACTGAGGCCTACATTTCAGTGACTGAGAATAAAAGAAGTGGTGAATTGATTTTGAATATTTTGCTGAATGAAATTGATTGAGATGATTCATAATTTTCAGAATGCATTTTGTATCTCTTAAGCTGTGACAGGTTTTGAGTATGAATTTTAGCCAAATCAAAAATAGTAACATCAAAATGCAAGTGAATTTTTAAAAATCTGACACCGCAATGGGAATGCAGAAGTTACAATCTGGCTGCCATACACATGAATCTAAATTACAGATGGGTAGATTAGTTGGCACTAAAGTAAGGTGTAATCAGAGAAAGGAACATTGATTGGTCATGAAATCAGATTCAATGCAAGTTCAGCTTTCCCTTTCAACAATGGATTCGATTCAATTAATATCAATTGCGGCACCCCAAAAGCTCAAATAACCTTTGATGGATCCTCAAGTTACAGGCTCTACTCCATGAATCTGCTTTCTGTTTGGTTCAAACCAGTAATTTCTTATAGGTCTGAAGCAATTTTCTTTAAGTCTATTGAGATCACAAGGCATTATTTGTTTTAAAAAGTGAAGATCAATAATTGTTGAGACAACTTTGTATCCTGAATTATGCCATTTATCGGTGACATTGTTGGAGTATAGTTTTTTTGTTTTGCGAAGGCTCAGAGTGAATGGTAGGCAAAGAATTGTCAATATATGCACCAATTTTACATTGACATATTTCACTTATTTCTTTTGGTACCTTTTTAATTTTATCAATGCTGATTACCATCATTTCAGAGTAAGCCTATTTGTGTTAGCATTCCAATCCATACAAGTCGCTGACCATGTACCAAAGACTCTGAGTGAAAACCAGAGCTTCAGCTCTGATTTATGGGTTTATGCCGGGGAGCATTGTTTTGATGGGTGTTAGTGCTTTGCCATTATCGTATTGATTGTGGAAGCTCCTACTCTGTAAAACTAACTGGACCATTGCCCAATACAAAGGTGCTTATGGCCATGGGAGGAGTGTATATGTCATGGCATGTTTGTAATCAGCCTGTGAATTCTTCCAGTATTTTGCACTATTCTCGAAGGGAAGGCACAGGGACAATATTCACTATGTCAAATTCGAAAGTAGATAGGCGACATCATTGAATACCGAGGATATATGAAAGCCAGCAAGTTCTTGATGATGAAGAAACAGTCTATGGTCGCAGAGGGAATGATAGATTAATTTTCTCCTTGTCCAACATCTTTTGTCACATATAAACACGTTAACTTCAAATCATGATAGAACATGACTGCAATGTGCTGTCAATTTGTAACTTTTCTGTTTTAGTTTCATGTAGAACTTGTGGCAGTTTGTCAAACATTAAATTACAATTGAAATACCCTGAAAGATAGACCTTAACTATACAGCTGAAGGCTGACCTCATTTCCTATCACACATCCAGAAAGAAAGGAGTTATCTTCTTTTTTTCCCAGATTGACAAATATTTTAAATCAGAAAAGAATTAATGGGCCAAAGATCAAAACAAGGAAGGCAATGGCTTAGTGGTATTATCGCTGGACTGTTAAGCCCGAGACCCAGATAATGTTCTGGGGACCTGGGTTCAAGTCTTGCCATGACATGTGGTGGAATTTGAATTAAACAAATATCTAGAATTAAGGGTCTAATGATGACCATGAATCCATTGTCAATTGCTAGGGAAAACCCATCTGGGTCACTAATGTCCCTGAGGGAAGGAAGCATCCTTACCTGATCTGGCCTACATGTGACTCCAGACCCACAGCATTGTGGTTGATTCTTAACAGCCCTCTGGGCAATCAGGGATGGGCAATAAATGCTGCCTAGCCAGCAACGCCCTCATCCCATGAATGAATAGAGAATTTGTTGAAGGATGAGACAGTTTTTAAACAAGTAGATTAGTTATCAAAAATAGAGATAACAAGCTGTAGAGCTGGATGAGCACAGCAGGCCAAGCAGCATCAGAAAAATTTTCTGAAGAAGGGCCTAGGCCCGAAACGTCAGCCTTCCTGCTCCTCTGATGCTGCTTGGCCTGCTGTGTTCATCCAGCTCTACACCTTGTTATCTCAGATTCTCCAGCATCTGCAGTTCCTACTATCTTTGAAACTAGTTATCAAAAATGTTGTGTTATTAAGGTAGTTTAATTCATTGTAGAAATTGCTCTCGTTTACCCAAAATGCTTCTTCCACCTGTCAGATTTTGTGGGTAAAATTTGTAATTTTATAAATGGCAAAGGGCTGAACTAGATGTTCTCTTGAGACCACAAACACCAGTGGATAGCATACAGTACTCTGTCCTTGAGTTTATAATGTCCAGGCTTCTAAACATGGAGACCTGAATCCACCTATATCCCAATCCTGCCTAAGATTGCCCTGTCTTAAATGAATAATGACTGTCCCAGAACAATTGCTGTCCTCACTCTCACACTGCTGAGGATTAGGAGGTTTATTGTTGTGACACCTGATCATTTATCATCTTGTGTGTTCTGTTTGATGTGTTGGCACTTGCTATATGATGCCATTGGTCACTTCCATCTGATCTCCTACAATCCAAACTGCAACATCATTGTCATGATACAATTAAATGATGAGGATTGTAACATGAAACTTACGTTGTGTGCACTGGCAAAGATCAATTTGCAGGCACTGAGGAATATTCCAGCTGGCTGAGGTGTGAATGTAAATGAACATACTAGTTTATTTTACATAAAATATGTGAATGAGCAGAATACACCATACAAACATGGAAACTAAGAGCAGGAGTAGGCCATTCAGATCTTCGAGCTTGCTCAGCCATTCAATATGCTAGTGGCCGATCCTCTATATTTACACTTTCTCTCCATGCTCCTTGATGCCTTTAATATCAAACAAAATCAAAAATCTCATTTTTTGAATATGCTCATAGATCCAGCCACCACAGCCTTTTGTGGTAGCAAATTCCACAGCTGAACACCCTCTGAGTGAAGAAATGTTTTCTCATCTCAGTTCTAAATGGCAGCTCTGTATCCAGACTCTGTGTCCTTTGGTTCTAAACTCCCCATTAAAAGAAAACATCTTCACTGCATCGAGTCTGTCCTGTTAGAATGTTATAGGCTGTAAACAGTTCCCCTTTCATTTTTCTAAACTCTAGTAAATAAGATTCAAGAATCAAGACTCAATGCTATCCTACTACTTAATATACATAAAATAAACAACATATACCTCTGAGATAACAAGGTGTAGAGCTGGATGAACACAGCAGGCCAAGCAGCATCAGAGGAGCAGGACGGCTGACGTTTCGGGCCTAGACCCTTCTTCAGAAAATT
>NC_063381.1:633196-633943 GCF_021869965.1 Rhincodon typus
AGATTGCAGTTGTTGAATCGTAACTGAAGCCTCGGGAAGAGTCAATCAGTCTATCAGGGTGGAACCAGAATTTAATGTTGTTTTTGTGAACTATGTTTTCTGAGAGACGGTTCTAGGCTGCTGCAGGAAGATTTGAAAGCTCCATTTCTAATCTGATACATCAGCTTCCAGAAGCCCATAGAGTAGAAAGCTGAGTTAAAAGCATTGCTGTCATTGCCTGGGTGAATTGAAAAGGTGATCCTGATCAACTTCTTAGTTACTAAAGCAATCCAGTTTTAGAAAAACAACTAAAGAGTCCACATCTAAGCCTGTGAAACAACACATCATGAAAACCATTTAAGTAACCTGGCCTGTTTTGTTATTTTCTTTATCTCTTAACTGTGTTTATTTTTCTGCCTATTGTCTGTGTGAATGGGGCTGAAAACAAATGTTTTGATTTAAGGTACAGGCACCAATGTTCTTTAATTTTCCCTCTCCTGAAGTTATTGTGCATTTAATAAATAGCTTTGTTCAATAAATCTTTTGTTAAAGATACAAAACCAGTGTCTGGAATTTAATTATTCACAAAGTCTGGGATTGGTTATCCAAAAGATATCAGAGATAGTACGAACTGCAGATGCTGGAGAATCTGAGATAACAAGGTGTAGAGCTGGATGAACACAGCAGGCCAAGCAGCATCATAGGAGCAGGAAGGCTGACGTTTCGGGCCTAAGGGTCTAGGCCCGAAACGTCAGCCTTCCTGCTCCT
>NC_063381.1:634443-640732 GCF_021869965.1 Rhincodon typus
ACTAACCTCATCACGCCCCCTTGACCTGTCTGTCCTCCCTGGACTGATCTATCTCCTCCCTAACTCCCCACCTACACTCACCTTCACTGGCTCCATTCCCGCCTCTTTGACCTGTCGGTCTCCTCTCCACCTATCTTCTCCTCTATCCATCTTCTATCCGCCTCCCCCTCTCTCCCTATTTATTTCAGAACCCCCTTCCCCTCCCCCATTTCTGAAGAAGGGTCTAGGCCCGAAATGTCAGCCTTCCTACTCCTCTGATGCTGTTTGGCCTGCTGTGTTCATCCAGCTCTCCAACTTGTTATCTCAGATTCTCCAGCATCTGCAGTTCCTACTATCAATGAGGAAACTGAGACCCTGTTAGCCGTTCCAGCCCAATTCTGAAGCACTGTGAGATGGATAGAACTGCTTCAGAGTTAGAGTCAAGAATGAGGTAGCGCCTCATTGTAAGTGGGTGAGAACTGAGGAAGTGCCTCACATGTGTAGGGTCTGTATTGAGGTCATGCAGCACCCTAAGAACTGTTGTGTGCATTATTGTGAGAGGGTCAATATTGAGGCAGTGTCTCATTCTAAAGGGGTCAGACTTGTTGGAGTGCCACAAGATTGCAGCACTGTGAGAATGTCGGACTGAGGGAGTGCCTCATTGTCAGATCGTCAGTACTGTCAGAGCTGCAGTACTGAAGCAGTGCCTAATTGTCAAAGGGTCCACACTGGAGGTATTGCAGCAGTTGTGTGCCACAGGGGTGGGTGCTGGGACCTTTGTTATTTGTTATTTATGTGAATGATCTGGATGTGAATGTACAAGGCATGATGAGTAAGTTTGTGGATAATGCAAAAGTAGGAGATGTCATTGATAGCAAAGAAGGTTATCAAAATTTACAGAGGCTTCTCGATCAGATGGGGAAGCGGGCTGAGGATTGGGAAATACAACTGTATACAGATACAGGTGTACACTTTGGAAAGTCAAACCAAGGTAGGATTTTTACAGTAAATGGTAAAGTCCTGAATTTCATCCACTGAATATGTTGCACTCCTTCAGTACTGACCTACAACAAAGTGGGACAGCCTGAGGCAGACCCTTTGACAATGAGGCATTCCCTCAGGGCAATAATCATTAATTGTAAACTAATCTGTAATATTATTTGACCTCTTAAGTTTACAATACTTCCCGTGTCTCCTGTAGAAAACGCAGTTGCTCTCCTTCTAGCTCTGTCTCTGGGTGTGCGAAGCTGCTTTCTTCCATACTACCCTGAGAAATAACGCTTGCCGTAACCCTAACCCAAGATTCAGCCCGAACGCTAACACTCATGTCAACCCTAAGTCCAACCTCAGCCCAAAACCACAACCCTCAGTCCCAACGCTGACCCTGACCTTCCCTCCAACTCTCGCCTCAGCCCTATAACGCAAGCCTCATCCCGACACGAACCAAAGCCTGAGTCCTAAACCAAACCCAGCTTCAGCCCTACTCCTAACCGAAGACATAGAGCCTCCGGTACCGAATCCCGAAGACAGAGACCCCTTTCAATTAACTGTAAAACGTGGAGATCACTATAAATAATTCCTAAAACACAGACGTCCCTGTAAATTAACTGTGAAACACAAAGCCTTCTGTAAGTAATCTCTGACGCAGAATCTCGTTTAAACAAACGGTAAAATAAGAAGGCCCCTGTAAATACACTGTCAAGCACAGAGACCCTTTAAATAAACCCGAAGAAAGGTCCCTCACGAAATAAAATGTAAACCACAGAGCCCCCGGCACATAACCCCCTGTAAATAACCCCGAAAACACAGAGCTTCATTTAGTATTACAGGGTCAATCGCCTTAAAATATCCTTTTCTGTGTTTTTTGTGTTACACTATATCACAAGCCTCTTTACTGTTGTACTAAAGGTCTTCTTTACCAATGCACCCACAAGCGCTCCATATGACCACTTTCGCGCTCTCATTCATTCATAACTTTACTGACCACTCATTAGCGTACTGTGTTTACTGTTACCGCGTTTCATTCATTCATTCATAAAACTGCCATCTTGCCGTACTTTTCACTAATAAATGGAGACGAAATTAAAATGTTCCTTCCACCCCATTCCTGCCTTATCACAGTTTGAACCCTTGTTGCTAACAGTGTTCAAACTTGTGTCTACATCAGAGTCAATCCCTGAGTGTGTGCTAATTTTCTTATATATCCTCAGAACAAAACAATCCCATCCATCGTGTCTCCCGAAACTATGAAAAATTATCATATTAATCAGCCCTCAACAAACGTCTCCCAGGACATCAAACAAGTTTTCTGCGCTCCCACGTCTCTGTTAGATACATATTGAAGAGGGTCCGCGTTCCCTTTAAGAAAGCTACTCTCAAAATAGCGCTTCCGTGAAATTGAATGAAAGAATGAGTAAACCGGAAACAGTGAAATCTCAAGAGCCAGCCGCGGTAATCAGGCTACTAAACTTTCTGCTGTCATTAAGTAATTCCCAACCCAGTCAAATCATACAGGGTTGATAATCTTTCTGGCATTCTCTAACGTTAAAAGAATCAAAGGACCCACACCCTTCATTGCCCTACTTCAAATATCTCAGTCCTGACCCGCTGGCAATGAGGCGCTCCCTCAGTCCTGACCCGCTGACAAGGAGGCGCTCCCTCAGTCCTGACCCGCTGACAATGAGGCACTCCCTCAGTCCTGACCCGCTGACAGTGATGCGCACCCTCAATCCTGACCCTAGTACAATGAGGCGCTCCCTCAATTCTGACCCTATTACAATGAGACGCTACCTCAACAATGACCGTCAGACAACACGACACCTCCCCATGACTGACTCTTTGTCAAAGAGGCATTGCCTCAGACTATGATGTACTATCTCAATCCGAACAATTCGCCGTGCTGTACTGGGGACTGTGTTATTTAGTGTTGATTTACATTGTCTTGTGTTTTAGGCTTTATTAATTGGAGGCTCTGTGTTTTAGGGTCGCCTCTGAGAGTTTATTTACAGGAGGCTGAGATTTCGGGAGGATTTGCAGGGGGCACTGTTTCAGGGTTTATTTACTGTGCGCTCTATATTTTACAATTTATTTACAGGGGACTCGGTCTTTTATGGTTTTTAACTTGGGGCTGTGTCTTTTACACTTTATTTCCTGAGGGACCTTTCTTCGGTTATATATAAAGGAGTCTCTGTGCTTCAGGTTGTATTCACAGAGGGCTCTGTTTTCAGCATTTTTTTCAAATGAGACTCTGCGTCGGAGAATATACACAGGAGACTGTCTGTTTCAGAGTTCATTTGCAGGGAAGTCTGTGTTTTATGGTATCTGTACACGATGCTCTGTGTTTTAGGGATTATTTATAGTGATCTGTGTTTTGCAGGTTACTGAAAGGCGTGTCTGTCTTCGGGTTTATTTACCGGGGACGGTTACTTATAGGTACGTCTATCTTTCCAAAGTTTATTTGTCAGGGGCCCTCTCTTACGAATGATTTGCAGTTGGCTGAGTGTGGGGTGTAATTACAGGTGCTCAGTGTTTTCGGATTTATTTAGAGGGAGCCCTATGTTTTACCTTCTACTTCCTGGGTGATGTGTGTTAGAGTTCATTTAAATGGGACCGTGTATTTGAGGGTATAATTACAGGGGGCTTTGTTTTTAAGAGTGGTTTAAATGGGGCTTTGTGTTTTAGGGGTTATTTACTGTGAGCTCCGCGTTTTTGGGTTATTGAAAGGGGTTTCTGAGGGTACATTTGCAGGAGGCCTGGTGTTTGAGGGCTTTTGTCTAGGGCTGAGGCGAGCATTAGAGATGAGGTTAGGGTCAGCGCTGGAGCTGAGGGTTATGGTTTGTGTTAGGCCTGAGGCGACGGTTAGGGTTAGTGTTTGGCCTGAGGTTAGGTTCAGAGCTTACGCAAGGGTTAGCGTTAGGGCTGAATCTCGGGTTAATGTTTGGGGTAGGGTTATTGCTGGGGGCAGGGAGAAAGAAAGCAGCTTCGCATACACAGAGACAGAACCAGAGGGAGAGAAACTGCGCATTCTGCAGTTAGACTCGGTATGTATTGTACACTTAACAGGTCAAATAGTATTACAGATTAGTTTACAATTAAAGATTATTGTCCTGAGAGAATGCCTCATTGTCAGAGGGTCCGCTTGAGGCTGTCCTGCTATGTTGTAGTGTCAGGACGAAAGGAGTGCACAATTGTCAGAGGATCACATTCAGCTGATGCCTCATTTTTAAAAATTATGTAATTTAGTTATGTAGCACTCCCCCAATAAGAATTTAGAACAAGGCTCAGCCTCAGTCTTGACCCGATGACCGATACACTCCCACAGTTCTGACCCACTGACACTGCTGCAATACCTCAGTGCGGACCATTTGACAATGACACACTGCTTCAGTACTGAAGCTCTGACAGTACTGACTATCTGACAATGAGGGAGTGCCTCAGTCTGACAATGTCACAGAGCTGCAATCGTGTGGCACTCCCACAAGTCTAACCCCTTAAGAATAAGACACTACCTCAGTATTGACCATCTCACAATAATGCACCCCAACAGTTCAGAGGACTGAGGATAGGAGGAGCTTCTTCACCCAAATTCTATTTGCATTTTTAATTACCTGCTGCATCTGCAATACCACTTTTAGCGATTCATGCACAAGGACACCCAAGTCCCTCCGCACAGCAGCATGCTGCAATTTTTTAACCATTTAAACCATAATCCATTTTGCTGTTATTCCTACCAAAATGGATGACCTCACATTTATCGACGTTGTACTCCTTCTGCCAGACCTTTGCCCACTCACTGCAGACTTTCAGTGTCTTCTGCACACGTTGCTCTCCCGCTCATCTCAGTGTCATCTGCAAATTTTGACACACCACACTTAGTCCCTAACTCCAAATCATCTATGTTAATTGTAAACAATTGCAGTCCCAACACTGATCCCTGAGGCACACCACTAGCCATTGACAGCCAACCAGAAAAACACCCATTTACCCCTCCTCTTAATTTTCTACTCGTCAATCAGCCCCTATACATGCCAATATATTACCTGTAATATCGTGCAACTTTATTTTTTGTAGCAGCCTGGCACCTTGTCAAATGCCTTCTGGAAATCCAGATACACGACATCCACAGGTTCCCCATTGTCCACCATGCAAGTAATGTTCTCAAAGAATTCCACCAAGTTAGTTAAACATGACCTACCCTTCATGGACCCATGCTGGGTGTTCCCAATCGGACAATTTATATCCAGTTGTCTTGCTATTATCTTCCTTAATGATGGATTCAAGCATTTTACCCACAACCGAAGTTAAGCTAACTGGCCTATAGTTACCTGCTTTTTGTCTACTTCCTTTTTTACTCAGTGGCGTCACATTGGCTGTTTTCCAATCTGCAGGAACCACCCGAGAGTCCAGTGAATTTTGCAAAATAATTACTAGTGCAAGCCTCTTGACTGTTGTACTAAAGTTTTTCTTCAGCAATGCACCCACAAGCATTCCATATTACGACTTTCGCACTTTCATTCATTCATAACTTTACTGACCACTTACTAGCGTACTATGTTTACTATTACCGCATTTCATTCATTCATAAAACTGCGATCTTGTCTCACTTTTCACTATTAAAGGGAGATTAAATTAAAATGTTCCTTCCACCCCATTTACTGCCTTTTCACAGTTTTAATCTTTTCGGCCTTATTTTGCTAACAGTTGCCAAACCTGTGTCTACATCAGAGTCTATCCCTGAGTATGTCTTAATTTTCTAACATATTCAGAACAATACCATCGTGTCAACCGAAGCTATAAAAGAGCATAATATTAATCACCCCTCAGCAAAATTCTACCAGGACTTGAATAGCTTGCAGCACATCAAACAAATTTTCTGCGTTGGCAGAGATGGTAGGAACTGCAGATGCTGGAGAATCTGAGATAACAAGGTGTAGATCTCGATGAACACAGCAGGCCAAGCAGCAGAGGAGCAGGAAGGTTGACGTTTCGGACCTAGACCCTTCTTCAGAAGTGCGGGAGGGGAAGGAGGTTCTGAAACAAATAGGGAATGAGGGGGAGGCAGATAGAAAATGGATAGAGTAGAAGATAGGTGGAGAGGAGACAGACAGGTCAAAGAGGCGTGAATGGAGCCAGTAAAGGTAAGTGCAGCTGGGGAGTTAGGGAGGAGATAGGTCAGTCCAGGGAGGACAGACAGGTCAAGGGGCCGGGATGAGGTCAGTAGGTAGGAAATGGGGGTGGCGCTTGAGGTGGGAGGAGGGGATAGTTGGGAGGAAGAACAGATTAGGGAAGCGGGGACGAGCTGGGCTGGTTT
>NC_063381.1:641232-650731 GCF_021869965.1 Rhincodon typus
TGCTGCTTGGCCTGCTGTGTTCATCCAGCCTGCACCTTGTTGTCTCGTAGGTATCTTTGATTCCTTTGTAGCTGTCGGATTAACTGTGGCACTCCACATAACTAGAAGCTATTACTACTGTGGAGCATTGATAATGTGTGTGTTTGATATAGAATTTTATGAGAGGGAAGTGTAGATTCAAGGCTCCAAAGTATCGTATTTTTCTTTTAATAATCACAAAATACTGGAGAAACCCAGGATGCCTGGCAGAATTTGTTCTTGAACTTGCGTTCCCAGGAAGAGTCATATTGGTCTGAAATGTTAACTCTAGGCTGGATTGTTTCTCAGATTGCCACTCCTGTTTTTTTTTAATGAAAGGGAGTTCTGCATTTAGGATTCCGATCAGGGCTCCCTGAGAAAAGCAGAGCTGTACTTTTAAGAAAGTTCTTCCATTGTGCAGAACTGCCAGCGGAAGTCAAATCATACCCCTTTTCACAGCAGTCAGCTGATGTAGTTTGAAATTGAAAGATTCCGCTCCTGTCAAAGGATAAGTATATGAGGTAATTATAATGTTCGAGTGTTGGGTGGGTTGTGGAGTTAGGATGCTAGGTCAGTAGGGGCTAGCTGGAGAGGAGTAGCATACCAGATAGATGTATTCCTGTGTCCAGACCAATACAATATCCGCTCACTGGTAGTGGCCAGAATGTTGATCGTGGGGGAATTAGTGATGGTAATGCCAGTGAGTGTCAAGTGAATTGCTCTAGATCTTTAACGACAAGTAGGCCAAGTAAAAACAGCAGATTTTATTTCCCTAAAGGGGAAAGTTGGCCAGTTAGGTTTTTATGTGGTTTCATGATCATCATTTGGATTAGCTTTTAATTCTAAATGTATTCATTGTGCCTGCTGGAGTTCAAAAGAGTAAGAGGCAACTTATTGTAACATATTAGATCCCGAAGGGCCCTGATGACGTGAATGTGGAAAGTGTGTTTCTTGTGGGGGAGTTTAGAACTAAGAGTGAGTGTTTAAAGTTAAGGGGCCACTCACTTAAGACAGAAATGAGTTGAATTTTTTTCCCCCTCAGGGGCTTGTAACTGTTATTCAAAAAGCAGTGGCAGCAGAGACTTTTGAATATTTTTAAGGCAGAGAATGATTCTTGATAATAGATAAGATTGTGGCTGACCTGATTGCTTCACAATCTTGCTGGCAGAGCAGGCTCGAGTACGTATGTTCATACGTACGAACCATTATGGGAGCTGGTTGTCCTTGATCACGAGGGACTGCCTAGGAAGGAAATGGTGTTTCTCTGGCCTATTGGTTAGAGTCATACAGCACGGAAACAGACCCTTTGGTCCAGCTTGTCTGGGTTGACCAGCCATCCCAATCTGGCCTAGTCCTATTTGCCAGCATTTGGCCAATATCCCTTATAAACCCTTCCTATTTGTATACCTATTCAGATGCCTTTAAATGTTGTAATTGTAACTGCCTCCACCACTTCTGGCAGCTCAATCCATACATGAACCACTCTCCGTGTGAAAAAGTTGTCCCTCAGGTCCTTTTTCAAATCTTTCCCCTCACTTTAAACCTATAGCCTCTAGTTTTGAACTCTTCCACCCTCCCTAACCCCTCTTCCCCCGTGACCATTCACCCTATCCATTCCCCTCATGATTGCATAAACCTCTACAAGGTCACCCTTCAGCCTCCAACACTCCAAGGAAAAAAGGCCCCAGCCTATTCAGCCTCTCCTTATAGCTCAAACCCTCCAGTCCCAGTAACATCCTTGTAAATCTTTTATGCATGTTCGAGCTTAACAACATCCTCCCAATAGCAGGGTGACCAGAATTGTACACAGTATTCTAAAAGTGGCATCACCAATGTCCTGATCAGCCGTGACAGGTCATCCCAACTCCTATAGTCAATGTTCTGACTAATGATGTCAAGCATGCTAAACACCAGCTGTCATTGCTATACTCTCCCCTGAGAGGCCATTTCCACCCCCCCCCCCCCCCAACAGTATCCAAAACAGCAAATCTGTTTCAGATGGGGATAGCCACGGGAGTCTCCTGCACTACCTGCCTCCCTCTCCTACCATTCCTAATGGTGCCTCCACCTTCCTGAAACTGCAGTCCATCATACCCCATTGCTCTTGTAAACTCATTACCTATAACTGCTGCTCCAAACGATTCTTGCAGTCCCATAGGATTCACAACCAAACCCATTTCCTGTAAACATAGTCTCCAATAACATTCAAAACCACCCTGATCTCCCACATCTGACAGAAAGAGCACATCACTCTCTAAAAGCCATTTCTGCCCTTTAATAATCTACATACGCAGAAATTACCTTAAAACACACAACACGCTTTGCTCAAAAACAGTGTTAGCACAGTCTTATTGCTCAAAAAGTTTGCTCTGGTGTAACTTTTTACCAATCCTTAATATTAAAAGTCAATCAAGATACAGATCACAGTATAAACATAAGAAAGCCCTCACCTTACACACTAGTATAGATTTACCCAAAAAAAATTAGAACACTCAACCGAGAAATGCCATTTTAAGATGTGTTCAAGACAAAGGAAAGTCAAAGATGGGAATGTGTCCCTGAAATAACTCCTCAGAGAACAGTATTCTGTCACTAAGTCACCCTTTATTTACACATGGAGAGTCCTTGACACTAATCCAACTCCCTCAGAGTGAACGGGATGTCTGATTTTCCTGTTCTTATCTGTCAGCCAGGGCACTCTTGATTAGACCACATTAACAGTCCAATTCAGTGAGGTCCACCTGGCTGACCCTGTTACAATCACTACAGTCCTTAATAGAACTAATTACTAAAGATAGTGGGAGATGTGCTAGTATTTAAATTGTAGCTTGACCCCTCCCTTGGACATCTATTGCAGATGTAACATCTGTTCTGAAGCTGTTATGTATTAAAACAAACTAGTGCCATTTTCTGTGAGTCAGATGAATTTAGACTGCTTTAATAATGATGAAAAAAGGACCAAGTAATATCATGCAAAATGAACTTTCTTGTCACTGTAGCCGGTAGTGTTTAGCTCAACTTTCTGCTGTGTATGTTAGGAATCTAAGCTACTTAAAATGATGAACAATGGCTATTCTCTCACAAGTTTGGAATATGTGACTTTGTACTTGAAAATCAGTCAATTGTTTCCAAGTCTAGGTAAGACTTATATTTAAAGAGAAATTGCTGGGATTTAGAGTTACTGGTGAAAAGGGACTGGAGTATTTCTTTTTTCTGGGTTAGAAGGACTTTCACAAACAAGGTGGACTTTCTTAAGGGCGATTGGTCGTTGACGGCAAGCCTTGCTCAAGTGGTAAATCTAATCCCTGGATTTAATTTTCCCTTCATGTTGTACTCTTTTTAGAAAGTATCTGAGGTTGAGACAGGATCAGGCTTGCCTGAGTGTGGCATGTTCATTTGACGCCTACTGCTTTTACTCACATAGGAAAAAAATGGGCAAGACTTGGAGAAAGTGATATTATCCTTTCAAAATTATGTCCGAATATACAGCGTCTGTGGTTCATTTCAGTTATAAACAAATGCAAGCAGTTACATAGCTGGGGTGGGCTAGAGGAGCTTTATATTTCAAAAATGTGCAGCTTTGTATATGTATGCAAACTTGTATAGAAAAGGACCATAGTCACTTCTCATTCTAATCTTCCCGATGCTCCTCTGAGCTAATACCCACTGAGACGCATCAATTTTGAAAGCAATTGTAACCATTTTGGGTGACCCTTGACTATTACAAAGCATGTTGATAACAGAGATCTATTTTTTTTTTGTAGCTTAACAACAATTTGACTTTTTTTTTACCCCCCCTTGTGATGTTTTCAGTAGTCTGAGAATGTTGTTTACAAGTCTATGTTACACAAGCTGAGTGCTGGGTATATAAAGGCAGGCAGTTGATAATTCCAACTGCAGTAAGTTGATACAACACACTGAGCAGAATTTGCCTGGCCAGGTAGACGTGGGTTTTGGTACATATGATGTGGAAAATTTTAGGAAGATGCTGTTGTCAAGACTCTTGTAATCCAGCCTTCATTTAGCTTTCTCCAAAGTGAGATCCAATTTATGTTGAAATCTCCACCAGGAAGAAATTGAGATGATATAAAAAAAGCAATTAAGTGACATTTTAATTATGAACCAATTGTTTCCAACTGTGTACAGCTTTCAAACCGTGTCTGAATCTCACTAGGGGCACTCAGATAGGTGTACAATGGGAACAGCTTCTTCAGTGAAACTAGGAAAACTTTCATCTGTTACATTGAAGGGGCCCAGCCATGGCCATTGAGAAGCTGCTTCTCACAGACAGTGCTAAAACTGTTTGACAGCTGATTGGCAACTACTTGAAAGACACTTTAATGGGTCTAACACTTCATTCATCTTCAGCTGCACTTCCTGCTGCTAAACTTCAACATAGCATGGAAGCACGTCTGCAATTTCAGCTTCTAAATCTGCTGAAGAGAAAGAGCAGAGGTCACATGACAGGCAACAGCACCAGTAGGAGCAACACAGCAGCACCACTAGCTAATATCCCTTCATTACCCCTTTTCATGAATGGATTAAAATAAACACCTTTAATACATATATTTAATACACATATATATTTACTGACACTTCTAAAAGCACATCAACAGCCCAACAAAGATGGCTGCTATAATGATGTGACTGGGCTCAACAATAACCTTCCAGAAATAGCAGGGGTTCTGCACTTGACTGAAATCACATGTTTTATTGAAATTGATGCACTGTTCGAAATGACTTTCTGATAAACTTCACAGAACTGACCAACATGCATCTGCCTCTGTTTTAACATCCAAATCTTGTAAAATATACCTTTCAGCAAAGAGAAACATCTTTCAAATCAATGTCCTTTCATTGGAACTTGAAATTTTGATCTGAAATTATCGAACTCAGTTTTGAGTTTAAAAAACTAGAAAAATGAGGTGCTGTTCTTTGAGCTTACATTGGGTGAACTTCATTGGAACTATGAATGAGTCTGAGAACACAGAACATTTGCTTGCCTTATAAATGAGAGGAGCATGAAAGATTTGAGGAAATAACAATTCTCCGTCACCTACCAACATTTGTATTTAGCATTAACTTTGAGAACAGTATTCTGAATGCTACAATCCTATCCACTTGTCCCCATCAACAAGGAAGTAATACAAGTATCTATAACCAGAAGGAACTTGCCTTGCAATTAAATTATTTCCACTTCCTTTTCTCTTGGGTCATTTTCAAGGCTGTTTATTTAGAGTTTAGGACTGTCAGGGAGAGATAGCGGATCAACTATGTAATGAAATTTCAGCCCAATGTGAGAATATCAAGGCAGGAATTGCAAGAGATTTAACTGCCCAAGTATTAACTGGGATAGTTTTAGTGTGCAAGTTAAGGAGGGAGCAATGTAGGACAGTATCTTTAGTGTGACGATACTGTGGCTTCAAGAGGTGTATTTTGTCCTATTTTTAAATAAACAAAGGTTGGAACAGGGGCACAGAGCAGTCTGCTCAAAGCTAATAAAATGAACAGCTTATGAGACCTTGTTTTTTTTTTAAGTTGGGATAGTAGAAGCAGCATGAATGGTGAGGTCAAGCCCGCAAAGAACCAGGTGTTTTAGTTTAGGCTTTCTGCAGTTGCTGGATGTGGAAGCTCTTATTCCTCTCTCTGTTACAGCTAAAAGCTGGGGTTCTCTTTTGGCTCCAGAATTGCACGCGAGGCAATCTATTTTACTGAATTTGCCTTTGCCAAGAGTGTGTTTATGGGTTGTTACTATATTAGAAACGTTAATTAGCAATAGTTAATATATATTTTGTTAACGATTTCAATAGAGTTATAGTTGAGCCAATTCTTTTATTTTTATTTTGTCAGTATTTTAAGTGTAATATAAACATAAAGAATGTTTTGCTTAAAGTCAAGTAGATTGATCAATCGAATTGCATCTGACAGATACAAGCAGATCAATGGTACACCAATGGGGTCACCCATCTCAGGACTCATCGCAGAAGCAGTCATGCAAAGACTAGAACACACCACCCTCCCCCGCATTCAACCTAAACTGTGGATCCAGTACAAAGACGATACATTTGTCATTATAAAATGCAACAAATTAGAAGAGACCCACCAGCTCATCAACAGCGTATTTACATGGATTAAATTCACAAGAGTAGAAGAAAAAAACAATCAACTTCCGTTTCTGGATGTTAAAGTTGAGCATATGATCAACAGGGTGTTCCAAACCTCAATATACAGAAAAGCAGTCCACACTGATCAAATCCTCAACTTCCACAGCAACCACCCCAACATCCACAAACAAAGCTGCATTAGGACACTATTTAAATGGGCCAGGACACACTGCAACATTCTGGAACTATGCAGGAAAGAGGAAGAGCAACTAAACAAAATCCTCGCTATAAATGGATACACCTGCAACTTCATCTGCAGATGCCTACTAAACAGACAACAATAGGAGGACACAGTACGCCCTAACTCACTGGCCACACTGCCCCACATCAAGAACAAATGGGAACTGACAACAAGACTCCTAAGACCACTAGGAATCATGGTGGCCCACAAGCCCACAGCCACTTTATGACAAACACTCACAAGGATTAAAGACCCCATTCCCACAACCTTCAGAACTAACGTGGTTTACAAAATACCCTGCAACGAGTGCCACAAACATTACATTGAACAGACAAGTAGGAAACTAGCCATCAGAATACTTGAACATCAGCTAGCAGCAAAACGGCATGACAAACTCTCCTTAATATCAGTACACTCAGACAATGAAGGCCATCAGTTTAACGGGGACAAGGTAACCATAGCTGCCCAAGCCAAACATAGACATGCATGGGAATTCCTAGAGGCATGGTTCTCCACCCAAAATGCAGTCAACAAACATATAGATTTGGACCCCATATACAAACCCATTCAGATCAAAATTAAAAAGACACTACTCTCCATAACAGACCAGACAGTATAAATTCCAAGTGGAGTAGAATAACATCGCTTCATCGGAGGCTCCACTGATGATGTTACCTCGCATGGTGACGAAACATCCGAATGAAAACAAGCCAGCTCCGCGAGCAAGGGAACAAGATTAGGGTCCATTAGGAGGCAGTTCTCAATGAATACCTTACCTCAATCTTCACTCTAGAAAAGGCATAGACATCAGGGTGGATGACTGTGGAATATTAGGAGAAATTAACTTGAAGAGAAAGGATATACAACTGGCGTTTAGTAGCCTTAAAACTGAATAAATTTGCAGGCCTGAATGAGATCCCAGGGAGCCAGGGAAGAGATAGTAGAGGCCCAAGCATTAATTTTCACATATTTTCTGGCCACAAGGGAGGTGCCAGAGGACTGGAGGACTACTAATGTTGCCCCATTATTAAAAAAATGGGAGTATGTGATAGACCAGGAAATTACAGGACACTCAATCTAACATCAGTGGTAGAGAAATTATTAGAAAGAATTCTGAGGGACAGAACAGATCAGCACTTGGACAGACACATTAATCAGGACCAGATTTGTTAAGGTTAGTTTGACAAATTTGATTGACTTGTTTGTGGAGATAACCAAGAGTGTTGATGAGGGTAATGCATTTGATTTGGTCTACATGGACTTTAGCAAGGTTCTCAAATAAGGTCCCTCATGGCAGATTGATTCGATACAAGAGCAAAGAGTTGATGTCAGAACTGTATAAAATGCTGGTTACACTATCACTGGAGTACCATATGCAGTCTGGTCACCACGTTGTAGGAAGACTGTGATTGCACTGGTGCCTGAAGAGATTTACCAGGATGCGGGAAATCTGAAATAAAAGCAGATCGTTTTTCCAGCACTTTCTATTTTTAATCAATACACTGGGATTGTTTTCCTTGGAGCAGTGAAGGTTGAGAGGAGACACCTGTTGGAGATGTATAAGATTATGAGGGACACCATAAGGGTGGATAGGAAGGCACTTTTTCCATTAGTGGATAACCAGTAACCAGGGGGCATAGATTTAAGGTGTGAAATAGAAGGCGAAGAGGGGAGTTGAGGAAAATTTGTGGGCGGTGTGAGTCCAGAACTCGCTGCCTGAAAGAGCAGTTGACTCAGGAACTCTCATAACATTGAAGCAGTATTTAGATACTCACTTGCCTCCAGCATTAAAGGCCTAAAGCTGGAAAATGGGATTGAGTTATGCAGATCTTTGTTGACTGCATAGATATGATGAGCAAATTCCCTCCTTCTGTTTTCTAAACATCTACAGTGTAACTGCTCAAATTTATATTTGACAGGAAGCAATCATTTCCTTGTGTCCCTGAACTGCTTTCATTCAGCCATCCACAAGATTAGATATATTTGATACTCCATTGGTGACCAGACACAATCTTTCACTCTTTGTGAGATGACACCCCCCGGAATAAACAAATGGCTCATTTTTGAATATCTGTTGAAAGGAGCACATTAAAGACTTGTAAAGACTCTGAAAAATGTGAGAGCATTCTAGCATCTAATATTAGTTTCTCATTGCAGCCATGCTGTTGTTATTTTACCTTGTACTTAACCGATTACTGGGACAATTAGCCTTAATGGAAATAATTACATCAATCTGAGTTTTGCACATGATAGATGATAATTACAAACTTTGAGTTTAGATTTAACATGATGTATTTGACAGCCATCATTACCCACTTACTCAGAAAAAGACTATTGAGTGCTAATCTGAATTGTTTCAAAACAAAATAGACCAAAAAATCAACAACCTAAGTGAATTTAGCTGTTCACAGTGCACATATCCATAATCTCAAGAATGCACATCTGATCATGGTATGAGTCAATTATTTCCAGCTTTTATTTGCATTTCCTAACAATAAACTGGATTATTTTTGACAAAATAAGCTCAGCATCAGGAGTTCATTGTTTTAAGTGCCTACAACAGCCGTGTTTATGTTACTCAAATCCTGTCTTTTATATTTAAATAGAATGTGAAAGGCTTGCATTCGTTGAGAGGTATTTATTTGACTTATTGTCATAAAAGCAAGGGTCTAGGCCCGAAACGTCAGCCTTCCTGCTCCTATGATGCTGCTTGGCCTGCTGTGTTCATCCAGCTCCACACCTCTTCCTCCGTTACATTGATGACCACCTCTTCCTCCGTTACATTGATGATTGTATCGGCGCCGCCTCGTGCTCCCACGAGGAGCTCGAACAGTTCATCCACTTCACCAACACCTTCCACCCCAACCTTAAGTTTACCTGGGCCATCTCTAACACCTCTCTCCCCTTCCTGGACCTCTCTGTCTCCATATCGGGCAACCACCTAGAAACCGATATTCATTTCAAGCCCACCGACTCCCACAGCTACCTAGAATACTCCTCCTCCCACCCACCTTCCTGCAAAAATGCTATCCCCTATTCCCAATTCCTTCGCCTCCGCCGCATCTGCTCCCAGGATGAGGCATTCCACTCCCGTACATCTCAGTTGTCCTCGTTTTTCAAGGACCGTAACTTCCCC
>NC_063381.1:651231-658202 GCF_021869965.1 Rhincodon typus
TCCTCCCTAACTCCCCACTTACACTCACCTTTACTGGCTCCATCCCCGCCTCTTTGACCTGTCTGTCTCCTCTCCACCTATCTTCTCCTCTATCCATCTTCTATCCGCCACTCCCTCTCTCCCTATTTATTTCAGAAACCTGTTCCCCTCCCCCATTTCTGAAGACGGGTCCAGGCCCGAAATGTCAGCCTTCCTGCTCCTCTGATCCTGCTCGGCCTGCTGTGTTCATCGAGCTCTGCACCTTGTTATATCAGATTCTCCAGCATCTGCAGTTCCGACTACCAATGAGGAAAATGAGACCCTGTTAGCGGTTCCAGGTCAGTACTGAAGCACTGTCAGAGGGATAGAACTGCTGGAGAGTCAGAGAGTCAATAATGAGGTAGCGCCTCTTTTTAAGCGGGTGAGAACTGAGGAAGTGCTTCACATGTATAGGGTCTGTGTTGAGGTAATGCAGCAGCACCAGAGGGTCAGAACTGTTGGGTGCATTATTGTGAGAGGGTCAATCTTGAGGCAGTGTCTCATTCGAAAGGGGTCAGACATGTTGGAGTGCCAAAAGATTGCAGCACTTTGAGAATGTCAGACTGAGGGAGTACCTCATTGTCAGATAGCCTGTACTGTCAGAGCTTCCGTACTGAAGCAGTGACTCATTGTCAAAGGGTCCTCACTGGAGGTATTGCAGCAGTTATGTGCCACAGGGGTGGGTGCTGGGACCTTTGTTATTTGTTACTTATGTGAATGATCTGGATGTGAATGTACAAGGCATGATGAGTAAGTTTGTGGATAATGCAAAAGTTGGAGATGTCATTGATAGCAAAGAAGGTTATCAAAATTTATAGAGGCTTCTCGATCAGATGGGCAAGAGAGCTGAGGATTGTTAAATACAATTGTATACAGATACAGGTGTGCACTTTGGAAAGTCAAACCAAGTTAGGATTTATACAGTAAATGGTAAAGTCCTGAATTTCATTCTCTGACAATGTTGCACTCCTTCAATACTGAACGACAACAAAGTGGTACAGCCTCAGGCAGACACTCTGACAATGAGGCATTCCCTCAGGGCAATAATCTTTAATTGTAAATTAATCTGTAATATTATTTGACCTGTTAAGTTCACAATACTTCCCGTGTCTCCTGTAGAATACGCAGTTGCTCTCCCTCTAGCTCTGCCTCTGGTTATGCGAAGCTGCTTTATTCCATACGACCCTTAGAAATAACATTCTCCGGAACTGTAACCCGAGATTCAGCCCGAACGCTAACACTCATGTAAACCCGAAGTCCAACCTCAGCCCAAATCCTAACCTCAGTCCTAACCCAAACCATAACCCTCAGTCCCAACGCTGACCCTAACCTTACCTCTAACTCTAGCCTCAGCCCTAACACCTACCCTCAGCCCTATAACGCAAGCCTCATCCCTTCACTAAACATAGCCTTAGTCCTAAACCGAACCTAGCTTCAGCCCGACTCCTAACTGAAGACATAGAGCCTCCGGTACAGAAACCCGAAGACACAGAGCCCCCCGTACAGAAACCCGAAGAAAGAGACCCCTTTCAATTAACTGTAAAACACGGAGCATACTATAAATAATCCCTAAAACATAGACATCCCTGTAAGTGAACCGTGAAACACAAAGCCTTCTGTAAGTAACCTCCGAAGCAGAATCTCGTTTAAACAAACGTGAAAAAGAGCCCCCTGTAAATACATTCAAGCACAGAGACCCCTTTAAAATAACCTAAGAAATGTCCCAGGGAAGTAAAATGTAAAAGACAGAGAACCCAGTAAGAAACCAGAAAACACAGAGTCGTCTCTAAAGAAACCCTAAAACAGAGCCCCCTCTAAATAATACAAAACACAGAGCACCCTGCACACGAATCCTCAACGTTAACTGTTTTTGCCTTCACAAATGCTGCCAGACCTGCTGAGATTTTTCAGTTATTTTATTTTTGTTCCTGATTTAAAGCATCTGCAGTTCCTTCGATTTTCAATTAACGAGGCAGTCAGTTAGATCAAATGGTTATGTATCACATATTTACCAGTCGGATTCAAACACGCAGTAATCGTTCGCTCATGTGGTCACTTGCTTATCTTATAACCTTTGCCCATGAATATCCTGTGGTCTGCCCTGTTTACTCATATCGGTTAGCAGTTAACAAGGCTCCCGGAGTCTGGCTGGCGTGTGTTTAGTAATACAGGGTCAATCGCCTTAAAATATCCTTTTCTGTGGTTTTTGTGTGACACTGTATCATAAGCCTCTTTACTGTTGTACTAAAGGTCCTCTTTACCAATGCACCCACAAGCGCTCCATATGACCAATCTCGCACCCTCATTCATTCATATCTTTACTGACCACTCATTAGCGTACTGTGTTTACTATTACCGCATTTGATTCATTCATTCATAAAACTGCATTCTTGTCATTATTTTCACTGATAAAAGGAAACGAAATTAAAATGTTCCTTACACCCCATTACTGCCTTTTCACAGTTTGAACCCTTGTTGCAAACAATGTCCAAACTTGTGTCTACATCAGAGTCAATCCCTGAGGAGGGCGTGAGTGCTGTCACGGACGTAGATAGGGAGTTCCTGGACTAAGGGGGAAAAAATGGAGTCGAGATAGGTGGAGATAAGTTCAGTGGGGCAGGAGCAGGCGGAGACAATTGGTCGACCAGGGCAGTCAGGTTTGATGGAAAAGCTCAGCAGGTCTGGCAACATCTGTGAAGGAGAAAACAGAGATAACGTTTCAGGTCTGGGAACCCTTCCTCAGAACTTCAGTACACTGCCGACACTTAGGTGCAATCTTACTACAACCCTCTCAGTGCTGCAATAACCCAGATTTGATCCTCTATTCGCGTCGCACTCCCTCCGGACTGATCCTGTAATCGTGTGGCGCTGCCTCAGTAATGACCGTTAGACAACACTGCCCTTCCGCATTACTGACTGTCTGACAAACAGCCACTGCCTCACATCTGACTTGCCTACGATGAGGTACTATCTGAATTTGACTATCTCACAGTGCTTCACTGGGGGGTCTGTTATTTAGTGTTGATTTACAGTGGGCCTTGTGTTTTAGCTTTTATTAATTGGAGGCTCTGTGTTTTAGGGTTTTATTTTGCAGTCGTCTGTTTGAGGGTTTAGGGGGATTTTAGGGAGGATTTACAGGGTTTGTTTACAGGAAGGTCTATATTTTACACTTTATTTACAGCGGGCTCTGACTTTTATGGTTTCTTTACTGGGGGTTGTCCCGGCCCCAGCCTCCATCCCCAGCCTGTCGCAGCCCCGCCCCCAGCCCACGGAACTGACCCTAACCCCGGCCCGCAGCCTGTCCCAGCTCCCGGCCCTAACCCCAGACCTGACACGTATCACAGCCTGTCCTGGCCCGGAAACCAAGCCCCCAAACCCCACCCCTACCCTAACCGGCCCCGGCCCCAAACCTAACCAAAAACTTAGCCCCAATCCTAACTCTAAACCTGACCCCTGACCCGAGCATTCAGTCCCCCGCCGAATCAAGGCTGACAGCCTGTCGCAGCCCCGGCCCAGCAGAGCCCGACCCAATCCGGGGCTCCAGCCCAGACCATCACCGTAAACCAAGCCTTCGCCTCAGCCCTCCGACACTGTCCCCAAACCGAACCAACACCTTCGCCCCAATCTGGACCCTGACTCTAAACGCGGTCCCAGATCCCCAGCCCGGCCTGGCCCAGCCCGACCCAATCCAGGGCCCCAGACGAGACCATCACCGTAAACCTAGTCTTAGCCTCAGCCCTACGCACCGGCCCCAGATCCCAGCCTTCCGCATCTGTATCAGCCGTAACCCTAAACCCGACCCCAGACCCCAGCCACCAGCCTGTCGCAGCCCCGACACTGCCGCAGCTTGTCCCCGACACCAATCCTAACCCCAGACTGTCCCGGCCGCGGCCCCCACTTCACGAGCCCAGCCGGGGCCACCGGACACCGACCCTTACCCCTAGCCCTCGGCCCGAAGCCTGTCGTGGCCCCAGCTCAGGCACCCAGGCCCGACACTACCCCACCCTGCCCAGGCGCCAGCGACCGAGACCCAGACCCAGACCCAGCCATCATCGTCCCCAGCCCAACACTCCCCCGCAACCTGTCGCAGCCCTGACCCTGACGCTAACCCCAACCACGGCCCTGAGCCTGACCCTGACCCCGATAGCGACCCGTTTAAGGTCGCAGCACCCAGCCCGCAGCCGCGACCCTAATCTCTGCCTATCCCAGACCCGAGCCCGTACCTAACTCTAACCCCAGCCCCAGCCTCACCAGGCCCCCATCCTTCGACCTAATCCCAGCCTGTCCCTCTCCTGGCCCCGACTGTCCTGTGCCCCGGCCGTCGGCCCTCCCCCCCCCCCCCCCCCCCCCCCCCCCCCCCCCTGTCCTCGCTCCGAGTCCCAGCCCCCAACTGCAGCCTCAACCCTGACGTCAACTCTTACCCTTGCCTCAGCCCTAACCCGAACCAGAGCCCCACCCTGACCCTCATCTGGCCTTAACCCTAACCTGTCTGAAGGTAAATACTGAGGAATTGCCTCAGTAGTCAATACTCATGCAGTGCCTCAATGTAAACTGGTCAGAATTGACAGCCTCATTGTCAGACGGTCAGTGGCAGTGCTTGACAGTAGTGTCATGCTGAGGGACTGTCTCACTGTTAGAGGGTCCAGTGGGGTGCACAGTCTCAATATAATGGTGTGAGAAATAAGGGATTGCAATACCTTTGCAGGACCAGTACTGACATAGTCCAGTACAGTCAGAGGGCCAGGATTGAGCGAGGGCCTCATTATTATTGTGTCAGTACCGAGGGCACTGGCATATTGCCAGCCGGTCAGTTCTGAGACAGAGTCTCTTTGTCAGTGGGTCAGCACTGAGGCTTTACTTCAGTGTAATGGTGTCAAATTGGAGGCTTTGCCACAGACTGACGGTAAGTACTGAGGTATTTCAGCTCTATCAGTGTCAGAACCCAGGCACTACCTCATTAGCAAAAGATCACTTCTGCAGCAGTGAGAGAGGGTCAGACTGAAGGAGTGCCTCCTTGTCAGATGGTCAGTTCTGACACACTGTTCCTTTGTCAGAGGGTCATTGGTGAGGCAGTGCCACTTTGTAATGGGATCAGAATTGTCAGGAGGCCAGTACTGAGCGAGAGCCTCATGATCAGAGGTCAATACTGAGAGAGTGTCTTATCAGAGATTCATTCCTAAGGGTGTGCTTCATTGTCAAAGAGTCCATTCTGAGGGAGGGCATCATGTGAGAATACGGAGGGAGATCCTAATTCTCAGACGGGAAATGCAGGGTTACAGGGATGGGTTAAGGGGATGGGTCAGAGGCGCTTAGTAGGGTCAGTGTGGATTTGGGCTTAATGGCCTGTTTTACACTGTGGGGATTCTATGATTCTGATGAAAGGATCAGTACTGTAGCATTTCAGCACTGTTGGAGGGTAAGATCAGTGGGAGTGCATAATTGTCAGAGGGTCAGTACTGAGGCTGAGGCAGAGCCAGGGAACTATAGACCAGTGAGCCTCTGGACTGACATTCCAGTCTTACCTCAGAACTGATTCTCTGACAGAGCTGCAGTTCCTCATTACTGACTCTGTAATCGTGAGGCACACCCTCAATCTTGACTCCATTTCAATGAGGCACTGCCGCAATATTGACCCTCTGACAATGAGGCACTCCCTCAGTACTGACCCAGTGACTATAATGCACTCCCACAGTTCTGACGCGATGGCAACGAGGTCTGAAGTCATGCGATACCAGGTTATCGTCCAACAGGTTTACTTGAAAACACAAGCTTTTGGAGCCTCACTCCTCCTTCAGTCCAACATCGACACCTCCATATCACGGCAATGAGATCTGACAGTACTTCCATTCCTTCTGGCTAAACCGCTAATCGTGTGGCCCTCCATCCATTCTGATCCCATTACATTGAGGCACTGCTTCAGAATGGACCCTTCGTACTCACCCCCTGACAGTGCTGACGACATGTACTGACTATCTAAAATGTGAGCACTCCCTTGATTCTGACTCTCACAATGAGGTACTCGCTCAGGACCAATGCTCTGACAGTGCAGCACTTCCTCCAAACTGACCTGCTGACAACGAGGCAGTCCCTCAGGACTAACGTTCTGATAGATCTGCAATACCTCCGTACTGATCATCTAAACGTGTGAGACCCCTTCAATTCTTACCCTCTTACAATGAGACAGTGCCTCAGTAATGAGCGTCTGACAATGAGGCAATGCCTCAGAACTGACCCACTTGGAGTGCTGCACTACCACAGAACTGACCATCTGAACATGTGGCACACTCCGATCTGACCCCCTTGCAATCAGGTACTGCCGGCGTATTGACCCTCTGACAATGATGCACACCCTCTGTAATGTACCTTTGACAAACAGGCACTGACTCAGTAATGACTCACGATGATGAGTCATTCTGCCGGGACTGAACATATGATATTAAGGCACCTGCTCAGTACTGACCATATGATAAGGAAGCATTCCCACAGTTCTAAACCACTGACAGTGCTGTAATACCTTAGGACTGACCTTCCCATCATGTGACACTGATTCAATTCTGACATCTGCATAATGAGGCACTGCCTCAGTCCTGACCCTCTGACAATAATGCACTCCCACTGTTCTGACGCTCTGACAATGAGGCATTCATTCAATATTTACACTGTGATCGACTTGCAAAATCTCAGTACTGGCTGTCCAATCAAGAGGCACATCCTCATTTCTCACCCTGTTACAATGAGGTACTGCTTCAGTATTGACCCTCAGCGTCTGTGTCATTTTAAACCCGATGTTATCTGTCCACAAAACCATTTTGAAGTCAAAGTAATCTTTTGAAAGATGGTTAAGTAGTAACAGTGTTGTTTTCTTGGTGTTTGTAATAAATTTCAGGTAATTTTTGGATACACCAAATCGCAAAAGTACAGAAGAGGAAGGAGGCCATTTGGCCCATCATACT
>NC_063381.1:658702-664548 GCF_021869965.1 Rhincodon typus
CGCTGATGGCTGGGTCTGGGTCTGGGTCTAGGTCGCTGGCATCTGGGCAGGGTGGGGTAGGATCAGGGCTGGGTGCCTGGGCCAAGGCCGCGACAGACATCTGGCCGAGGGCTGGGGGTTAGGGTCAGTGTCCGGTGTCCACGGCCGGGACAGTTGGGGATTATGGTTGGGGTTGTGGAATGGGGGCCGCGGCCGGGTTAGTCTGGTTTAGGGTTGGGTTCGGGGACTTGGGGCTGCGGCTGGGACAGTCTGGGGTTAGGTTTGGGATTGGGGACAAGCTGCGGCAGTGTCGGGGCTGCGACAGCCTGGTGGCTGGGGGCTGGGGCCGGTTTCGGGTTACAGCTGGGACATGGGCTGAAAGCTGGGATCTGGGGCCGGTGCGTAGGGCCGAGGCAAAGGCTAGTTTTACGGTGATGGGCTTGACTGGGGCCGCGGACTGGGTCGGGCCGGGCCAGGCCAGGGCTGCGACAGATTGTCGGCCGGGATTCGGCTGGGGTCTGAAGGCTCGGGTCTGGGGTGTCTGTCCAGGTTTAGGGTGAGGATTGGGGCTACGTTTTTGGTGACTTTTGGGGCCGCGACAAGCTCGGGTTGGTGTAGGGGTTGGGGGCTTGGGTTCTGGGCCAGGACAGGCTGGGATTCGTGTCGGGGGCTGGGGGCTGGGGGCTGGGGGCCGTGGCCAGGTCCCGAACAGTCTGGGGTTAGGGCCTGGAGCCGGGACAGGGCGCGGGCCGGGGTTAGGGTCAGTTCTGCGGTATGGGGGCGGGGCTCGGACAAGCTGGGGACGGAGGCTAGGGCCGGGACAACACCCAGTAAAGAAACCATAAAAGTCAGAGCCCCCTGTAAATAAATTGTAAAGTATAGAACTCCCTGTAAATAAACCCTGTAAATCCTCCCGAAAATCCCCCTAAAACCTCAAACTGACGACAGCAATAAAAAAACCCGAAAACACAGAGCCTCCAGTTAATGAAAGCTAAAACACAAGGCCCACTGTCAATCAACACGAAATAACAGAGCCTCCAGTAAAGCACTGCGAGATAGTAAGATTCAATTAGTACCTCATAGTCAGCAAGTCAGATGTGAGGCACAGCCTGTTGGTCAGACAGTCAGTAATGCGGAAGCACAGTGTTGTCTAACGGTCATTACTGAGGGAGCGCCACACGATTGCAGGATCAGTCCTCAGGGAATGCCACGCGAATAGAGGATCAAATCTGGGTTATTGCAGCACTGAGCGGGTTGGAGTGAGAACCTCAGTGTCGACAGTGTACTGAAATTCTGAGGAAGGGTCCCCGGACCAGAAACTTTGACTCTGTTTTTTCCTTCACAGATGTTGCCAGACATGCTGAGCTTTTACGGCAAACCTGATTGTCCTGGTCGACCAATTGTCTCCGCCTGCTCCTGCCCCACCGAACTTATCTCCACCTATCTCGACTCCATTTTCTCCCCCTTGGTCCAGGAACTCCCTACCTACGACCGTGACACCACCCACGCCCTCCACCTCCTCCAGAACTTCCAATTCCCTTGTCCTCAATACCTCATCTTTACCATGGACGTCCAGTCCCTATACACCTGCATTCCCCATACAGATGGCCTAAAGGCCCTCTGCTTCTTCGTGTCCCGCAGGCCCGACCAGTCCCCCAACACTGACACCCTCATCCGCTTCGCCAAACTCGTCCTCACCCTCAACAAGTTCTCTTTCAATTCCTCCCACTTCCGACAGACAAAGGGGGTGGCCATGAGTACCCGCATGGGCCCAAGCTATGCCTGCCTCTTTGTAGGTTACACGGAACAATCCGTCTTCCGTAGCTACACTGGCCCAAAACACCACCTCTTCCTCCGTTGCATTGATGACAAAATCTGCGCCGCCTCGTGCTCCCACAAGGAGCTCGAACAGTTCATCCACTTCACGAACACCTTCCACCCCAAACTTATGTTCACTTGGACCATCTCTAATACCTCTCTCTCCTTACTGGACGTCTCTGTTTCCATGTCTGACCTAGAAACTAATGTCCATTTCAAGCCCACCGACTCCCACAGCTACCTAGACTACAACTCCTCCCAGCCAGCTTCCTGGAAAAATTCCATTCCCTATTCCCAGTTCCTTCACTTCCACTGCTTCGGTTCTCAGGATGAGGCATTCCACATCTCAGATGTCCTCGTTTTTCAAGGACCGCAACTTCCTCCCCTCAGTGGTCGAGAACGCCCTCGAACATTTCTCCCAAATTTCCCGCAATTCATCCCTCACACCCCCACCCCGCAATAACAATCAAAACAGAATCCCCCTCGTCCTCACGTACCAGCCAACCAACATCCTCATCCAATGCATCATCCTCCGACACTTCCGCCATCTGCAATCCGACCCCACCAGCGAAGACATTTTTCCCTCCCCACCCTTATCTGTTTTCCGGAGGGACCACTCTGTCCGTGACTCCCTTCTCCACTCCAAACTCCCCTCCAGACCCACCACACCAAGCACTTTTCCTGCAACGGCAGGAAGTGCTACACCTGACCCTACACCTCCCACCTCACATCCATCCCAGGCCCCAAGAAGTCTTTCCACATCAAGCAGATGTTCACCTGCACATCGGCTAATGTGGTATACTGCATCCGCTGTTCCCGTTGTGGCCTCCTCTACATTGGGGAAACCAAGCGAAGGCTTGGGGACCGCTTTGCAAAACCTCCCAGTCGCGAACCATTTCAATTCCCCCTCCCATTCCTCAGACGATATGTCCATCCTGGGCCTCCTGCAGTGCCACAACGATGCCACCCGAAGGTTACAGGAACAGCAGTTCATATTCCACTTTGGAACCCTGCAGCCCAATGGTCTCAAAGTGGACTTCACAAGCTTCAAAATCTCCCCTCTCACTACCTCATCCCAAAACCAGCCCAGCTCGTCCCCGCTTCCCTAATCTGTTCTTCCTCCCACCTATCCCCTCCTCCCAGCTCAAGCGCCACCCCCATTTACTACCTACTGACCTCATCCCGGCCCCTTGACCTGTCTGTCCTCGCTGGACTGACCTATCTCCTCCCTAACTCCCCAGCTACACTTACCTTTACTGGCTCCATTCCCACCTCTTCGACCTGTCTGTCTCCTCTCCACCTATCTTCTACTCTATCCAATTTCTATCTGCCTCCCCGTCATTCCCTATTTATTTCAGAACCTCCTTCCCCTCCCCCAATTCTGAAGAAGGGTCTAGGTCCGAAACGTCAACCTTCCTGCTCCTCTGCTGCTTGGCCTGCTGTGTTCATCGAGCTCTACACCTTGTCATCTCAGATTCTCCAGCATCTGCAGTTCCTACCATCTCTGCCAATGTAGAAAATTTGTTTGATGTACTGCAAGCTATTCAAGTCCTGGGAGAACTTTGCTGAGGGCTCATTACTATTATGCTCTTTTATAGCTTCGGTTGACACGATGGTATTGTTCTGAATATGTTGGAAAATTAAGACAGACTCAGAGATAGACTCTGATGTCGACACAGGTTTGGCGACTGTTAGCAAAATAAGGCCGTGAAGATTCAAACTGTGAAAAGGCAGTTAATGGGGTGGAAGGAACATTTTAATTTAATCTCCCTTTGATAGTGAAAAGTGAGACAAGATCGCAGTTTTATGAATGAATGAAATGCGGTAATAGTAAACATAGTACGCTAATAAGTGGTCAGTAAAGTTATGAATGAATGAAAGTGCGAAAGTCGTAATATGGAATGCTTGTGTGTGCATTGCCGAAGAAAAAAATTCGTACAACAGTAAAGAGGCTTGCACTAGTAAATATTTAGCAAAATTCACTGGACTCTCGGGTCGTTCCCGCAGATTGGAAAACAGCCAATGTGACGCCACTGAGTAAAAAAGGAAGTAGACAAAAAGCAGGTAACTATGGGCCAGTTAGCTTAACGTCGGTTGTGGGTAAAATGCTTGAATCCATCATTAAGGAAGATAATACCAAGACAACTGGATATAAATTGTCCCATTGGGAACACCCAGCATGGGTCCATGAAGGGTAGGTCATGTTTAACTAACTTGGTGGTATTCTTTGAGGACATTACTTGCATGGTGGACAATGGGGAACCTGTGGATGTCGTGTATCTGGATTTCCAGAAGGCATTTGACAAGGTGCCACACCAAAGGCTGCTACATAAGATAAAGTTGCACGATGTTACACGTCATGTATTGGCATGGATAGAGGATGATTGACGTTTAGAAAATTAAGAGTAGGGGTAAATGGGTGTTTTTCTGGTTGGTTGTCAATGGCTAGTGGTGTGCCTCAGGGATCAGTGTTGGGACTGCAATTGTTTACAATTGACATAGATGATTTGGAGTTGGGGACGAAGTGTGGTGTGTCAAAATTTGGAGATGGCACTGAGATGAGCGGCAGAGCAACGTGTGCAGAAGACACTGACAGTCTGCAGAGGCATATATAGTCTAAGTGAGTGGGCAAAGTTCTGGCAGAAGGAGTACAACGTCGATAAATGTGAGGTCATCCATTTTGGTTGGAATAACAGCAAAATGGATTATGGTTTAAATGGTTAAAAAAATTGCAGCATGCTGCTGTGCAGAGGGACTTGGGTGTCCTTGTTCATGAATCGCTAAAAGTGGTATTGCAGGTGCAGCAGGTAATTAAAAATGCAAATAGAATTTGGGTGAAGAAGCTCCTCCTGTCCTCAGTCCTCAGAACTGTTGGGGTGCATTATTGTGATACGGACAATACTGAGGTAGTGTCTTATTCTCAAGGGGTTAGACTTGTGGGAGTGCCGCACGATTGCAGCTCTGTGACATTGTCAGACTGAGGCACTCCCTCATTGTCAGATAGTCAGTACTGTCAGAGCTTCAGTACTGAAGCAGTGTCTCATTGTCAAATGATCCGCACTGAGGTATTGCAGCAGTGTCAGTGGGTCAGAACGTGGGAGTGTATCAGTCATAGGGTCAAGACTGAGGCTGAGCCTTGTTCTAAATTCTTATTGGGGGAGTGCTACATAACTAAATTACATAATTTTTAAAAATGAGGCATCGGCTGAATGTGATCCTCTGACAATTGTGCACTCCTTCAGTACTGACACTACAACATAGCAGGACAGCCTCAAGCGGACCCTCTGACAATGAGGCATTCTCTCAGGACAATAATCTTTAATTGTAAACTAATCTGTAATACTACTTGACCTGTTAAGTTTACAATACATACCGAGTCTAACTGCAGAATGCGCATTTGCTATCCCTCTGGTTCTGTCTCAGTGTATGCGAAGCTGCTTTCTTTCTCCCTGCCCCCAGAAATAACCCTATCCCAAACATTAACCCGAGATTCAGCCCTAACGCTAACCCTTGCGTAAGCTCTGAACATAAACTCAGGCCAAACCCTAACCCGAACCTTCGGTTCAGGTCTATCACAAACCATAACCCTCAGCTCCAGCGCTGACCCGAACCTCACCTCTAACGCTGGCTTCAGCCCTAGACAAAAGCCATCAAACACCAGGCCTCCTGCAAATATACCCTCAGAAACCCCTTTGAATAACCCATAAAACGCGGAGCTCACAGTAAATAACCCCTAAAACACAAAGCCCCATTTAAACCAATCTTAAAAACAAAGCCCCCTGTAATTATACCCTCAACTACACGGTCCCATTTAAATGAACTCTAACACACATCACCCAGGAAGTAGAAGGTAAAACAGAGGGCTCCCTCTAAATAAATCCGAAAACACTGAGCACCTGTAATTACACCCCACACTCAGCCAACTGTAAATTATCCGTAAGAGAGGGCCCCTGACAAATAAACTTTGAAAAGATAGACGTACCTATAAGGAACTGTCCCCGGTAAATAAACCCGAAGACAGACACGCCTTTCAGTAACCTGTAAAACAC
>NC_063381.1:665048-666190 GCF_021869965.1 Rhincodon typus
AGGGTCTCTGTGCTTGACAGTGTATTTACAGGGGCCTTCTTATTTTACCGTTTGTTTAAATGAGGCTTTGCGTCGGAGATTTTTTCCAGGAGGCATTGTGTTTCAGGGTTAATTTACAGGGATGTCTGTGTTTTTGGGTGTACACACACGATGCTGTGTGTTTCTGGGATTATTTATAAAGACACGCGAGCCAGACTCCGGAAGCCTCGTTAAGTGATAACCAATATGACTAAGCAGGGCAGAACACAGGATATCCAGGGACAAAGGTTATAAGATAAGCAAGTGACCACATGAGCGAACGGGTACCGCGTGTTTGAATCCGAATGGTAAATATGTGATACACAATAATTTGATCTAACTGACTGCCTGGTTAATTGAAAACTGAAGGAACTGCAGATGCTGCAAATCAGGAACAAAAACAAAATTGCTGAAAAAGCTCAGCAGTTCTGGCAACATTTTTGAAGGCCAAAACAGTTAACGTTTAGGGTTTGAGTGCAGGGTGCTGTGTGTTTTGGATTATTTACAGGGGGGATCTGTTTTCGGGTTTCTTTACAGCGGTCTATGTGTTTTCTGGTTTCTTACTGGGTTCTCTGTCTTTTACGTTTTACTTCCCGAGGGGCCTCTCTTCAGTTATATTTAAAGGGGTCTCTGAGCTTGAGTGTATTTACAGGGGGCTCTTTTTCACGTTTGTTTAAACGAGATTCTGCGTCAGAGATTACTTACAGAAGGCTTTGTGTTTCACAGTTAATTTACAGGGACATCTGTGTTTTAGGAATTATTTACAGTGATCTCCGTGTTTTACGGTTAATTGAAAGGGTTCTCTGTCTTCGGGATTCGGGATTCGGTACCGCAGGCTCTATGTCTTCGGTTAGGAGTAGGGCTGAAGCTCGGTTTGGTTTAGGAATCAGGCTTTGGTTAGTGTCGGGATGAGGCTTGCGTTATAGGGCTGAGGCGAGAGTTAGAGGTAAGGTTAGGGTCAGCGTTGGGACTGAGGGTTGTGGTTTTGGGCTGAGGTTGGACTTAGGGTTGACATGAGGGTTAGCGTTCGGGCTGAATCTTGGGTTAGGGTTATGGCTAGCGTTATTTCTAAGGGTCGTATGGAAGAAAGCAGCTTCGCATACCCAGAGACAGAGCTAGAGGGA
>NC_063381.1:666690-668239 GCF_021869965.1 Rhincodon typus
GGGGCCTCTCTTCGGTTATATTTAAAGGGGTCTCTGAGCTTGAGTGTATTTACAGGGGGCTCTTTTTCACGTTTGTTTAAACGAGATTCTGCGTCAGAGATTACTTACAGAAGGCTTTGTGTTTCACAGTTAATTTACAGGGACATCTGTGTTTTAGGAATTATTAATAGTGATCTCCGTGTTTTACAGTTAATTGAAAGGGGTCTCTGTCTTCGGGATTCGGGATTCGGTACCGCAGGCTCTATGTCTTCGGTTAGGAGTAGGGCTGAAGCTCGGTTTGGTTTAGGACTCAGGCTTTGGTTAGTGTCGGGATGAGGCTTGCGTTATAGGGCTGAGACGAGAGTTCGAGGTAAGGTTAGGGTCAGCGTTGGGACTGAGGGTTGTGGTTTCGGGCTGAGGTTGGACTTAGGGTTGACATGAGGGTTAGCGTTCGGGCTGAATCTTGGGTTAGGGTTACGGCTAGCGTTATTTCTAACGGTCGTATGGAAGAAAGCAGCTTCGCATACCCAGAGACAGAGCGAGAGGGAGAGCAACTGCATAATCTACAGGAGACACGGGAAGTATTGTAAACTTCAGAGGTCAAATAATATTACAGATTAGTTTACAATTAAAGATTATTGCCCTGAGGGAATGCCTCATTGTCAAAGGGTCTGCCTCAGGCTGTCCCACTTTGTTGTAGGTCAGTACTGAAGGAGTGCAACATATTCAGTGGATGAAATTCAGGACTTTACCATTTACTGTAAAAATCCTCCCTTGGTTTGACTTTCCAAAGTGCACACCTGTATCTGTATACAATTGTATTTACCAATCCTCAGCCCGCTTCCCCGTCTGATCGAGAAGCCTCCGTAAATTTTGATAACCTTCTTTGCTATCAATGACATCTCCTACTTTTGCATTATCAACAAACTTACTCATTATGCCTTATACATTCACATCCAGAACATTCACATAAATAACAAATAACAAAGGTCCCAGCACCCACCCCTGTGGCACACAACTGCTGCAATACCTCTAGTGTGGACCCTTTGACAATTAGGCACTGCTTCAGTACTGAAGCTCTGACAGTACTGACGATCTGACAATTAGGCACACCGTCAGTCCGACATTCTCACAGTGCTGCAATCTTGTGGCACTCCAACAAGTCTGACCCCTTTAGAATGAGACACTGCCTCAATATTGAGCCTCTCACAACAATGCACACAACAGTTCTTAGGGTGCTGCATGACCTCAATACAAACCCTATACATGTGAGGCACTTCCTCATTTCTCACCCACTTACAATGAGGCGCTACCTCATTCTTGATTCTCTAACTCTCCAGCCGTTCTATCCCTCTCACAGTGCTTCAGAATTGGGCTGGAACGGCTAACAGGGTCTCATTTTCCTCATTGATAGTAGGAACTGCAGATGCTGGAGAATCTGAGGTAACAAGTTGTAGAGCTGGATGAACACAGCAGGCCAAGCAGCATCAGAGGAGCAGGAAGGCTGACATTTCGGGCCTCGACCCTTCTTCAGAAATGGGGGAGGGGAAGGGGGCTCTGAAATAAATAG
>NC_063381.1:668739-673081 GCF_021869965.1 Rhincodon typus
TCTGGAATGTCCCGGCCGCGGCCATCGGACAGCGACCCTAACCCCCAGCCCTCGGCCCGAAGCCTGTCCGCCACGGCCCAGGCAACCAGCAGCGACCCTACCACACCCTGCTCAGATGCCAGCGACCGAGACCCAGACCCAGAGCCAGCCATCAGCGCCCCCCAGCCCAACACTCCCCCGCAGCCTGTCACAGCCCTGACCCTGACCCTAACCCCAACCACGGCCCTGAGCCTGGGCCCGACCACGACCTGACCACGACCCTGAACCCGACGCAGTTAAGGTCCCAGCACCCAGCCCGCAGCCCCAACCCTAACGTCTGCCTGTCCCAGACCGGAGCCCCTACGTAACTCTAACCCCAGCCCCAGGCTGACCCGGCCCTCATCCTTCACCCTAATCCCAGCCTCTCCGTCTGCTGGCCCCGAATGATCTGTGCCTCGGCCCTCGGCCATCCCACCACCGTCCCCCTCCTCCCTCCTCCCCCAACTGAGCTTGTCCCAGTCCTGGTCCCAGCCCCCAACTGCAGCCTCAACACTGACCTCAACTCTAACCTTAGCCTCAGCCCTAAACCTAACCCGAGCCACACCCTGACCCTCATCTGGCCTTAACCCTAAACTGTCTGAAGGTAGCTACTGAGGAAGTGCCTCAATGGTCAATACTCACGCAGTGCCTCAATGTAAAGGGGTCAGAATTGACAGCCTCATAGACAGAGGGTCAGTGACAGTGCTCCACAGTAGTGTCACTGCTGAGGGACTGTCTCACTGTTAGAGGGTCCAGTGGGGTGCAACGTCTCAATATAATGGGGTGAGAAATAAGGGAGTGCAACACGTTTGCAGGACCAGTACTGAGATAGTCTAGTTCAGTCAGAGGGTCAGGATTGAGCGAGGGCCTCTTATGTAAGGGACCAGAACTGTGGGATGGCTCCATGATTAGCAGGTCAGCACTGAGCTATTGAAGCACTGTCACAGCATCAATACGGAGGCAGTGCTTCTTTCGAAAGGTGTCCGAATTGGAGGGACGCCACACAATTAGAGGGTCATGACCATGATATTATGATCAGCGGGTCAGTACTGAGGGATTGCCTTATTGTCAGTGTGTCAGTTCTGAGGCATTGTTCATTTGTCAGAGGAATTGTCGTATAGGAATGACTCATTGTCAGAGTTTGTGTTCTGAGGCAGTTCCTCAGTGTAACGGTTTGGGAATTGAGGGTTTGCTACTCAGAGAGGGTCAGTGCTAATGTATTGCAGCTGTATTAGAGGATCAGTGCTGACGCATTGCCTCACGATAAAGGCGTCAACAGTGAGGTAGTGTGAAACGATTACAATGTCACTAAGATATTGCAGCACTGTGACAGTGTCAGAACTGATGGACTGTTTCATTGTCAGAGGGGCATCACTGAGGGATTGAAGTACTGTCAGAGCTTCAGTACAGAGGGAGTGCTTCATTGTCAGAGGGTCGCTACTGCATGAGTGCATTACTGTCAAATAGAGGCAGTTCCTAATTATGCAGAGGTCAGAACTGGGGCAGTGCCTCATTAGGGCATCAGAGTTGAGGGCGACCTCACATTTAGAGAGTCAGTCCGGACGGTGGGCTTCATTATTATTGTGTCAGTACCTAGGGCACTGGCATATTGTGAGCTGGTCAGTTCTGAGACAGGCACTCTTTGTTAGTGGGTCAGCACTGAGGCTTTGCTTCAGTGTAATGGTGTCAGAATGAAGGGTCTGTCACAGACTGACGGTAAGTACTGAGGTATTTCAGCACTATCAGGGTCAGAACCCAGGCAGTACCTCATTAGCAAAAGATCACTTCTGCAGCAGTGAGAGAGGGCCAGACTGAAGGAGTGCCTCCTTGTCAGATGGTCAGTTCTGACACACTGCTCCTTCGCCAGAGTGTCATTAGTGAGGCAGTGCCTCTTTGTAATGGGATCAGAGTTGTCAGGAGGCCAGTACTGAGCGAGAGCCTCATGATCAGAGGTCAATACTGAGAGAGTGTCTCATCAGAGATTCATTCGTAAGGGTGTGCTTCATTGTCAAAGAGTCCATTCTGAGGGAGGGCACCATGTGAGAATACTGTGGGAGGTCCTTATTCTGAGACGGGAAATGCAGGGTTACAGCGATAGGTTGAGGGGATGGGTCAGATGCGCTTAGTAGGGTCAGTGTGAATTTGGGCTTAATGGCCTGTTTTGCACTGTGGGGATTCTATGATTCTGATGAGAGGATCAGTACTGTGGCATTTCAGCACTATTGGAGGGTAAGATCAGTGTGAGTGCATAATAGTCAGAGGGTCAATACTGAGGCTGAGGCAGAGCCAGGGAACTATAGACCAGTGAGCCTCTGGTCTGACATTCCAGTCCCACCTCAGAACTGATCCTCTGACAGAGCTGCAGTTCCTCAGTACTTTTTCTGTAATCGTGAGGCACACCCTCAATCCTGACCCCATTTCAATGAGGCACGGCCTCAATATTGACCCTCTGACAATGAGGCACTCCCTCAGTACTGACCCAGTACTGGACTATAATGCACTCCCACAGTTTTGACACTGTGGCAAAGAGGTCTGAAGTCATAGGACACCGGGTTATAGTCCAACAGGTTGATTTGGAAACACAAGCTTTTGGATCCTCTCTCCTCCTTCAGTCCAACATCGACACCTCCATATCACGGCAATGAGATCTGACAGTGCTTCCATTCCTTTGGGCTAAACCGCTAATCATGTGGCCCTCCATCCATTCTGATCCCATTACAATGAGGCACTGTTTCAGAATGGACCCTTCGTACTCACCCACTGACAGTGCTGACTACATGTACTGAATGTCTAAAATGTGAGCACTCCCTTGATTCTGACTCTCACAATGAGGTAATCGCTCAGTACCAATGCTCTGACAGTGAAGCACTTCCTCCAAACTGACATGCTAACAACGAGGCAGTCCCTCAGGACTATCGTTCTGATAGATCTGCAATACCTCCGTATTGATCATCTAAACGTGTGCGACCCCTTCAATTCTTACCCTCTTACAATGAGACAGTGCCTCAGTAATGATCCTCTGACAATGAGGCAATGCCTCAGAACTGACCCACTTAGAGTGCTGCACTACCACAGAACTGACCATCTGAGCACGTGGCACATTCCGATCTGACCCCCTTACAATCAGGTACTGCCTCTCTATTGAACCTCTGACAATGATGCACACCCTCTGTAATGGACCTTTGACAAACAGGCACTGACTCAGTAATGACTCACGATGATGAGACATTCTATCGGGACTGAACATATGATATTAAGGCACCTGCTCAGTACTGACCATATGATAAGGAAGCATTCCCACAGTACTAAACCACTGACAGCGCTGTCATACCTCAGGACTGACCCTCCCATCATGTGACACTGCTTCAATTCTGACATCTGCACAATGAGGCACTGCCTCAGTCCTGACCCTCTGACAATAATGCGCTCCCACAGTTCTGACGCTCTGACAATGAGGTTTTCATTCAATATTTGCACTGTGATAGACCTGCAAAATCTCAGTACTGGCTGTCTAATCAAGAGGCTCATCCTCAATTCTAACCCTGTTGCAATGAGGTACTGTTTCAGTATTGACCCTCTGCGTCTGTGTCATTTTAAACCCGATGTTATCTGTCTTTGGAGAGTCCACAAAACCATTTTGAAATCAAAGTAATCCTTTGAAAGACAGTTAAGTAGTAACAGTGCTGTTTTCTTGGTGTTTGTAATAAATTTCAGGTAATTTTTGGATACACCAAATCGCAAAATTACAGAAGGGGAAGGAGGACATTTGGCCCAACATACTGAGTTGTCTCTATCATCTCATGCAAATCCTTTTTTCCGCCTATCAGCTGCACACCATTTTCATCCAATGCCCTCTGTACGTCTCCATTGAACCTCATTCATCACATTTACAGCAGTTGCACTCCATAACCTAACTGCACACTGTATGATAAAGCTCTTCTACGAGCAGGGACATTTTCTCCCTATCTACTCTGTTTAGAACACTCACGATTTCAAAAAACCTCAATTCCATCTCCTGTCAGCCTGCTGTTGAGAGAGAACAGTCCCGAACTCTTCAATCTATTCTTACAGCTGAAGCTTTTCCTACCTGGAACCATTCTAGTAATAATCAGCACATCAATGCATTTGCCTTTTTCCTATAATATGCAGGCCACAACTGTGCACAATACTCCAGCTGAGATTTAACATGCCTTGCAGAATTTCAATATCATCAACTTCTTACTCGTATACTCTGTACCCCTATTAACAAAGGCTGTATGCTTTATTTATTGCTCTCTCCATCTGTACTGCTACCATCATTTCAACTGTGCACGTCCATACTCCT
>NC_063381.1:673581-679970 GCF_021869965.1 Rhincodon typus
ACACTCACCTTTACTGGCTCCATCCCCGCCTCTTTGACCTGTCTGTCTCCTCTCCACCTATCTTCACTCTATCAATTTTCTATCCCCGACCCCCCTCTTTCCCTATTTATTTCAGAACCTCCTTCCCCTCCACCAGTTCTGAAGAAGGGTCTCGGCCCGAAACGTCAGCCTTCCTTCTTCTCTGCTGCTTGGCCTGCTGTGTTCATCCATCTGTACACCTTGTTCGCTCAGATTCTCCAACATCTGCCGTTCCTACTATCTCTGCTAACGCAGAAAACTTGTTTGATGTCCTGCAAGCAATTCAAGTCCTGCGAGACGGTTGCTGAGGGCTGATTAATATTATGCTCTTTCATAGCTTCGGTTGACACGATGGTCTTGTTCTGAATAGATTAGAAAATTAACGCATTCTCAGGGACAGACTCTGATGCAGACACAGGTTTGGCAACTGTGAGCAAAATATGGCCGTGAAGATTAAAACTGTGAAAAGGCAGTAAATGGGGTGGTAGGAACATTTTAATTTAATCTCCCTTTCATCGTGAAAAGCATGACAAGATCGCAGTTTTATGAATGAATGAAATGCGGTAATAGTAAACATAGTACGCTGGGAAGTGGTCAGTAAAGTTATGAATGAATGAGAGCGCGAGAGTGGTAATTGGAGCGCTTGTGGGTGCATTGCTAAAGAGGACCTTTAGTACAACAGTAAAGAGGTTTGCACTAGTAATTATTTACCAAAATTCACTTGGCTCTGGGGTGGTTCCCGCAGATTGGAAAACAACCAATGTGACGCCACTGTTTAAAAAAGGAAGTAGACAAAAAGCAGGTAACTGCAGGCCAGTTAGCTTAACTTCGGTTGTGGGGAAAATGCTTGAATCCATCATTAAGGAAGATAATAGCAAGGCAGCTGGATATAAATTGTCCCATTGCGAACACCCAGCATGGGTTCATGAAGTGTAGGTCATGTTTAACGAACTTGGTGGAATTCTTTGAGGACATTACTTGCATGATGTGCAATGGGGAACCTGTGGGTGACGTGTATCTGGATTTCCAGAAGGCATTTGACAAGGTGCCACACCAAAGGATGCTACACAAATAAAGTTGCACGATTTTACAGGTAATCTATTGGCATGGATAGAGGATGATTGACGAGTAGAAAATAAAGAGTAGGGGTAAATGGGTGTTCTTCTGGTTGGCGGTCAGTGGTGAGTGATGTGCCTCAGGGATCGGTGTTGGGACTGCAATTGTTTACAATTTACACAGTTGATTTGAAGTTGGGGACTCAGTGTGGTGTGTCAAAATTTGCAGATGACACGGAGATGAGCGCTACAGCAAAGTGTGCAGAAGACACTGAAAGACTGCAGAGGGATATATAGTTTAACTGAGCGGGCAAAGGTCTGGCAGATGGAGTACAATGCCGATAAATGTGAGGTCATCCATTTTGGTAGGAATAACAACAAAATGGACTATGGTTTAAATGATAAAAAATTGCTGCATGCTGCTGTGCAGAGGGACTTGGGTGTCCTTGTGCATGAATCGCTAAAAGTAATATTGCAGGTGCAGCAGGTAATTAAAAAGGCAAATAGAATTTTGTCTGTCATTGTTCGAGGGATGGAGTTTAAAAACAAGGAGGTCATGCTGCAGCTGTTTCCGGTCCTGGTGAGGCCGCACCAAGAGTACTGTGTGCAGTTTTGGTCTCCTTACTTGAGAAGGGATATACAAGCACTGGACGGGGTGAGGAGGAGATTCACTCGATTGATTCTAGATTTGAGAGGGTTGGAATATGAAGAGAGACTGAGGAGGGTGGGATTATACTCATTGGAATTCAGAAGAATGAGGGGAGATCTTATAGAAACATGCAAGATTATGAAGGGAATAGATAAGGTGGAGGCAGGGAGATTGTTTCCACGAGCAGGTGAAACGAGGACGAGGGGGCATAGCCTCAAAATAAAAGGAAGCAGATGCAGGACTGAGGACAGGAGGAACTTCTTCACCCAAAGGGTTGTGAATCTGTGGAATTCCCTGCCCAGTGAAGCGGTTGAAGCTACCTCGCTGAATGTTTTTCAGGTAAGGCTAGATAAATTTATGAACAGTAAAGGAATTAAGGTTTATGTTGAGCGGGCGGGTATGTGGAGCTGAGTCTCAAAAAGATCAGCCATGATCTTATTGAATAGCGGGGCAGGCTCGAGGGACCAGATGGCTACTCCTGCTCTCAGTTCTTATGTTTTTATGTTATAATGTTATAGTGCCTCACAAAAACCACAGAAAAGGATATTTTAAGGCGATTGACCCTGTATAACAAAAGACGCGCGAGCCAGAGGTTCTGAGGAAGGATCACCTGACCCGAAACGTTAACTCTGTTTTTTCCCTCACAGATGCTGCCAGACTTGCTGAGCTTTTCCAGCAACTTTGTAGTTTTTCTTGATTTGCAGCATCCGCAGCTCTTCCGGTTTTTACTATGTGTTTTGGTATTTATTTACAGGGGGTCTTTACTTATAGTTAGCTCTGTCTTTTAGGGTTTATTTGTAAGGGGACTTGTTTTACGGATAATTTACAGGTCGGCTCGATGTTGGAGTGTGTTGACAGGTGTTCTGTGTTTTCGAATTTATTTAGAGGGAGCCCTTTGTTTTACATTCTACTTCCGAGGGCATCTGTTTCAGAGGTCATTTAAAGGCGTCTGTGTATTTGAGGGTATAATGACAGGGGTTTCTGTTTTAGTGATTATTTGAATTAAGCTCCTTGTTTTACTGGTTATTGAAAGGGATCTCTGTCTGAGGGCTTATTTACAGGCGTCTCTGAGGCACAGTTACAGGGAGGATTTGCAGGTTGCACTGTGTTTCAGGGTTTATTTACAAGGAGCTCTATATTTGGCATGTAATTTACATGGGGCTCTGTCTTTTATTGTTTCTTACTGGGGGCTCTGTTTTACATTTTAATTCCTGAGGAACCTTTCTTAGGTTATATGTAAAGTGGTCTCTGTGCTTGAGAGTGTAGCTACAGGTAGCTCTGTCTTTATCGTTTGTTTAAGTGAGGTTCTGCGTCGGAGATTATTTGCAGAAAGCTTTGTGTTTCAGGCTTCATTGTATATAAACCCTAAAACACAGACATCCCTGTCAATGAAGCTCTGTGTTTTAGGGTTTATTTACAGGGGGTTATGTGGCGGGTGCTCTGTGGTTTACATTTTACTTCGTGAGGGACCTTTCCTCGGGTTTATTTAAAAGGTCTCTGTGCTTGACAGTGTATTTACAGGGGCCTATTTTTTTACCGTTTGTTTAAATAAGGCTCTGCGTCGGAGATTATTTCCAGGAGGCATTGTGTTTCAGGGTTCATGTACAGGGATGTCTGTGTTTTTGGGTGTACATACACGATGCTGTGTGTTTTTGGGATTATTTACAATGAATTCCGTGTTTTACAGGTTATTGAACGGGGTCTCTGTTTTAGGGTTTGTTTGCAGGAGGCTGTTTATTTATAGGTAGCTTTGTGTTTTTAGGGTTATTTGTAAGGGGCCCTGTCTTACGGATAATGTACTGGTGGGCTAAGCGTTGGGGTGTAATTAAAGGTGCTCAGTATTTCCGGATTTATTTCGAAGGAGCCCTGTATTTTACCTTATCCTTTCTGGGCAATGTGTGTGAGAGTTCATTTAAAGGGGTCTGTGTATTTGAGCGTATAATTACAGGGGGCTCTGTTGTTGAAGTTTGTTTAAATAGGACTCTGAGTTTTAGGGGTTATTTACAGTGAGGTCCGCGTTTTACGGGTTATTTAAAGGGGTCTCTGTGTTTGAGGGCCTCTGTGCAGGCGGCTCCGTGTTTGAGGGCCAGGAGTACGGCTGAAGCTGGGTTCCGTTTGGGCCTGAGGCTATGGTTAGTGTAGGATGAGGCTTGCGTTAGGGCTGAGAGTTATGGTTTGGTTAGGCTTTGGGCTGAAGTTAAACTTCGGCATTACGCGAAGGTTAGCGTTTGGGCTGAATCTCGGGTTAAGGTTAGGGATATTTCTGAGAGTAGGGAGAAAGAAAGCAGCTTCGCATACCGAGAGCCGGAGGGAGAGCAACTGCGTATTCTACAGGACAGTCGGGATGTATTGTAAAGGTAACAGGTCAAATAGTATTACAGATTCATATGATCCCAGTACCAGGAGGCAAGGCCACAGAACTGACCCGCAAACAATGAGGAATTTGCCTGGTCCAGGCAAGTATTGAAGCACTGTCAGAGGAACAGAACTGCTGGAGAGCATTATAATCAGAGAGTCAATAATGAGGTAGCGCCTCATTGTAAGAGGGTCAGAACTGAGGAGCGCCTCACATTTATAGGGTCTCTAATGAGGTAATGCAGCAGTACCAAAGGGTCAGAACTGTTAGGGTGCATTATTGTGAGAGGGTCATGATTGAGGTAGTGTCTTATTCTCAAAGGGTTCGACTTGTGGGAGTGTCACACGATTGCAGCAATGTGACAATGTCAGACTGAGGCACTCCCTCATTGTCAGCGAGTCAGTACTGTCAGAGCTTCAGTACTGAAGCAGTGCCTCATTGTCAAATGGTCCGCACTGAGGGATTGCAGCAGAGTCAGTGGGTCAGAACTTTGGGAGTGTATCAGTCATAGGGTCAAGACTGAGGCTGAGCCTTTATCTAAATTCTTACTGGGTGAGTGCTACATTACTAAATTACATATTTTTTTTTAAAATGAGGCATCGGCTGAATGTGATCCTCTGACAATTGCACACTCCTTCAGTACTGACACTACAACATAGAGGGACAGCCTCAAGCGGACCCTCTGACAATGAGGCATTCTTTCAGAGCAATAATCTTTAATTGTAAACTAATCTGTAATACTATTTGACCTATTCAGTTTACAATACATCCCGAGTCTCCTGTACAATACGCAGTTGCTCTCCGTCTGGTTCTGTCTCTGGGTATGCGAAGCTGCTTTCTTTCTCCCTGCCCCCAGAAATAACCCTACCCCAAAACATTAACCTGAGATTCAGACCTATTGTCAGAGAATCACATTCAGCCGATGCCTCATTTTTAAAAATTATGCGATTTCGTTAGGTAGCACTCCTCCAATAAGAATTTAGAATAAGGCTAAGCCTCAGTCTTGACCCTATGACTGATACACTCCCACAGTTCTGACCCACTGACACTGCTGCAATACCTCAGTGCGCACCATTTGACAACGCTAACCGTTGCCTGACCTCTGAGCCTAACCTCAGGCCAAACCCTAACCCTAACCTTCGCCTCAGGCCTGACACAAACCATAACCCTCAGCCGCAGCGCTCACCTCTCACCCTCGCCTCAGACCTGCACAAAAGCCCTCAAACAATGAGCCGCCTGTAAATATACCCTCAGGCACTCTTTTCAATAACCCGTAAAACGCGGAGCTCACAGTAAATAACCCTAAAAAACAGAGCCCACTGTAATTATACCCTCAAATACACGGACCCCTTTAAATGAACTCTAACACACATCACCCAGGAAGTCCAAGATAAAACACAGGGCTCCGTCTAAATAAATCCGGAAACACTGAGCACCTGTAATTACACCTCACACTCAGCCCACCTGTAAATTATCCGTAAGACAGGGCCACTTACAAATAAACTTTGAAAAGATAGACGTACCTGTAAATAACAGACCCCGGTAAATAAACCCAAAGTCAGAGACGCCTTTCAGTAACCTGTAGAACACAGATCACTCTGAATAATCCCTAAAACATAGAACACCATGTACAGATACCTTAAAACACAGACATCCCTGTAAATGAACTCTGAAACACACAGCCTCCTGTATATATTCTCCGACGCAGAGTCTCATTTGAAAAACTGCTAAAAACAGAGCCGCCTGTAAATACACCCTTAAGCACAGAGACCTTCTTTATATATAACCGAAGAAAGGTCCCTCAGGAAATAAAGTGTAAAAGAGACAGCCCCCAGTAAGAAACCAAAGAAGACCGAGTCCCCTGTAAATAAAATTAAAATATAGACCTCCCAGTAAATAAACCCTGAAACAGTGCCCCCTGCAAATCCTCCGAAAACTAAGCCTCCTGTAAATAAACTCTCAGAGGCGACCCTAAAACACAGAGCTTCCAATTAATAAAGCCTAAAACACAAGCCCACTGTAAATCAACACCAACTAACACAGCCCCCAGTACAGCACGGCGAATTGTTCGGATTGAGATAGAGCATCATAGTCTGAGGCAATGCCTCTGTGACAAAGAGCCAGCAATGGGGAGGTGTAGTGTTGTCTGAAGGTCATTGTTGAGGTAGCGCCTCATTGTGACAGGGTCAGAATTGAGGGAGCGCCTCAAAGTACTAGGGTCAGGACTGCGGGAGGGCATCATTGTCAGCGACTCAAGACTGAGGGAGAGCCTCATTATCAGCGGGTCAGGACTGAGGAAGCGCCTCATTGT
>NC_063381.1:680070-681140 GCF_021869965.1 Rhincodon typus
GCCTCATTGTCAGCGGGTCAGGACTGAGGGAGCGCCTCATTGTCAGCGGGTCAGGACTGAGGGAGCGCCTCATTGTCAGCGGGTCAGGACTGGGGGAGCGCTTCGCTGTCAGCGGGTCAGGACTGGGGGAGCGCCTCATTGTCAGCGGGTCAGGACTGAGGGAGCGCCTCATTGTCAGCGGGTCAGGACTGAGGTATTTGAAGTAGAGCAATGAAGGGTGTGGGTCCTTTTATTCTTTTAAAGTTAGAGAATGCCAGAAAGATTATCAACCCTACATGATTTGACTGGGTTGGGAATTACTTAATGACAGCAGAAAGTTTAGTAGGTTTATTACGGCAGCTGGCTCTTGAGATTTTACCATTGCCGGTTTACTCATTCTTTCATTCAATTTCACAGAAGCGCTATTTTGAAAGTAGCTTTCTTAAAGGGAACGCGGACCCTATTCAATATGTATCTAACAGAGACGTGGTAACGCAAAAAACTTATTTGATGTCCCGCAAGATATTTAACTCCTGGGAGACGTTTGTTGAGGGCTGATTAATATTCTATTTTTTCATAGTTTCTGGTGACACGATGGATGGGATCGTATTGTTCTGAATAGATTAGAAAATTAACACATACTCAGGGATTGACTCTGATGGAGACACAAGTTTGGACACTGTTAGCAACACGGGTTCAAACTGTGAAAAGGCAGTAATGGGGTGCAAGGAACATTTCAATTTCGTCTCCCTTTCTTAGTGAAAAGTACGGCATGATGGCAGTTTTATGAATGAATGAATGAAATGCTGTAATAGTAAACACAGTACGCTAATGAGTGGTCAGTAAAGTTATGAATGAATGAGAGCGCGAGATTGGTCATATGGAGCGCTTGAGGGTGCATTCGTAAAGAGGATCTTTCTTACAACAATAAAGAGGCTGATGATATAGCGTCACACAAAAACCACAGTAAACGATATTTGAAGGCGATTGACCCTGTATTACTAAAGACACGCCAGCCAGACTCCGGAAGCCTTGTTAAGTGCGAACTGATATGAGTAAACAGGGCAGACCACAGGATATTCAGGGGCAAA
>NC_063381.1:681640-682739 GCF_021869965.1 Rhincodon typus
CCGCTGACAATGAGGCGCTCCCTCAGTCCTGACCCGCTGACAATGAGGCGCTCCCTCAGTCCTGACCCGCTGACAATGAGGCGCTCCCTCAGTCCTGCCCCGCTGACAATGAAGCTCTACCTCAGTCCTGACCCGCTGACAATGAGGCACTCCCTCTGTCCTGACCCGCTGAGTATGAGGCACTCCCTTTGTCCTGTCCCGCTGACAATGAGGCACTCCCTCTGTCCTGTCACGCTGACAATGAGGCGCTTTCTCAGTCCTGACCCGCTGATAATGAGGCTCTCCCTCAGTCTTGAGTCGCTGACAATGATGCCCTCCCGCAGTCCTGACCCGAGTACATTGAGGCGCTCCCTCAATTCTGACCCTATTACAATGAGGCGCTACCTCAACAATGACCTTCAGACAACACTACACCTCCCCATTGCTGACTCTGTCACAGAGGCATTGCCTCAGACTATGATGCACTATCTCAATCCGAACAATTCGCCGTGCTGTACTGGGAGCTGTGTTAGTTGGTGTTGATTTACAGTGGGCTTGTGTTTTAGGCTTTATTAATTGGAAGCTCTGTGTTTTAGGGTCGCCTCTGAGAGTTTATTTCCAGGAGGCTTAGTTTTCGGAGGATTTGCAGGGGGCACTGTTTCAGGGTTTATTTACTGGGAGGTCTATATTTTACATTTTATTTACAGGGGACTCGGTCTTCTTTGGTTTCTTACTTGGGGCTGTGTCTTTTACACTTTATTTACTGAGGGACCTTTCTTCGGTTATATATAAAGAGGTCTCTGTGCTTAAGGGTGTATTTACAGGCGGCTCTGTTTTTAGCAGTTTTTCAAATGAGACTCTGCGTCGGAGAATATATACAGGAGGCTGTGTGTTTCAGAGTTCATTTACAGGGATGTCTGTGTTTTAAGGTATCTGTACATGGTGTTCTATGTTTTAGGGATTATTTAGAGTGATCTGTGTTTTACAGGTTACTGAAAGGCGTCTCAGACTTTGGGTTTATTTACCGGGGTCTGTTATTTACAGGTACGTCTAACTTTTCAAAGTTTATTTGAAAGTGGCCCTGTCTTACGGATAATTTACAGGTGGGCTGAGTGTGGGG
>NC_063381.1:683239-683914 GCF_021869965.1 Rhincodon typus
GTTGGAGTGATTGCAGGCTTCGTCCAGTGAAATAAGCACTTCATAAGTGAAGAATCTCGACCTCACCAAATGACGCAACTTCTGATGCTGGTTGTATTAAAATTCTACTTTCAGCGAGTTAAGCACATCAGAAGGCCAAAATCTCAACTTCACCAAATGACTAAACTTTTGATGTTGTTTTGACGAACATGCATATTTGAGTGAGATAAGCACTTCAGAAGTCAAAACTCTCAACTTCTCCAAATGACATCATTTTTTGATGTTAATTTGAGTAATATGCTCATATCAGCGAGTTAATCACTTCAGAAGATCAAAATCTCAACTTCACCAAATGTCACAACGTGTGATATTTGACTAACGTGCTTATTTCAGCGAGATAAGCATAGCAGAAGACCAAAATCTCAACTTCAACAAGACACTCAACTTTTGATGCTGTTTTGACTAAAATGCTTATTTCATTGGGAAAAGCACTTCAGAATACCAAAATCTGAAATTCACTAAATGACTCAAATTTTGATGTTGGATTAACTAACAGGCTTCCGCCAGTGAAATAAACACTTCAGAAGTGTAGAATCTCGACTTCACCAAATGACTCAAGTTTTGATGTTGGTTAGACTAACATGCTTATTTGAAAGAGATAAGCCCTTCAGATGCCAAAAATCTGAACTTCACCAA
>NC_063381.1:684414-689311 GCF_021869965.1 Rhincodon typus
GAGACTCTATGTCTTCGGTTCGGAGTAGGTCTGAAACTAGGTCGGTTGAGGACGAAGGCTATGGTTAGTTTAGGGATGAGGCTTGCGTTATAGGGCTGAGGGTAGGTGTTAGGGCTGCGACTCGAGTTAGAGGTGAGGTTCGGGTCAGCGTTGGGACTGAGGGTTATGGTTTGGGTTAAGCCTGAGGTTAGGATTTGGGCTGAGTTTGGACTTAGGGTTCACATGAGGGTTAGCGTTTGGGCTGAATCTAGGGTGAGGGTTACGGCTAGCGTTATTTCTGAGGGTAGTATGGAAGAAAGCAGCTTCACATACCCAGAGGAAGAGCTAGAGTGAGAGAAACTGCGTATTCTACAGGAGACACGGGAAGTATTGTGAACTTAACAGGTCTAATAATATTACAGATTCGTTTACAATTAAAGATAATTGTCCTGAGGGATGCCTCATTGTCAGAGGGTCTGCCCGATGCTGTCCAACCCTGTTGTAGGTCAGTACAGAAAGAGTGAAACATTGTCAGAGGGTGAAATTCAGGACTTTACCATTTACTGTATAAATCCTGCCTTAGTTTGACTTTCCAAAGTGCACACCTGTATCAGTATACAACTGTATTTACCAATCCTCAGCCCACATCCCCATCTGATCCACAAGCCTCTGTAAATTTTGATAAACTTCTTTGCTGTCAATGACATCTCCTACTTTTGCATTATCAATCTGAAGCATTTCATTCAAACCAACATCAAAAACTAACATTTCTGGTGAAGTGGGATATTGGTCTTGTGAAGTGCTTTTCTTAGTTAAATAAGCATGTTAGTCAAAACTGCATCAAAAATTAAGACAGACGGTGAAGTTGAGATTTTTGATTTCTGAAGTGCTGATCTCACTCAAATAAGCATGTTAGTCTCACCAACATCAAAACTTGAGTAATTTTGTGTAGTTCAGATTTTGGTCTTCTGAAGTGTTTATCTGACTGAAATACGCATGTTCGTCAAAACAGCATCAACATTGAAGTCATTTGGTGAATTTGAGATTTTTGATATTTGATGCTGGTTAGACTAAAATGCTTATTTCAGTGAGTTCAGCACTTGAGAAGACTAAAATCTGAACATCACCAAATGACTCAATTTTTCATGTTGTTTTGAGTAACATGCTTATTTGAGTGAGATAAGGTCTTCAGAAGTTAAAAATCGCAACTTCACCCAATGACTCAACTTTGGATTTTTTTTTTAATAACGTGCTTATTTCAGCGGAGTTAAGCAGTTCAGAAGGCAAAAATCTCAACTTCACAAAATGATTTAATTTTTAATGCTGGTAGGATTAAAATTCTTATTTCAGCGAGATAAGCACTTCAGAAGACAAAAATCTGAACTTCACCAAATGACTCAATTTTTGATGTTCGTTTGACTAACATGTTCATTTCAGCGAGTTAAGCACTTCAGAAGATCAAAATCTCAACTTCACCAAATGACACAAATTTTGATGTTGTTTTGAGAAACGTGCTTATTTCAGCGAGATAAGCATAGCAGAAGACCAAAATCTCAACATCAAACAGACACTCAACTTTTTATGCTGTTTTGACAGCATGCTTATTTCAGTCAGATAAGCACTTCAGAAGAAAAATATCTGAACTTCAATAAATGACTAAATTTTCATGTTGAGTTGACGAACAGGCTTCCTCCAGTGAAATAAGCACTTCAGAAGTGAAGAATCTCGACTTCACCAATCTCGACTTTACACAACTTATGATGTTGTTTTGAGGAACATGCATATTTGAGTGGGATAAGCACTTCAGAAGACCAAAATCTGAACTTCAATAAATGACTCAAATTTTGATGTTGGAGTGATTGCAGGCTTCGTCCAGTGAAATAAGCACTTCATAAGTGAAGAATCTCGACCTCACCAAATGACGCAACTTCTGATGCTGGTTGTATTAAAATTCTTCTTTCAGCGAGTTAAGCACATCAGAAGGCCAAAATCTGAACTTCACAAAGTGACTCAACTTTTGATGTTATTTTGACTGACATGCATATTTGAGTGAGAAAAGCACTTCAGAAAATCCAAATCTCAACTTCACCAAATGACTAAACTTTTGATGTTGTTTTGACGAACATGCATATTTGAGTGAGATAAGCACTTCAGAAGTCAAAACTCTCAACTTCTCCAAATGACATCATTTTTTGATGTTAATTTGAGCAATATGCTCATATCAGCGAGTTAATCACTTCAGAAGATCAAAATCTCAACTTCACCAAATGTCACAACGTTTGATATTTGACTAACGTGCTTATTTCAGCGAGATAAGCATAGCAGAAGACCAAAATCTCAACTTCAACAAGACACTCAACTTTTGATGCTGTTTTGACTAAAATGCTTATTTCATTGGGAAAAGCACTTCAGAATACCAAAATCTGAAATTCACTAAATGACTCAAATTTTGATGTTGGATTAACTAACAGGCTTCCGCCAGTGAAATAAACACTTCAGAAGTGTAGAATCTCGACTTCACCAAATGACTCAAGTTTTGATGTTGGTCAGACTAACATGCTTATTTGAAAGAGATAAGCCCTATGATGCCAAACATCTGAACTTCACCAAATGAATCAACTTTAGATATTGTTTTGACTAACATGCTTATGTGAGTGAGATATGCACTTCAGTCGGCAAAAATCGGAACTTCACCAAATGACTCAATTTTTGATGTTAATTTGACTAGCACGCTCATTTCAGCGAGTTAAGCACTTCAGAAGACTAAAATCTCACCTTCACCAGATGGCCGAACTTTTGATGCTGGTTAAATTAAAATGGTCCTTTCAGCGAGTTAATCAACTCAGAAGCCAAAAATCTGAACTTCACCAAGTGACACAATTTTTTATGTTCGTTTGACCAACGTGCTTATTTCAGCGAGATAAGCGTATCAGAAGACTAAAATATCAACTTCACCAAAGGACATAAATTTTGATGCTGGTTGGACTAAAATGCTTATTTCAGTGAGGTGAGCACTATAGAAGTCAAAAATCTCAACATTATCAAATGACTTGATTTTTGATGCTGGTTAGATTAAAATGTTTAATTCAGTGAGTTAAGCATTTGAGAAGACTAAAATCTGAACTTCACCAAATGACTCAATTTTTAATGTAGTTTTGACTAACATGCTTATTTGAGAGAGATAACCAATTCAGATGTCAAAAATCTCAACTTCACCAAATGACTCAACTTTTGATGTTGTTTTGAACAATGTGCTTATTTCACGAGTTAAGCAGTTCAGAAGGCAAAAATCTCAATTTACCAAATGACTTAATTTTTAATGCTGGTTGGATTAAAATGCTTATTTCAGCGAGTTAAGCACTTCAGAAGACCAAAATCTGAACTTCACCAAAAGACTCAAGTTTTGATGTTGGTTTGACTAACATCCTTATTTCAGCGAGATAAGCACTTCAGAAGACAAAAATCGGAACTTCACGAAATGACTCAATTATTGATGTTAATTTGACTAACATGCTCATTTCAGCGAGTTAAGCACTTCAGAAGACTAAAATCTCACCTTCACCAGATGACCGAACTTTTGATGCTGGTTAAATTAAAATGCTTCTTTCGGCGGGTTAAGCAACTCAGAAGCCAAAAATCTGAACTTCACCAAATGACACAATTTTTTATGTTCGTTTGACTAACACGCTCATTTCAGCGAGCTCAGCATTTCAGAAGGCCAATATCTCACTTCACCAATTGAGTTAGTTTTTGATGTTGGTTTGAATGATATGCTTATTTGATTGAGAGAACCATTTCAGATGTCAAAAATCTCGACTTCACCAAATGACATAATGTTTGATGTTGGTTGGACTAAAATGCTTATTTCAGTGAGATGAGCACTACAGAAGTCAAGAATCTCAACTTTATCAAATGACTTGATTTTTAATGCTGGTTGGATTAAAATGCTTATTTCAGCGAGTTAAGCACTTCAGAAGATTAAAATTGGAACTTCACAAAATGACTCAGCTTTGATGTTGGTTAAACTAACATGCTTATTTGAGTGAGATAAACACTTCAGAAGTCTAAAATCTCAACTTCACCAAATGACTCAACTTCAGATGTTGTTTTGACTAATATGCTTACGTGAGTGAGATAAGCACTTCGGAAGGCAAAAATCTCAACTGCACCAAATGACATAATTTTTGATGCTGGTTGGAATAAAATTCTTATTTCAGCGAAATAAGCACTTCAGAAGACAAAAATCAGAACTTCACAAAATGACTCAAGTTTTGATGTTGGTTCAACTAACATGCTTATTTGAGGGAGATGAACTCTTCAGAAGTCAAAATTCTGAACTTCACCAAATGACTTAATTTTTGATGCTGTTTTGACTAACGTGCTTATTTCAGCGAGATAAGCATATCAGAAGACTAAAATCTCACCTTCACTAAAGGACATTACTTTTGATGCTGGTTGGACTAAAATGCTTATTTCAGTGAGATGAGCACGACAGAAGTCAAAAATCTCAACTTCATCAAATGACTTGATTTTTGATGCTGGTTGGACGAAAATGTTTAATTCAGTGAGTTAAGCACTTGAGAAGACTAAAATCTGATCTTCACCAAATGACTCAATTTTTAATGTTGTTTTGACTGGCATGCTTATTTGAGTGAGATAACCAATTCAGAAGTCAAATATCTCAACCTCGTGAAATGACTCAACATTTGACGTTGTTTTGAATAACATGCTTATTTCAGCGAGTTAAGCATTTCAGAAGGCAATCATATCAACTTCACCAAATGACTCACCTTTAGATGTTGTTTTGACTAACATGCTTATGCGAGTGATATAAGCACTTCGGAAGGCAAAAATCTCAACTTCACCAAATGACATAATTTTTGATGCTGGTTGGAATAAAATTCTTATTTCAGAGAGA
>NC_063381.1:689811-690317 GCF_021869965.1 Rhincodon typus
TGAAATGAGCGTGTTAGTCAAACGAACATAAAAAATTGTGTCATTTGGTGAAGTTCAGATTTTTGGCTTCTGAGTTGCTTAACCCGCCGAAAGAAGCATTTTAATTTAACGAGCATCAAAAGTTCGGTCATCTGGTGAAGGTGAGATTTTAGTCTTCTGAAGTGCTTAACTCGCTGAAACGAGCATGTTAGTCAAATTAACATCAACAATTGAGTCATTTCGTGAAGTTCCGATTTTTGTCTTCTGAAGTGCTTATCTCGCTGAAATAGGGATGTTAGTCAAACCAACATCAAAACTTGAGTCTTTTGGTGAAGTTCAGATTTTGGTCTTCTGAAGTGCTTAACTCGCTGAAATAAGCATTTTAATCCAACCAGCATTAAAAATTAAGTCATTTGGTAAATTGAGATTTTTGCCTTCTGAACTGCTTAACTCGTGAAATAAGCACATTGTTCAAAACAACATCAAAAGTTGAGTCATTTGGTGAAGTTGAGATTTTTGACATCTGA
>NC_063381.1:690817-697666 GCF_021869965.1 Rhincodon typus
CTATCCACCATCTACAAGGCACAAGTCAGGAGTACGATGGAGTAGTCCCCACTTGCCTGGATGAGAGCAGCCGCAGCAACACAAGAAGCTTTAAACCATCCAGGAAAAAGCAGCACGCTTGACTGGCACTACATCCACAAATATCCACTCCCTCTACCACCGACAGTCAGTAGCAGCAGAGTATGCTATCTACAAGATGCACTGCAGAAATTCACTAAAGATCCCCAGACAAACCCACGCCTACTTCCGACTGGAAGAACAAGGACAGCGTATTAGAAATACCACCTTCAAGTTCCCCTCCAAGCCAATCACCATCCTGACTTGGAAATACATTGAATGCAACTGTGATGGAAGACAGTTATCCACCAAGAGGGAGAAAGAGAGACAGAAAATCTGAGAGAAATTATAAATGCTGTGGACAAACTCAAATTGTAATCTTCAAATATCCTAATTAATAGCACGAGAGCAGAAAGGGGCAACCATTAGATAACCAATGTCACTAAAACACAAGTTGATAGAAAAATGTCAGCCCCAGAACATACAGAAGAAAAATACCCTCTTCTGTAAATAATATACAAGAATTATTTGTTCTCGTGATGGCAGGCAGGTCTTGTTGAAGAAGGTTCTTTCTGAAAGATGGCTCCTTCACCACCACTCAGTACCAGCATGGGAGTGTGCGTGTGCTGGGGGTGGCGAGGTTAATGATAATCTTCTGTTTCCTTCACTGGCTGAATGTTAAAAAGAATCCATCAGTTAATCAAGTGACCAAAGCCCCATGGGAATGGCGGGGAGGAGGAGTGGAAGAGGTTAAGGGATAAATGTGCGTTGAGAAAACCATCCAAATTGGGGGAGTTATGTATGAAGCTAATACTGTCAGAATTTTGTTGGGTGTTGCAGAGGACGAGGAAAGTTGCAGCAACCGTCTGCTCTTGTTGTGGGATACTGTTGCACCTGTCAGAGCAGAAGATGGAGAGGAAGAAACATAATGAATGCATATGGAACTGAAACATCAAATTTACTGTTCCACCTCCAAGGACTTGGTGCAAATGCCTCAACAACTGATCAGACCGGCAAATTCCAGTAGAGGTAATCACTCGGCAGATTTTTCATCATTCAGAAGGTTAAGGACAACCTGAGCTTCTGAATCTCTCGACATTAAGACACAAGTCAGGCGTGTGATGGAATATTCCCCACTTGCCTGGACAGGTGCAGCGCCAACAACACAAGAAGCTCAACACTGTTCAGGACAAAGCAGCCCACTTGATTGGCACCACATCCACAAACATTTACTCCCTTAACCACCAACACTTAGTAGCAGCAGTGTGTACCATCTACAAGGTACATTGCAGAAATTCCACCAAAAGTCCTCAGACAGCACTTTCCAAACACGTGACTACTTCCATCTAGAAGGACAAGGGTAGCAGATACATGGGAACACCACTCCCGACAAGATCTCCTCCAAATTTAAATATGTCACCATTCCTTCACTGTCGCTGGGTCAAACCCCTGGACCACCCTTCCTAACAATATTGTCTGTACGAGCAGCACAGTGGCCAGTGGTTAGCACTGCTGCCTCACAGCACCAGAGATCTGGGTTCAATTCAATCTCAGGTGACTGTGTGTGGGGGTTTGCACATTCTTCCCATGTCTTTGTGGGTTTCCTCCAGGTGCTCCGGGTTCCTCCGACAGACTACAAATGTGTGGATTAGGTGAATTGGCCACGCTAAATTGCCCATTGAGTCCAGGGATGACGAGTTATGTGAATTATCCATGGGAAGTGCAGGGTTACAGGGATACGGTTGGAGGGGGGTCGGGGGGCGGTCAGTCTGGTGGAATGCTTTTTGGAGTCATTATGTTCTTGTTGGGCCAAATGGTCTGTTTCCACACTGTAGGGATTTTAATGATTGTGGGTCAACTGTTAGCACAAGGTCTGGAGTGGTTCAAGAAGGAAGCTTAACACCATCTTCTCATTGGGCAAATAATGGCAGCCAATAAAGCTGGACCAGACAGCGATCTTTAGATCTCGCAAATGATTTTAAAAAACCCTGAAGTCCTCACCCATGAGGTCATTCCAGTCAATCTTGTCTCCTTTGGTTCATAGAAACATAGAAGAACAGGAGTAAAACTTCGAGCCTGTTCCACCTTTCAACATGATCATGGCTGATCATTGAACTCACACTGTTTCTACCCACTGTCTGTGTTCTCTTTAGTCCTAAGCACCATATCCAATTTCCCTTTGAAAATAGTTAATGGTTTGACCTCAACAGTTCCCAGACAGAATTCCACAGGCTAACCTCTGTCTGGGTGAAGACATTTCTCCGCATTTCCGAAATGATTTCCTTTTCCTCCTTGACTCTAAGCCCTATTTCTAGACTCCTAAGTCATTGAGGACATTCTTATTGCATCTCCCTTGTCCAGTCCTCTTTAAATTGATAGGCTTCCATCAGATGCCCGTTCTTCTTTTAAGTTCCCACGAATATAACCCTAACTGATCCAGTTTCCCTTCATCTCTCAATACCACCATCCCAGAAATCACTCTGGTAAATCTTTCACTCACTGTCACTATAACCAATCCATCAATCCCCTCAATTAGGCAGTCAACAAGCTATCTGCCTTGTTCACCACCTGCAAGAGGGTCAGGGTCAGGGTCAGGGTCATACTTGCTTTCAGCGATGGTACAAGGACACTAAGGTCTCAGTGAACCCCTCCCTTTCCCAATCTATCACCCTTCAGATAATAGATGGCTTTTCAGGTTTTGCCCCTAAAGTAGATAACTTCACATTTAGCCGACAGATGGTTCATCTGCTGCGTATTTACCCACTCATCAACTCAACTCAAACTCCCCTGAGAGCCACCATATCATGGCCCCAACAGACAGGGTAACATACAGAGCCAAGACTGAGGAACAAGCCTCACGGAAGACTTCGTACAAGGCCCAAAAAAGATGGTATACGCAGAAACAGCCTTCCATCCTCAGGTGTGGACCAGGTTAAAAGTATAGAACTATGGACGAAGAAAGACCAGGTGTTCGGCAACTAATTAACCACTAGGAACCATGTGACCACGAGTTCTTGTCCAAACCCCACATGAGCAAAATGGGGCGGGCGCGACAGTTTAACCAATCAGATGAAACGGTCTGTGCATGAGCCCCGCCTACGAAAGACAGAGCCTCGCCCGTGAGGACTGGGGCGACGCCCATGACGTGCGGTTCCTCCAATCAGCGGAGGAGGGGAAAGACTGAAGTGAAAAGGAACTTCTTCACCCGGTGGGTTGTTAATCTATGGAATTCCTTGCCCAGTGAAGTAGTTGATGCTCCTTCAGTAAACGTTTTTAAAGATAAGGTGGATTTTTTTTTAACAATAATGGAATTAAGGGACACGGTGAGAACGCGGGGAAGTGGATCTGAGTCCACGAAAAGATCAGCCATGATCTTATCGAATGGCAGAGCAGGCTCAAAGGGTCGGATGCCCTACTCCTGCTCCCAGTTCTTATGTTCTAAAGCCAGACCACAACCACGCCCAAACCCACACCGGGGAAAGAGCGCCAGCGGAGGTGAAGATAGGTGCGTGCCCCCGCAAGCGCGAGGTCTCTTGTTTTCAAATTCTGAACTGTCACCATCAGAAACGACACCGTACCCCACATCCCACCCCCTCGATAATGCGGACCCTCCATAAGCACCGATACCTCCGCGCCCTCTATAGAAAGAGGAAGTTACTGTTTTGAGTCCAGTGAAACGTTTTGCAATTGAAGTGAAGTGGAAATTTGATGGATATAATCCTGTCGAAAGCGGATAGAGAAATACATGGAACAGAAGGGATTATTAGCGTATATTAGAGAGTGAGGGGTTTTGCAGATCAAAGTGTGATAACGAATAAAAGGGGAAAGAGAGTAGTAAAGGTTGTAGAGAAAAGACAAAGCATTGCTCCAGAGCTGATGTTAATGGTAGAATGAAGATCTGATTGAAAAGGAAATAAAGCATGAAGACAGGATGCCATCACCAGGGGAAAGTATACCCAATCAGAGGACTGTGTTAATAGGTCTAAAGCTGTTGAACTCAGTATTGAATGTAGACCAATGTTTTGTCTCTTCTCAACAACCATTACCGCTGCGTTGATGTTCTGTCGAAGGATCACCCGACCTGTATATTCAACTCTGCTTTTTTTGCCTCCACAGATGCTGCCAGACCTGCTGAACTTTTCCAACAGCTTCTGTTTTCGTTACCTTTGCCTTTGCTTATTGTTCAATGGTGAATTTGATCTTTAATCTCCCTCACCCTGTAACTTTGTCTTGACCTTTCAGCCCACATTCCTGTCTCCCCCTTTCAACAGCATCGAACGTAGAACATTACATAGAACATTACAGCGCAGTACCGGCTCTTCGGTCCTCGATGTTGCGCCGAAACCAATCTGAAGCCCATCTAACTATCTAACACAATGACATTTTATCTTTTTCTGCAATTGAGTTTAAAGGCAGGGACACAAATTTCCGAGTATGCTTCCACCTCCTGGATGTAATGCTGCTGTCATTCTGCTCAATTTCCTTTCCTCCCTTTCCAGGTTCTTAATGTTCTTCCTAAAATATGGTGTTCAGAATTCACTATGTACTCAAATGGAGCTGAAAGCATTACTTTATAAAGGTTTAGCATCACTTTCATGCTTTTTTACTCTCATCTTCTAGTACTGAAGCCCAGAGTCCCACTGACAGTGCTTAATTATCTCAGTACTGACCCTCTGACAATGAGGCACTCCCTCAGTACTGATCCTCTGACAGTACTGCACGACTTCAGTACTGATCCTCTGATCATGTGGCATACCCTCAATTCTGACCCCCTTTAGAATGAGGGACTGCCTCAGTATTGACCCTCTGACAAAAAGGGACTGCCTCCAAACGGCCCTTCTGGCAGTGCTGCACTACTTCGGTACTGACCCTGCAAACGTGTTGCATTCCCTCAATTCTGACCCTATTACATCCGGGCAGTGCCTCACACCAGATCCTCTGACAATGAGGCAATGCCTCAGAACAGATCCTCTGACAAAGAGGTACTTTGTCAGAGGAGCATATGCTTCATATTGACCCTCCGATTTTGTGGTACTCCCTCAGTGATGATACTCTGACAATGCAGCACTCCCTCAGTACTAACTCTCTGATTGAGCACTGCCTCAGTGCTAAGCCTCTGACAATGGAACATTCTCTCATTACTGACCCTTTGCTGTGCTGCTCTGCCTGAGCACTCACTCGCTGAAGTTGCAGTACTCCATTAATAGTTGCCCTACGACAGTACACCACTTCCTCAATATTGACCCTCGATAGTGGAGCATTCCCTTAATATGGACCCTCTGATATTGTAGCATTCTTTTTATATTTGCCGGCTCACAGTGCAGCACTCCCCTAATATCAAAGCTCTGAGGGTGAAATACTACTTTAATATTGACCAACTGAGAGTGCAGCATTCCCTTGGTGCGAACTCTCAGCCAGTGCAGTACTCCCTTATTATCGGACCACAAGCAGTGCAGCACTCCCTGAATATTGGCAATCGAGAATGCGGCATCCCCTTAATATTGACCTGTTCACAGTGTAGTACTCTCCCAATATCAAACCTCTATCAAAGGGTCCGCACTGAGGGAGTGCCCCATTGTCAGTAGGTCAATTGTGAGGAAGTACCACTTTGTCAGAGGGTCAATACTGAAGTAGCGCCTCATTTTAAGACGGTCAGAATTAAGGAAGGGCCTCATAACACAGAGTCAGTACTGAGGAAGTGTAGCACTGTCAGAGGATCAGTTGAGGGAATGCCTTATTGTCAGTGGTTCAGTTCTGAGGCAGTGCCTCCATGTAATGGATTTAGAATTGAGGGAGGATGACATGATTAGAAGGTCAGTAGTAAGGTATTGCAGTCAGAGTGTCACGACTCAGGCAGTACATCATTGTCAGAGGGTTTGTATTGAGGTATTGAAGAACTGTCAGAGGCTAAGTACTGAGGGAATGCTTCCTTGCCAATGCTTCCTTTGCAGGGCTATCATGTCATTTCTGGAGAGTCAGTCTTGAAGGAGTCACCAATTGAGAAGGAATCAGTTCTGATGGAGGGCCTCATTATCAGAAGGTCATTAGCGAAGGAGTTGTAAGCGGGTCAGTTCTGAAGCAGTGTCTCATTGTAAGGGGGTCAGAATTGAGGGCGTGCCTCACGATTGAAGAGTCAGTACTGAGATACTTCAGCTCCACCAGAGGGTCAGTCCTGAGGCGGTACCTCACGACTGGAGGGTCAGCCCTGAAATACTGCCACATTGTCAGAGTGTCAGTTATGAGACAGTGTCTTTTTGTCACAGTGTCTGCAGCTGTTCTGCAAAGCGGGCACCCGTCTACACTTCATTTCCCCAATGAGATGCTGTCAGTGGGTCGATTGTGAGGCAGTGCCTCAATGTAATTTTATCAGATTTCAGAGGATCACATTTAGAGGATCAATACTGAGGACTGCAGCACTATCAGAGGGTAAGTACTGAGGGAGGGCCTTAATGTCAGCGGGTCACTAAAGAGGCAGTGCCTCTTTGTAAGGGGGTCAGTCTGATCTGAGAATTGTTACAGGGTCAACACTGAGGGAGTGCCTCATTGTCAGAGAGTCTGTTCTGAGGCAGTGCCTCAATGTAATGGGGATGGATTGAAGGAGGGTCATATGATTAGTGGGTTATCTCTGAGGTATTGAAGCACTCTCAGGCGGTCAGAACCGTGGAGTGCATTATAGTCAGAGGGTCAAAACTGATTCAATGGTCAAAATTGGCGGAGTGCCACACGATTAGAGAGTCGGTACTGAGGTATTGTTGCAGTGTCAGAGGGTCAGAACTGTGGGAGTGCATTATT
>NC_063381.1:698166-701438 GCF_021869965.1 Rhincodon typus
ACAGTGAGCTTGTGTTTTAGGCTTTATTAATTGGAGGCTCTGTGTTTTAGGGTCTCCTCTGAGAGTTTATTTACAGGAGGCTTAGTTTTAGGGAGGATTTGCAGGGGGGCACTGTTTCAGGGTTTATTTACTGGGAGATCTATATTTTACACTTTATTTACAGGGGAGTCGGTCTTTTATGGTTCCTTCCTGGGGGCTTTGTCTTTTCCACTTTATTTCCTGAGGGACCTTTCTTCGGTTGTATATAAAGGGGTCCCTGTGCTAAGGGTGTATATACAGGGGGCTCCGTTTTTAGCATTTTTTCAAATGAGACTCTGCTTCGGAGAATATTTACAGGAGGCTGTGTGTTTCAGAGTTCATTCACAGGGATGTCTGTGTTTTAGGGTATCTGTACACGATGTTCTGTGTTTTAGGGATTATTTATAGTGGTCTTTGTTTTACAGGTTACTGAAAGGCGTCTCTGTCTTCGGATTAATTTACCGGGGACTGTTATTTATAGGTACGTCTATCTTTTCAAAGTTCATTTGTAAGGGGCCCTGTCTTACGGATAATTTACAGGTGGGCTGAGTGTGGAGTGTAATTGCAGGTGCTCAGTGTTTTCGGATTTATTTAGAGGGGGTCCTATGTTTTACCTTCTACTTCCTGGGTGATGTGTGTCAGAGTTCATTTAAAGGGGTCCGTGTATTTGAGGGTATAATTACAGGAGGCTTTGTTTTTAAGATTTGTTTAAATGGGGCTCTATATTTTAGGGGTTATTTACTGTGAGCTCCGCGTTTTACGGGTTATTGAAAGGCGTTTCTGAGGGTATATTTACAGGTGGCTCGGTGTTCGCGTGCTTTTGTGCAGGGCTGAGGCCAGCATGAGAGGTGAGGTTAGGGTCAGCGCTGGGGCTGAGTGTTATGGTTTGTGTCGGGCCTGAGGCGAAGGCTCAGGGTTTGGCCTGAGGTTAGGCTCAGAGCATTTGAAAGGGTTCGCGTTAGGACTGAATCTCGGCTTCAGGTTTGGGGTAGGGTTATTTCTGGGGGCAGGGAGAAAGAAAGCAGCTTCGCATAACCAGAGACAGAACCAGAGGGAGAGCAACTGCGTAATCTACAGGAGACTCGGGATGTTTTGCAAACTTAACAGGTCAAATAGTATTACAGATTAGTTTACAATTAAAGATTATTGTCCTGAGAGAATGCCTCATTGTCAGACGGTCCGCTTGAGGCTGTCCCTCTATGTTGTAGTGTCAGTACGGAACGAGTGCACAATTCTCAGAGGATCACATTCAGCCGATGCCCCATTTAAAAAAAAAATATGTAATTTAGTTATGTAGCACTCCCCCAGTAAGAATTTAGAATAAGGTTCAGCCTCAGTCTTGACACTATGACTGATACACTCCCAGAGTTCTAACCAACTGACACTGCTGCAATAGCTCAGTGCGGACCATTTGACAATGAGGCACTGCTTCAGTACTGAAGCTCTGACAGTACTGACTATTTGACAATGAGGGAGTGCCTCAGTCTTACATTGTCACAGTGCTGCAATCGTGTGGCACTCCCATAAGTCTAACCCCTTGAGAATAAGACACTACCGCAGTATTGACCGTCTCACAATAATGCACCCCAACAGTTCTGACGCTCTGGTGTTGCTGCATTACCTCATTACAGACCCTATAAATGTCAGGCACTTCCTCAGTTCTGACCCTCTTACAATGAGGCGCAACTCAGTATTGACACTCTGATTATAATGTTGTCCAGCAGTTCTGTCCCTCTGTCAGTGCTTCAATACTTGCCTGGACCAGGCAAATTCCTCATTGTTAGCGGGTAAGTTCTGTGGCAGTGCCTCCTGGTAATGGGATCATATGAATCTGTTATACTATTTGACCTGTTAAGTTTACAATACATCCAGAGTCTCCTGTAATATACGCAGTTGCTCTCCCTCCGGCTCTCGGTATGCGAAGCCGCTTTCTTTCTCCCGACTCTCAGATATATCCCTCACCTTAACCTTAGATTCAGCCCTAACGCTAGCACTCGCGTAAGCGCGAAGCCTAACTTCAGCCCGAAGCCTAACTTCAGCCCAAAGCCTAACCCAAACCATAACCCTTAGCCCTAACGCTGGCCTCATCCTCCACGAGCCATAGTCTCAGGCCCCAACCGAACCCAGATTCAGCCGTACTCTGGGCCTTTAAACACGAAGCCGCCTGCACAGAGGCCCTCAAACACAGAGACCCCTTTCGATAACCTGTAAAAAGTGGACTTCACTGTAAATAACCCCTAAATCACAGAGTCCTATTTAAACAAACTTCAATAACAGAGACCCCTGTAATTAAACGCTCAAATACACAAAACCTTTTAAATGAACTCTCACACACATTGCCCAGGAAGTATAAGATAAGACACAGGGATCCTTCTCAATAAATCCGAAAACACTGAGCACCTTTAATTACACCCCAACACTTAGCCCGCCTGTAAATTATCCGTAAGACAGGGCCCCTTACAAATAACCCTAAAAAGACAAAGCTACCCATAAATAAACAGCCTCCTGCAAACAAACCCTAAAACAGAGACCCCTTTCAATAACCTGTAAAATACGTAGCTTCATTCAAATAATCCTTAAAACAGAACCCCCTGTAATTATACCCTCAAGTACACAGACCCCTTTAAATGACCTCTAAAACAGATGCCCTTGGAAGTATAATGTAAAACACAGTGCTCCCTCTAAATAAATTCGAAAACACAGAGCTCCTGTCAATACACCCCAACATCGAGGCGACCTGTAAATTATCCGTAAAACAGGGCCCCTTACAAATAAATCCTAAAAGACAGAGCTAGCTATAAATAAAGAGTCCCCTGTAAATAAATACCAAAACACATAGGAAAAACACGAAGAACTGCGGATGCTGCAAATCAGGAAAAAATACAAAGTTGCTGGGAAAGTTCAGCAAGTCTGGCAGCATCAGTGAGGGAGAAAAAAAAACAGAGTTAACGTTTCGGGTCAGGTGATCCTTCCTCAGAACCTCTGGCTCGCGCGTCTTTAGTAATGCAGGGTCAATCGCCTTAAAATATCATTTTCTGTGGTTTTTGTAAGGCACTTTAACATTATTACAGAATAACATTAGAACTGAGAGCAGGATGAGGCCATCTGGCCCCTCCAGTCTGCCCCGCTATTCAATAAAATTATGGCCGATCTTTTTGAGACTCAGCTCCACTTACCCGCCCGCTCAAAATAAACCTTAATTCCTTCACTGTTCATAAATTTATCTCGCCTTGCCTTAAAAACATTCAGCGAGG
>NC_063381.1:701938-703116 GCF_021869965.1 Rhincodon typus
AGAAGACAAAAATCTGAACTTCATCAAATTATTCAATTTTTGATGTTCGTTTAACTAACATGATCATATCAGCGAGTGAAGTACTTCAGAAGATCAAGATCTCAACTTCACCAAATGACACAACTTTTGATGTTGTTTTGACGAACGTGCTTATTTCAGCGAGATAAGAATAATAGAAGGCCAAAATCTCAATTTCACCAAGACACTCGACTTTGATGCTGGTTTGACTAAAATGCTTATTTCAGCGAGATAAGCATATCAGAAGACTAAAATCTCAACTTCAGCAAAAGACCTAACTTTTGATGCTGATTTGACTAAAATGCTTATTTCAGTGAGATGAGCACTTCAGAAGTCAAAAATCTCAACTTCACCAAATGACTTATTTTTTCATGCTGTTTTGACAAGCATGCTTATTTCATTGAGGTAAGAACTCCAGGAAACCAAAATCTGAAATTCACCAAATAAATCAAGTTTTGACATTGGTTTGACGAACATGATTATTTGAGTGAGATAAGCACTTCAGAAGTCAAAAATTTCAACTTCACCAAAGGACCTAACTTTGGACGCTGGTTGGACTAAAATGCTTATTTCCGTCAGATAAGCACTTCAGAATTCAAAAATCCCTACTTCACCATCTGAACTAATTTTTGATGTTGTTTTGACGAACATGCTTATTTCATTCAGATAAGCACTTCAGGAGACAAATATCTCACTTCACCAAATGAGTTGGTTTTTGATGTTGGTTTGAATGACATGCTTATTTCATGAGGTAAGCACTTCAGAAAATCACAATCTCAGCTTCTCAAAATGACTCAACTTTTGATCTCATTTCGACTAACATGCTTATTTCAGGGAGTTAAGCACTTCAGAATGCTAAAATCTGAACTTCACCAAATGACACAACTTTTGATGCTGGTTGGTTTAAAATGCTTATCTCGGGGAGTGAGGCTCTTCAGAACACCAAAACCTGAACTCAACCAAATGACTCTGGTTTTGATGATGGTTTGGCTAACATGCTTATTTGAGTGATATCAGCATTTCAGAAGTCAAAAATCTCAACTTCACCAAAGGACATAACTTTTGATGCTGGTTTGACAAAAAATGCTTATTTCAGTGTGATCACCACTACAGAAGTGAAAAATCTCAACTTCATCAGATGACGTGATTTTTGATGCTGG
>NC_063381.1:703216-704785 GCF_021869965.1 Rhincodon typus
TGACTAACATGCTTATTTAACTCAGATAAGCACTTCAGAAGACCAATATCTAACTTCACCAAAAATGTTAGTTTTTGATGTTGGTTTGAATGACATGCTTATTTCATGAGGTGAGCACTTCAGAAAATCAGAAACTTAGCTTCTCAAAATGACTCAACTTTTGATCTCATTTCTACTAACATGCTAATTTCAGGAAGTTAAGCACTTCAGAATGCTAAATTCTGAACTTTACCAAATGACACAACTTTTGATGCTGGTTGGTTTAAAATGCTTATTTCAGCGAGTTAAGCTCTTCAGAACACCAAAACCTGAACTCAACCAAATGATTCTGGTTTTGATGATGGTTTGGCGAACATGCTTATTTGAGTGATATGAGCATTTCAGAAGTCAAAAATCTCAACTTCACCAAAGGACATAACTTTTGATGCTGGTTTGACAAAAAAATGCTTATTTCAGTGTGATAAGCACTGCAGAAGTGAAAAATCTCAACTTCATCAGATGACGTGATTTTTGATGCTGGTGAGACTGAAATGCTTATTTCAGTGAGTTAAGCACTTGAGAAGACTAAAATCTGAACTTCAACAAATGACTTGAGTTTTGATGTTGGTTAGACTAACATGTTTATTTGAGTGAGATAAGCACTTCAGAAGTCAAAAATCTCAACTTCACCAGATGACTTGATATTTAATGCTGTTTTGACTAACATGCTTATTTCAGTAAGATAAGCACTTCAGAAAATCAAAATCTAAACTTCACCAAATGACTCAAGGTTCGATGCTGGTATGACTGACATGATTAATTCAGCGATTTAAGCACTTCAGAAAACTAAGATCTCACCTTCACCAAATGACTCAACTTTTGATATTGTTTTGACTGACGTGCTTATTTCAGGGAGATAAGCACATCAGAAGACTAAAATCACACCAGATTCCTGACTTTTGATACTGGTTAAATTAAAATGCTCGTTTCAGCGAGTTAAGCACCTCTGAAGTCAAAAATCTGAACTTCACCAAATGACACAATTTTTAAATGTTCGTTTGATGAACATGCTTATTTCAGCGACTGAAGCTCTTCAGAAGATCAGATCCTCAACTTCACCAAATGACTCAACTTTGGATGTTGTTTTGAACAACATGTTTATTTCAGCGAGATAAGCACTTCAGAAGGCTAAAAGCACAACTTCACCAAATGATTTACTTTTTAGTGCTGGTTGGACGAAAATGCTTATTTCAGTGAGATAAGCACCTCAGAAGACAAAAATCTGAACTTCATCAAACTATTCAATTTTTGATGTTAGTTCAACTAATATGCTCATATCAGCGAGTTAAGCACTTCAGAAGATCAAGATCTCAGCTTCACCAAATGACACAACTTTTCATGTTGTTTTGACGAACGTGCTTATTTCAGCGAGGTAAGAATAATAGAAGACCAAAATCTCAATTTCACCAAGACACTCAACTTTTGATGCTAGTTTGACTAAAATGCTTATTTCAGCGAGATCAGCATATCAGAAGACTAAAATCTCAACTTCACCAAAAGACCTAACTTTTGATGCTGATTTGACTAAAA
>NC_063381.1:705285-706887 GCF_021869965.1 Rhincodon typus
AACAGCATCAATAATTAAGTCGTGTGATGAAGTTGAGATTTTTGAATTCTGAAGTGCTTATCTCACTCAAATAAGCATGTTAGTCAAACAAACATGGAAACTTGAGTCATTTTGGGAAGTTCAGATTTTGGATTTCTGAAGTGCTTAACTCGGTGAAAGAAGCATTTTAATCGAAGCAGCATCAAAAGTTGAGTCATTTGGTGAAGTTGAGATCATTGCCTTCTCAAGTGCTTATCTTACTGAATTAAGACTTTTAGTCAAATCAGCATTGTCAGTTAGGTCCTTTGGTGAAATTGAGATTTTAGTATTCTGATATGCTTATCTCGCTAAATTACGCACGTTATTCAAAACAACATCAAAAGATGAGTCATTTGTTTCAGTTGAGATGTTTGACTTCTGAAGTCCTGATCTCACTGAAATAAACATCTTAGTCAAATCAGCCTCAAAAGTTAAGTGTCTTGGTGAAATTGAGATTTTAGTCTTCTGATATGCTTTTCTCACCGAAATAAGCATGTTAGTCAAAACAACATCTAACGTTGATTCAATTGGTGAAGTTGAGATTTTTGACTTCTGAAGTGCTTATCTCACTCAAATAAGGATGTTAGTCAAACCAACATCAAAACTTGAGTCATTTGGTGAAGTTGATATTATTGCCTTCTGAAATGCTGAACTCGCTGAAACAAGCATGTTACTCAAAACAACGTCAAATGTTGAGTCATTTCGTGAGGTTGAGATATTTGACTTCTGAATTGGTTATCTCACTCAAATAAGCATGTCAGTCAAAACAACATTAAAAATTGAGTAATTTGGTGAAGATCAGATTTTAGTCTTCTCAAGTGCTTAACTCACTGAATTAAACATTTTAGTCTAACCAGCATCAAAAATCAAGTCATTTGATGAAGTTGAGATTTTTGACTTCTGTCGTGCTCAACTCACTGAAATAAGCATTTTCGTCCAACCAGCATCAAAAGTAATGTCCCTTGGTGAAGGTGAGATTTTAGTCTTCTGATGTGCTTATCTCGCTGAAATAAGCACATTAGTCAAAACAACATCAAAAATTAAGTCATTTCGTGAAGTTCAGAATTTTGACTTCTGAAGAGTTTATCTCACTCAAATAAGCATGTTAGTTTAACCAACATCAAAACTTGAGTCATTTTCTGAAGTTCTGATTTTTGTCTTCTGAAGTGCTTATCTCGCTGAAATAAGAATTTTATTCCAACCAGCATCAAAAATTATGTCATTTGGTGAAGTTAAGATTTTTGCCTACCGAAGTGCTTATCTCAATCACGTAAGCATGTTCGTCAAAACAACATCTGAAGTTGAGTCATTTGGTGAAGTTGAGATTTTCGACTTCTGAAGTGCTTATCTCACTCAAATAAGCATGTTAGTTTAACCAACATCAAAGCTGAGTCATTTTGCGAAGTTCCAATTTTGATCTTCTGAAGTGCTTAACTCGCTGAAATAAGCATTTTAATCCAACCAGCATTAAAAATTAAGTCATTTGGTAAAGTTGAGATTTTTGCCTTCTGATATGCTTATCTCGCTGAAATAAGCACGTTGGTCAAATGAACATAAAAAATTGTGTCATTTGGTGAAGTTCAG
>NC_063381.1:706987-709104 GCF_021869965.1 Rhincodon typus
GCTGAAATAAGCACGTTGGTCAAACGAACATAAAAAATTGTGTCATTTGGTGAAGTTCAGATTTTTGGCTTCTGAGTTGATTAACTCGCTGAAAGGACCATTTTAATTTAACCAGCATCAAAAGTTCGGCCATCTGGTGAAGGTGAGATTTTAGTCTTCTGAAGTGCTTAACTCGCTGAAATGAGCGTGTTAGTCAAATTAACATCAAAAATTGAGTCATTTGGTGAAGTCGAGATTCTACACTTCTGAAGTGCTTATTTCACTGATCAAAGCCTGTTAGCTAATCCAACATCAAAATTTGAGTCATTTAGTGAATTTCAGATTTTGGTATTCTGAAGTGCTTTTCCCAATGAAATAAGCATTTTAGTCAAAACAGCATCAAAAGTTGAGTGTCTTGTTGAAGTTGAGATTTTGGCCTTCTGCTATGCTTATCTCGCTGAAATAAGCACGTCAGTCAAATATCAAACGTTGTGACATTTGGTGAAGTTGAGATTTTGATGTTCTGAAGTGATTAACTCGCCGAAATGAGCATATTGGTCAAATTAACATCAAAAAATGTTGTCATTTGGAGAAGCTCCGATTTTTGTCTTCCTAAGCGCTTATCTTGCTGAAATAAGAATTTTAGTCCAACCAGCATCAAAAATTATGTCATTTGGTGAAGTTGAGAGTTTTGACTTCTGAAGTGCTTATCTCACTCAAATATGCATGTCAGTCAAAACAACATCAAAAGTTGAGTCATTTGGTGAAGTTGAGATTTGAATCTTCTGAAGTGCTTTCCTCACTCAAATGTGCATGTTAGTCAAAATAACATCAAAAGTTGAGTCACTTTGTGAAGTTCAGATTTTGGCCTTCTGATGTGCTTAACTCGCTGAAAGAAGCATTTTAATACGACCAGCATCAAAAGTTGCGTCATTTGGTGAGGTCGACATTCTTCACTTATGAAGTCCTTATTTCACTGGACGAAGCCTGCAATCACTCCAACATGAAAATTTAGTCATTTATTGAAGTTCAGATATTTTTCTTCTGAAGTGCTTATCTGACTGAAATAAGCATGTTGTCAAAACAGCATAAAAAGTTGAGTGTCTGTTTGAAGTTGAGATTTTGGTCTTGTGCTATGCTTATCTCGCTGAAATAAGCACGTTTCTCAAAACAACATCAAAATTTGTGTCATTTTGTGAAGTTGAGATTTTGATCTTCTGAAGTGCTTAACTCGCTGAAATGGACATGTTAGTCAAACTAACATCAAAAATTGAGTCATTTGGTGAAGTTCAGATTTTTGTCTTCTGAAGTGCTTATCTCGCTGAAATAAGAATTTTAATCCGACCAGCATTAAAAATTAAATCATTTTGTGAAGTTGAGATTTTTGCCTTCTGAACTGCTTAACTCCGCTGAAATAAGCACGTTATTAAAAAAAAAATCCAAAGTTGAGTCATTTGGTGAAGTTGCGATTTTTAACTTCTGAAGACCTTATCTCACTCAAATAAGCATGTTACTCAAAGCAACATGAAAAATTGAGTCATTTGGTGTAGTTCAGATTTTAGTCTTCTCAAGTGCTTAACTCACTGAGAAAGAATATTCGTCTAACCAGCATCAAATATCAAAAATCTCAAATTCACCAAATGACTTCAATGTTGATGCTGTTTTGACTAACATGCGTATTTCAGATAAACACTTCAGAAGACCAAAATCTAAACTACACAAAATTACTCAAGTTTTGAGGTTGGTGAGACTAACATGCTTATTTGAGTGAGATCGGCACTTCAGAAATCAAAAATCTCAACTTCACCGTCTGACTTAATTTTTGATGCAGTTTTGACTAACATGCTTATTTAACTCAGAAAAGCACTTCACAAGACCAATATCTCACTTCACTAAAAATGTTAGTTTTTGATGTTGGTTTGAATGAAATGTTTATTTCATGAGGTAAGCACTTCAGAAGATCAACATCTCAACTTCACAAAATGATTAAACTTTTGATGTTGTTTTGTCTAACATGCTTATTTCAGCGAATTAAGCATATCAGAAGACTAAAATCTCAACTTCACCAAAGGACATAACTTTTGAGGCTGGTTTGACAAAATATGCTTATTTCAGTGAGATGAGCACTACAGAAGTCA
>NC_063381.1:709604-710467 GCF_021869965.1 Rhincodon typus
TTTGACAAAATATGCTTATTTCAGTGAGATGAGCACTACAGAAGTCAAAAATGTCAACTTCATCAAATGACTTGATTTTTGATGCTGGTTAGACTAAAATGCTTCAGACAGATAATGCAAAAGTAGGAGATGTCATTGATAGCAAAGAAGATAATCAAAATTTACAGAGGCTTGTGGATCAGATGGGGATGTGGGCTGAGGATTGGTAAATACAGTTGTATACTGATACAGGTGTGCACTTTGGAAAGTCAAACCAAGGCAGGATTTATACAGTAAATGGTAAAGTCCTGAATTTCACCCTCTGAATGTTTCACTTCTTCTGTACTGACCTACAACAGGGTGGGACTGACTCAGGCAGACCCTCTGACAATGAGGCTTCCCTCAGGACAATAATCTTTAATTGTAAACGAATCTGTAATATTATTTGACCTGTTAAGTTCACGATACTTCCCGTGTCTCCTGTAGAATACGCAGTTTCTCTCACTCCAGCTCTTCCTCTGGGTATGTGAAGCTGCTTTCTTCCATACTCCCCTCAGAAATAACGCTAGCCGTAACCCTCACCCTATATTCAGCCCAAACGCTAACCCTCATGTGAACCCTAAGTCCAACCTCAGCCCAAATCCTAACCTCAGGCTCAACCCAAACCATAACCCTCAATCCCAACGCTGACCGAACCTCACCTCTAACTCCAGCCTCAGCCCGAACACCTACCCTCAGCCATATAACGCAAGCCTCATCCCGACACTAACCATAGCCTTAGTCGTGAACCGAACCTAGTTTCAGACCTACTCCTAACCGAAGACATAGAGTCTCCGATGCAGAAACCCAAAGGCCCACAGACCCCGTATAGAAACCCGAAGACA
>NC_063381.1:710967-711616 GCF_021869965.1 Rhincodon typus
TGCAGAAACCCAAAGGCCCACAGACCCCGTATAGAAACCCGAAGACAGAGACCCCTTTCAATTAACTGTAAAACACGGAGCTCACTATAAATAATGCCTAAAACATAGATATCCCTGTAAATGAACCATGAAACACAAAGCCTTCTGTAAGTAATCTCCGACGCAGAATCTCGTTTAAACAAACGCGAAAAAGAGCCCCCTGTAAATACACTCAAGCACAGAGACCCCTTTAAATATAACCTAAGAAAGATCCCTCGGAAAGTAAAATGCAAAAGACAGAGAACCCAGTAAGAAACCAGAAAACACAGAGACCTCTGTAAAGAAACCCGAAAACAGAGCCCCCTGTAAATAATCCAAAACAAAGAGCTCCCTGTACACAAACCCGAAACGTTAACTGTTTTGGCTTTCACAAATGCTGCCAGACCTGCTGAGCTTTTCCAGCAATTTTGTTTTTGTTCCTGATTTGCAGCATCTGCAGTTCCTCCGGTTTTCAATTAATAGGTAGTCAGTTAGATGAAATGGTTGTGTATCACATATTTACCAGTCGGATTCAGACACGTGGTACTCGTTCGCTCATGTGGTCATTTGCTTATCTTATAACTTTTGCCCCTGAATATCCTGTGGTCTGCCCTGTTTACTCATATCAGTT
>NC_063381.1:712116-712219 GCF_021869965.1 Rhincodon typus
CTGATATGAGTAAACAGGGCAGACCACAGGATATTCAGGGGCAAAAGTTATAAGACAAGCAAATGACCACATGAGCGAACTAGTACCACGTGTCTGAATCCGA
>NC_063381.1:712319-713676 GCF_021869965.1 Rhincodon typus
CTGATATGAGTAAACAGGGCAGACCACAGGATATTCAGGGGCAAAAGGTTATAAGATAAGCAAGTGACCACATGAGCGAACTAGCACCACGTGTCTGAATCCGACTGGGAAATATGTGATACACAACCATTTCATCTAACTGACTGCCTATTAATTGAAAACCGGAGGAACTGCAGATGCTGCAAATCAGGAACAAAAACAAAATTGCTGGAAAAGCTCAGCAGGTCTGGCAGCATTTGTGAAAGCCAAAACAGTTAACGTTTAGGGTTTGTGTACAGGGTGCTCTTTGTTTTGGATTATTTACAGGGGGCTCTGTTTTAGGGTTTCTTTACAGAGGTCTCTGTGTTTTCTGGTTTCTTACTGGGTTCTCTGTCTTTTGCATTTTACTTTCCGAGGGATCTTTCTTAGGTTATATTTAAAGGGGTCTCTGTGCTTGAGTGTATTTACAGGGGGCTCTTTTTCGCGTTTGTTTAAACGAGATATCTGCGTCGGAGATTACTTACAGAAGGCTTTGTGTTTCATGGTTCATTTACAGGGATATCTATGTTTTAGGCATTATTTATAGTGAGCTCCGTGTTTTACAGTTAATTGAAAGGGGTCTCTGTCTCGGGTTTCGATACGGGGTCTGTGGGCCTTTGGGTTTCTGTACTGGAGACTCTATGTCTTCGGTTAGTAGTAGGTCTGAAACGAGGTTCGGTTCAGGACTAAGGCTATGGTTAGTGTAGGGATGAGGCTTGCGTTATATGGCTGAGGGTAGGTGTTAGGGCTGAGGCTCGAGTCAGAGGTGAGGTTCGGGTCAGCTTTGGGACTGAGGGTTATGGTTTGGGTTGAGCCTGAGGTTAGGATTTGGGCTGAGGTTGGACTTAGGGTTCACATGAGGGTTAGCGTTTGGGCTGAATCTAGGGTGAGGGTTACGGCTAGCGTTATTTCTGAGGGGAGTATGGAAGAAAGCAGCTTCACATACCCAGAGGAAGAGCTAGAGTGAGAGAAACTGCGTATTCTACAGGAGACACGGGAAGTATTGTGAACTTAACAGGTCAAATAATATTACAGATTCGTTTACAATTAAAGATTATTGTCCTGAGGGAAGCCTCATTGTCAGAGGGTCTGCCTGAGGCAGTCCCACCCTGTTGTAGGTCAGTGCAGGAGGAGTGAAACATTGTCAGAGGGTGAAATTCAGGACTTTACCATTTACTGTATAAATCCTGCCTTGGTTTGACTTTCCAAAGTGCACACCTGTATCAGTATACAACTGTATTTACCAATCCTCAGCCCACATCCCCATCTGATCCACAAGCCTCTGTAAATTTTGATTATCTTCTTTGCTATCAATGACATCTCCTACTTTTGCATTATC
>NC_063381.1:714176-716637 GCF_021869965.1 Rhincodon typus
CTGATATGAGTAAACAGGGCAGACCACAGGATATTCAGGGGCAAAAGGTTATAAGATAAGCAAGTGACCACATGAGCGAACTAGCACCACGTGTCTGAATCCGACTGGGAAATATGTGATACACAACCATTTCATCTAACTGACTGCCTATTAATTGAAAACCGGAGGAACTGCAGATGCTGCAAATCAGGAACAAAAACAAAATTGCTGGAAAAGCTCAGCAGGTCTGGCAGCATTTGTGAAAGCCAAAACAGTTAACGTTTCGGGTTTGTGTACAGGGAGCTCTTTGTTTTGGATTATTTACAGGGGGCTCTGTTTTAGGGTTTCTTTACAGAGGTGTCTGTGTTTTCTGGTTTCTTACTGGGTTCTCTGTCTTTTGCATTTTACTTTCCGAGGGATCTTTCTTAGGTTATATTTAAAGGGGTCTCTGTGCTTGAGTGTATTTACAGGGGGCTCTTTTTCGCGTTTGTTTAAACGAGATATCTGCGTCGGAGATTACTTACAGAAGGCTTTGTGTTTCATGGTTCATTTACAGGGATATCTATGTTTTAGGCATTATTTATAGTGAGCTCCGTGTTTTACAGTTAATTGAAAGGGGTCTCTGTCTTCGGGTTTCTATACGGGGTCTGTGGGCCTTTGGGTTTCTGTACCGGAGACTCTATGTCTTCGGTTAGGAGTAGGTCTGAAACTAGGTTCGGTTCAGGACTAAGGCTATGGTTAGTGTAGGGATGAGGCTTGCGTTATATGGCTGAGGGTAGGTGTTAGGGCTGAGGCTAGAGTTAGAGGTGAGGTTCGGATCAGCGTTGGGATTGAGGGTTATGGTTTGGGTTGAGCCTGAGGTTAGGATTTGGGCTGAGGTTGGACTTAGGGTTCACATGAGGGTTAGCGTTTGGGCTGAATCTCGGGTGAGGGTTACGGCTAGCGTTATTTCTGAGGGGAGTATGGAAGAAAGCAGCTTCACATACCCAGAGGAAGAGCTAGAGTGAGAGAAACTGCGTATTCTACAGGAGACACGGGAAGTATTGTGAACTTAACAGGTCAAATAATATTACAGATTCGTTTACAATTAAAGATTATTGTCCTGAGGGAAGCCTCATTGTCAGAGGGTCTGCCTGAGGCAGTCCCACCCTGTTGTAGGTCAGTACAGAAGGAGTGAAACATTGTCAGAGGGTGAAATTCAGGACTTTACCATTTACTGTATAAATCCTGCCTTGGTTTGACTTTCCAAAGTGCACACCTGTATCAGTATACAACTGTATTTACCAATCCTCAGCCCACATCCCCATCTGATCCACAAGCCTCTGTAAATTTTGATTATCTTCTTTGCTATCAATGACATCTCCTACTTTTGCATTATCTGTCTGAAGCATTTTAGTCTAACCAGCATCAAAAATCAAGTCATTTGATGAAGTTGACATTTTTGTCTTCTGTCGTGCTCATCTCACTGAAATAAGCATATTTTGTCAAACCAGCCCCAAAAGTTATGTCCTTTGGTGAAGTTGAGATTTTAGTCTTCTGATATGCTTAATTCGCTGAAATAATCATGTTAGTCAAAACAACATCAAAAGTTTAGTCATGTTGTGAAGTTGAGATTTTGATCTTCTGAAGTGCTTACCTCATGGAATAAGCATTTCATTCAAACCAACATCAAAAACTAACATTTTTGGTGAAGGGAGATATTGGTCTTGTGAAGTGCTTTTCTGAGTTAAATAAGCATGTTAGTCAAAACTGCATCAAAAATTAAGTCAGACGGTGAAGTTGAGATTTTTGATTTCTGAAGTGCCGATCTCACTCAAATAAGCATGTTAGTCTCACCAACCTCAAAACTTGAGTAATTTTGTGTAGTTCAGATTTTGGTCTTCTGAAGTGTTTATCTGAAATACGCATTATAGTCAAAACAGCATCAACATTGAAGTCATTTGGTGAATTTGAGATTTTTGATATTTGATGCTGGTTAGACTAATATTCTTTTTCAGTGAGTTAAGCACTTGAGAAGACTAAAATCTGAACTTCACCAAATGACTCAATTTTTCATGTTGCTTTGAGTAACATGCTAATTTGAGTGAGATAAGGTCTTCAGAAGTTAAAAATCGCAACTTCACCCAATGACTCAACTTTGGATTAAAATTCTTATTTCAGCGAGATAAGCACTTCAGAAGACAAAAATCTGAACTTCACCAAATGACTCAATTTTTGATGTTAGTTTGACTAACATGTTCATTTCAGCGAGTTAAGCACTTCAGAAGATCAAAATCTCAACTTCACCAAATGACACAAATTTTGATGTTGTTTTGAGAAACGTGCTTATTTCAGCGAGATAAGCATAGCAGAAGACCAAAATCTCAACTTCAAACAGACACTCAACTTTTTATGCTGTTTTGACAACATGCTTATTTCAGTCAGATAAGCACTTCAGAAGAAAAATATCTGAACTTCAATAAATGACTAAATTTTCATGTTG
>NC_063381.1:717137-719147 GCF_021869965.1 Rhincodon typus
ATGTAAACCCTAAGTCCAACCTCAGCCCAAATCCTAACCTCAGTCCTAACCCAAACCATAACCCTCAGTCCCAACGCTGACCCTAACCTTACCTCTAACTCCAGCCTCAGCCCTAACACATACCCTCAGCCCCATAACGCAAGCCTCATCCCTACACTAACCATAGCCTTAGTCCTAAACCGAACCTAGCTTCAGCCCTAGTCCTAACTGAAGACATAGAGCCTCCGGTACAGAAACCCGAAGACACAGGGCCCCCCGTACAAAAACCCGAAGAAAGAGACCCCTTTCAATTAACTGTAAAACACGGAGCACACTATAAATAATCCCTAAAACATAGACATCCCTGTAAATGAACCGTGAAACACAAAGCAGAATCTCGTTTAAACAAACGCGAAAAAGAGCCCCCTGTAAATACACTCAAGCACAGAGACCCCTTTAAATATAACCTAAGAAATGTCCCTCGGGAAGTAAAATGTAAAAGACAGAGAAGCCAGTAAGTAACCAGAAAACACAGAGACGTCTCTGAAGAAACCCTAAAACAGAGTCCCCTGTAAATAATCCAAAACACAGAGCACCCTGCACACGAACCCTAAACGTTAACTGTTTTTGCCTTCACAAATGCTGCCAGACCTGCTGAGATTTTTCAGTTATTTTGTTTTTGTTCCTGATTTAAAGCATCTGCAGTTCCTTCGGTTTTCAATTAACAAGGCAGTCAGTTAGATCAAATGGTTATGTATCACATATTTACCAGTCGTATTCAAACACGCAGTAACCGTTCGCTCATGTGGTCACTTGCTTATCTTATAACCTTTGCCCCTGAATATCCAGTGGTCTGCCCTGTTTACTCATATCGGTTAGCACTTAACAAGGCTCCCGGGGTCTGGCTGGCGTGTGTTGAGTAATACAGGGTCAATCGCCTTAAAATATCCTTTTCTGTGGTTTTGTTTGACACTGTATCATAAGCCTCTTTACTGTTGTGCTAAAGGTCCTCTTTACCAATGCACCCACAAGCGCTCCATATGACCACTCTCGCGCCCTCATTCATTCATATCTTTACTGACCACTCATTAGCGTACTGTGTTTACTATTACCGCATTTGATTCATTCATTCATAAAACTGCATTCTTGTCATTATTTTCACTGATAAAAGGAATCGAATTTAAAATGTTCCTTACACCCCATTACTGCCTTTTCACAGTTTGAACCATTGCTGCTAACAGTGTCCAAAGTTGTGTCTACATCAGAGTCAATCCCTGAGTATGTGTTAATTTTCTAATCTATTCAGAACAATACGATCCCATCCACCGTGTCACCTGAAACTATGAAAAATTATAATATTAATAAGCCCTCAACAAATGTCTCCCAGGACTTGAATATCTTGCGGGACATCAGACAAGTTTTCTGCATTACCACGTCTCTGTTCGATACATATTGAACAGGGTCCGCGTAACCCTTTAAGAAAGCTACTCTAAAAATAGCGCTTCCGTGAAATTGAATGAAAGAATGAGTAAACCGGAAATAGTGAAATCTCAAGAGCCAGCCGCGCTAATCAGGCTACTGAACTTTCTGCTGTCATTAAGTAATTCCCAACCCAATTAAATCATGCAGGGTTGATAATCTTTCTGGCATTCTCTAACTTTAAACGAATAAAGGGACCGACGCCCATGATTGGCCTGCTTCAAATACCTCAGTCCTGACCCGCTGACAATGAGGCGCTCCCTCAGTCCTGACCCGCTGACAATGAGGCGCTCCCTCAGTCCTGACCCTAGTACAATGAGGCGCTCCCTCAGTCCTGACCTTAGTACAATGAGGCACTCCCTCAATTCTGACTCTATTACAATGTGGCTCCACCTCGACGATGACCATCCGACAACACTACACCTCCCCATTACTGACTCTTTGTCAAAGAGGCATTGCCTCAGACTATGATGTACTATCTCAATCCGAACAATTCGCCGTGCTGTACTGGGAGCTGTGCTATTTCCTGTTGATTTACAGTGAGCTTGTGTT
>NC_063381.1:719647-721053 GCF_021869965.1 Rhincodon typus
TTCGTCAATTCAACATGAAAATTTAGTCATTTATTGAAGTTCAGATATTTTTCTTCTGAAGTGCTTATCTGACTGAAATAAGCATGTTGTCAAAACAGCATAAAAAGTTGAGTGCCTGTTTGAAGTTGAGATTTTGGTCTTCTGCTATGCTTATCTCGCTGAAATAAGCACGTTTCTCAAAACAACATCAAAATTTGTGTCATTTGGTGAAGTTGAGATTTTGATCTTCTGAAGTGCTTAACTCGCTGAAATGAACATGTTAGTCAAACTAACATCAAAAATTGAGTCATTTGGTGAAGTTCAGATTTTTGTCTTCTGAAGTGCTTATCTCGCTGAAATAAGAATTTTAATCCTACCAGCATTAAAAATTAAATCATTTTGTGAAGTTGAGATTTTTGCCTTCTGAACTGCTTAACTCCGCTGAAATAAGCACGTTATTTTAAAAAAAATCCAAAGTTGAGTCATTGGGTGAAGTTGCGATTTTTAACTTCTGAAGACCTTATCTCACTCAAATAAGCATGTTACTCAAAACAACATGAAAAATTGAGTCATTTGGTGAAGTTCAGATTTTAGTCTTCTCAACTGCTTAACTCACTGAAAAAGAATATTAGTCTAACCAGCATCAAATATCAAAAATCTCAAATTCACCAAATGACTTCAATGTTGATGCTGTTTTGACTAACATGCGTATTTCAGTCAGATAAACACTTCAGAAGACCAAAATCTGAACTACACAAAATTACTCAAGTTTTGATGTTGGTGAGACTAACATGCTTATTTGAGTGAGATCGGCACATCAGAAATCAAAAATCTCAACTTCACCGTCTGACTTAATTTCTGATGCAGTTTTGACTAACATGCTCATTTAACTCAGAAAAGCACTTCACAAGACCAATATCTCACTTCACAAAAAATGTTAGTTTTTGATGTTGGTTTGAATGAAATGCTTATTTCATGAGGTAAGCACTTCAGAAGATCAACATCTCAACTTCACAAAGTGATTAAACTTTTGATGTTGTTTTGTCTAACGAAATAGGAATATCAGAAGACTAAAATCTCAACTTCACCAAAGGACATAACTTTTGAGGCTGGTTTGACAAAATATGCTTATTTCAGTGAGATGAGCACTGCAGAAGTCAAAAATGTCAACTTCATCAAATGACTTGATTTTTGATGCTGGTTAGACTAAAATGCTTCAGATAATGCAGAAGTAGGAGATGTCATTGATAGCAAAGAAGATAATCAAAATTTACAGAGGCTTGTGGATCAGATGGGGATGTGGGCTGAGGATTGGTAAATACAGTTGTATACTGATACAGGTGTGCACTTTGGAAAGTCAAACCAAGGCAGGATTTATATAGTAAATGGTAAAGTCCTGAATTTCACCCTCTGACAATGTTTCACTC
>NC_063381.1:721553-722210 GCF_021869965.1 Rhincodon typus
GAGTGAAACATTGTCAGAGGGTGAAATTCAGGACTTTACCATTTACTGTATAAATCCTGCCTTGGTTTGACTTTCTTAGTGCACACCTGTATCAGTATACAACTGTATTTACCAATCCTCAGCCCACATCCCCATCTGATCCACAAGCCTCTGTAAATTTTGATTATCTTCTTTGCTATCAATGACATCTCCTACTTCTGCATTATCTGAAGCATTTTAGTCTAACCAGCATCAAAAATCAAGTCATTTGATGAAGTTGACATTTTTGACTTCTGCAGTGCTCATCTCACTGAAATAAGCATATTTTGTCAAACCAGCCTCAAAAGTTATGTCCTTTGGTGAAGTTGAGATTTTAGTCTTCTGATATTCCTATTTCGTTAGACAAAACAACATCAAAAGTTTAATCACTTTGTGAAGTTGAGATGTTGATCTTCTGAAGTGCTTACCTCATGAAATAAGCATTTCATTCAAACCAACATCAAAAACTAACATTTTTTGTGAAGTGAGATATTGGTCTTGTGAAGTGCTTTTCTGAGTTAAATGAGCATGTTAGTCAAAACTGCATCAGAAATTAAGTCAGACGGTGAAGTTGAGATTTTTGATTTCTGATGTGCCGATCTCACTCAAATAAGCATGTTAGTCTCACCAACATCAAAA
>NC_063381.1:722310-723135 GCF_021869965.1 Rhincodon typus
CTGAAATACGCATGTTAGTCAAAACAGCATCAACATTGAAGTCATTTGGTGAATTTGAGATTTTTGATATTTGATGCTGGTTAGACTAATATTCTTTTTCAGTGAGTTAAGCAGTTGAGAAGACTAAAATCTGAACTTCACCAAATGACTCAATTTTTCATGTTGTTTTGAGTAACATGCTTATTTGAGTGAGATAAGGTCTTCAGAAGTTAAAAATCGCAACTTCACCCAATGACTCAACTTTGGATTTTTTTTTTTTAATTTCGTGCTTATTTCAGCGGAGTTAAGCAGTTCAGAAGGCAAAAATCTCAACTTCACAAAATGATTTAATTTTTAATGCTGGTAGGATTAAAATTCTTATTTCAGCACTTCAGAAGACAAAAATCTGAACTTCACCAAATGACTCAATTTTTGATGTTAGTTTGACTAACATGTTCATTTCAGCGAGTTAAGCACTTCAGAAGATCAAAATCTCAACTTCACCAAATGACACAAATTTTGATGTTGTTTTGAGAAACGTGCTTATTTCAGCGAGATAAGCATAGCAGAAGACCAAAATCTCAACTTCAAACAGACACTCAACTTTTTATGCTGTTTTGACAACATGCTTATTTCAGTCAGATAAGCACTTCAGAAGAAAAATATCTGAACTTCAATAAATGACTAAATTTTCATGTTGAATTGACGAAGAGGCTTCCTCCAGTGAAATAAGCACTTCAGAAGTGAAGAATCTCGACTTCACCAATCTCGACTTTACACAACTTATGATGTTGTTTTGAGGAACATGCATATTTGAGTGGGATAAGCACTTCAGAAGACCAAAAT
>NC_063381.1:723235-724617 GCF_021869965.1 Rhincodon typus
ATCTCAACTTCAACAAGACACTCAACTTTTGATGCTGTTTTGACTAAAATGCTTATTTCATTGGGAAAAGCACTTCAGAATACCAAAATCTGAAATTCACTAAATGACTCAAATTTTGATGTTGGATTAACTAACAGGCTTCCGCCAGTGAAATAAGCACTTCAGAAGTGTAGAATCTCGACTTCACCAAATGACTCAAGTTTTGATGTTGGTTAGACTAACATGCTTATTTGAGTGAGATAAGCCCTTCAGATACCAAAAATCTGAACTTCACCAAATGAATCAACTTTAGATATTGTTTTGACTGACATGCTTATGTGAGTGAGATAAGCACTTCAGGAGGCAAAAATCGGAACTTCACCAAATGACTCAATTTTTGATGTTAATTTGACGAACACGCTCATTTCAGCGAGTTAAGCACTTCAGAAGACTAAAATCTCACCTTCACCAGATGGCCGAAGTTTTAATGGTGGTTAAATTAAAATGATCCTTTCAGCGAGTTAATCAACTCAGAAGCCAAAAATCTGAACTTCACCAAATGACACATTTTTTTATGCTCGTTTGACCAACGTGCTTATTTCAGCGAGATAAGCATATCAGAAGACTAAAATCTCAACTTCACCAAAGGACATAAATTTTGATGCTGGTTGGACTAAAATGCTTATTTCAGTGAGGTGAGCACTATAGAAGTCAAAAATCTCAACATTATCAAATGACTTGATTTTTGATGCTGGTCAGATTAAAATGTATAATTCAGTGAGTTAAGCACTTGAGAAGACTAAAATCTGAACTTCACCAAATGACTCAAGCTTCAATGTAGTTTTGACTAACATGCTTATTTGAGAGAGATAACCAATTCAGATGTCAAAAATCTCAACTTCACCAAATGACTCAACTTTTGATGTTGTTTTGAACAATGTGCTTATTTCACGAGTTAAGCAGTTCAGAAGGCAAAAATCTCAACTTTACCAAATGACTTAATTTTTAATGCTGGTTGGATTAAAATGCTTATTTCAGCGAGTTAAGCACTTCAGAAGATCAAAATTGGAACTTCACAAAATGACTCAGCTTTGATGTTGGTTAAACTAACATGCTTATTTGAGTGAGAAAAGCATTTCAGAAGTCTAAAATCTCAACTTCACCAAATGACTCAACTTCAGATGTTGTTTTGACTAACATGCTTACGTGAGTGAGATAAGCACTTCGGTAGGCAAAAATCTCGACTTCACCAAATGACATAATTTTTGATGCTGGTTGGAATAAAATTCTTATTTCAGAGAGATAAGCACTTCAGAAGACAAAAATCTCAACTTCACCAAAGGACATAAATTTTGCTGCTGATTTGACTAAAATGCTTACTTCAGTGAGATAAGCACTTCAGA
>NC_063381.1:725117-727504 GCF_021869965.1 Rhincodon typus
GTTTTACGGATAATTTACAGGTCGCCTCGATGTTGGGGTGTATTGACAGGAGCTCTGTGTTTTCGAATTTATTTCGAGGGAGCACTGTGTTTTACGTTATACTTCCAAGGGCATCTGTTTTAGAGGTCATTTAAAGGGGTCTGTGTATTTGAGGGTATAATTACAGGGGGTTCTGTTTTAAGGATTATTTGAATTAAGCTACGTATTTTACAGGTTATTGAAAGGGGTCTCTGTTTTAAGGTTTGTTTGCAGGAGGCTGTTTATTTATGGGTAGCTTTGTCTTTTTAGGGTTATTTGTAAGGGGCCCTGTCTTACGGATAATTTACAGGTGGGCTAAGTGTTGGGGTGTAATTAAAGGTGCTCAGTGTTTTCGGATTTATTGAGAAGGATCCCTGTGTCTTACCTTATACTTCGTGGGCAATGTGTGTGAGAGTTCATTTATAAGGTTCTGTGTATTTGAGCGTTTAATTACAGGGGTCTCTGTTATTGAAGTTTGTTTAAATAGGACTCTGTGATTTAGGGGTTATTTACAGTGAAGTCTGCTTTTTACAGGTTATTGAAAGGGGTCTCTGTGTTTGAGGGCCTCCGTGCAGGCGGCCTCGTGTTTAAAGGCCCAGAGTACGGCTGAAGCTGGGTTCGGTTTGGGCCTGAGACTATGGCTCGTGTAGGATGAGGCCAGCGTTAGGGCTAAGGGTTATGGTTTGGGTTAGGCTTTGGGCTGAAGTTACGCTTCGGGCTGAAGTTAGGCTTCGCTCTTACGCGAGTGCTAGCGTCAGGGCTGAATCTAAGGTGAAGGTTAGGGATATATCTGAGAGTAGGGAGAAAGAAAGCAGCTTCGCAAACCGAGAGCCGGAGGGAGAGCAACTGCGTATACTACAGGAGACTCGGGATGTATTGTAAACTTAACAGGTCAAATAGTATTACAGATTCATATGATCCCATTACCAGGAGGCACTGCCACAGAACGGACCCGCCAACAATGAGGAATTTGCCTGGTCCAGGCAAGTATTGAAGCACTGACAGAGGGACAGAACTGCTGGACAGCATTATAATCAGAGAGTCAATACCGAGGTAGCGCCTCATTGTAAGAGGGTCAGAACTGAGGAAGTGCCTGACATTTATAGGGTCTGTAATGAGGTAATGCAGCAGCACCAGAGGGTCAGAACTGTTGGGGTGCATTATTGTGAGATGGTCATGACTGAGGTAGTGTCTTATTCTCAAGGGGTTAGACTTATGGGAGTGCCTCACGATTGCAGCACTGTGACAATGTCAGACTGAGGCACTCCCTCATTGTCAGATAGTCAGTACTGTCAGAGCTTCAGTACTGAAGCAGTGCCTCATTGTCAAATGGTCCGCACTGAGCTATTGCAGCAGTGTCAGTTGGTTAGAACTCTGGGAGTGTATCAGTCATAGTGTCAAGACTGAGGCTGAGCCTTATTCTAAATTCTTACTGGTGGAGTGCTACATAACAAAATTACATTTTTTTTTAAATGGGGCATCGGCTGAATGTGATCCTCTGAGAATTGTGCACTCGTTCAGTACTGACACTACAACATAGAGGGACAGCCTCAAGCGGACCGTCTGACAATGAGGCATTCTCTCAGGACAATAATCTTTAATTGTAAACTAATCTGTAATACTATTTGACCTGTTAAGTTTACAAAACATCCCGAGTCTCCTGTAGAATACGCAGTTGCTCTCCCTCTGGTTCTGTCTCTGTGTATGCGAAGCTGCTTTCTTTCTCCCTGCCCCCAGAAATAACCCTCCCCCAAACCTTAACCCGAGATTCAGCCCTAACGCTAACCCTTGCAAACGCTCTGAGCCGAACCTCAGGCCAAACCCTGAGACTTCGCCTCAGGCCCGACACAAACCATAACCCTCAGCCCCAGCGCTGACCCTAACCTCACCTCTAATGCTAGCCTCAGCCCTGCACAAAAGCCCTCGAACACCGAGCCGCCTGTAAATATACCCTCAGAAACGACTTTCAATAACCCGTAAAACGCGGAGCTCACAATAAATAACCCCTAAAATATAGAGCCCCATTTAAACAAATCTTAAAAACAAAGCCTCCTGTAATTATACCCTCAAATACACGGACCCCTTTAAATGAACTCTAACACACATCACCCAGGAAGTAGAAGGTACAACATAGGACCCCCTCTCAATAAATCCGAAAACACTGAGCACCTGCAATTACACTCCACACTCAGCCCACCTGTAAATTATCCGTAAGACAGGGCCCCTTACAAATAAACTTTGAAAAGATAGACGTACCTACAAATAACAGTCCCCGGTAAATTAACCCGAAGACAGAGACGCCTTTCAGGAACCTGTAAAACCAAGACCACTATAAATAATCCCTAAAACACAGAACATCGTGTACAGAT
>NC_063381.1:727604-731209 GCF_021869965.1 Rhincodon typus
ACACAACCTCCTGTAAATATTCTCCGAAGCAGAGTCTCATTTGAAAAAATGCTAAAAACAGAGCCCCTTGTATATACAATCTTAGCACACGGACCCCTTTATATATAACCGAAGAAAGGTCCCTCAGGAAATAAAGTGGAAAAGACAAAGCCCCCAGTAAGGAACCATAAAAGACCGACTCCCCTGTAAATAAAGTGTAAAATATAGATCTCCCAGTAAATAAACCCTGAAACAGTGCCACCTGCAAATCCTCCCTAAAACCAAGCCTCCTGTAAATAAACTCTCAGAGGAGACCCTAAAACACAGAGCCTCCAATTAATAAAGCCTAAAACACAATCTCACTGTAAATCAACAGGAAATAGCACAGCTCCCAGTACAGCACGGCGAATTGTTCGGATTGAGATAGTACATCATAGTCTGAGGCAATGCCTCTTTGACAAAGAGTCAGTAATGGGGAGGTGTAATGTTGTCTGATGGTCATTGTTGAGGTCGAGCCACATTGTAATAGAGTCAGAATTGAGGGAGTGCCTCATTGTACTAGGGTCAGGACTGAGGGAGTGCCTCATTGTACTAGGGTCAGGACTGAGGGAGCGCCTCATTGTCAGTGGGTCAGGACTGAGGAAGCGCCTCATTGTCAGCGGGTCAGGACTGAGGGAGCGCCTCATTGTCAGAGGGACAGAACTGAGGGAGCGCCTCATTGTACTCGGGTCAGGACTGAGGGAGCGCCTCATTGTCAGCGGGTCAGGACTGAGGTATTTGAAGTCGGCCAATCATAGGCGTCGGTCCTTTTATTCGTTTAAAGTTAGAGAATGCCAGAAAGATTATCAACCCTGCATGATTTGACTGGGTTGGGAATTACTTAATGACAGCAGAAAGTTCAGTAGCCGAATTACCGCGGCTGGCTCTTGAGATTTCACTATTGCCGGTTTATTCATTCTTTCATTCAATTTCACGGAAGCGCTATTTTTAGAGTAGCTTTCTTAAAGGATTACGCGGACCCTGTTCAATATGTATCGAACAGAGACGTGGTAATGCAGAAAACTTGTCTGATGTCCCGCAAGATATTCAAGTCCTGGGAGACGTTTGTTGAGGGCTTATTAATATTATAATTTTTCATAGTTTCAGGTGACACGGTGGATGGGATCGTATCGTTCTGAATAGATTAGAAAATTAACACATACTCAGGGATTGACTCTGATGTCGACACAAGTTTGGACACTGCTCGCAGCAATGGTTCAAACTGTGAAAAGGCAGTAATGGGGTGTAAGGAACATTTTAATTTCGTTTCCTTTTATCAGTGAAAATAATGACAAGAACGCAGTTTTATGAATGAATGAATCAAATGCGGTAATAGTAAACACAGTACGCTAATGAGTGGTCAGTAAAGATATGAATGAATGAGGGCGCGAGAGTGGTCATATGGAGCGCTTGTGGGTGCATTGGTAAAGAGGACCTTTAGTACAACAGTAAAGAGGCTTATGATACAGTGTCACACAAAAACCACAGAAAAGGATATTTTAAGGCGATTGACCCTGTATTACTAAACACACGCCAGCCAGACTCCGGGAGCCTTGTTAAGTGCTAACCGATATGAGTAAACAGCGCAGACCACAGGATATTCAGGGGCAAAGGTTATAAGATAAGCAAGTGACCACATGACCGTACGGTTACTGCGTGTTTGAATCCGACTGGTAAAAATGTGATACATAACCATTTGATCTAACTGACTGCCTCGTTAATTGAAAACCGAAGGAACTGCAGATGCTTTAAATCAGGAACAAAAACAAAATAACTGAAAAATCTCAGCAGGTCTGGCAGCATTTGTGAAGGCAAAATCAGTTAACGTTTAGGGTTCGTGTGCAGGGTGCTCTGTGTTTTGGATTATTTACAGGGGACTCTGTTTTAGGGTTTCTTCAGAGACGTCTCTGTGTTTTCTGGTTACTTACTGGCTTCTCTATCTTTTACATTTTACTTCCCGAGGGACATTTCTTAGGTTATATTTAAAGGGGTCTCTGTGCTTGAGTGTATTTACAGGGGGCTCTTTTTCGCGTTTGTTTAAACGAGATTCTGCTTCGGAGGTTACTTACAGAAGGCTTTGTGTTTCACGGTTCATTTACAGGGATGTCTATGTTTTAGGGATTATTTATAGTGTGCTCCGTGTTTTACAGTTAATTGAAAGGGGTCTCTTTCTTCGGGTTTCTGTACGGGGGCCCCTGTGTCTTCGGGTTTCTGTACCGGAGGCTCCATGTCTTCAGTTAGGACTAGGGCCGAAGCTAGGTTCGGTTTAGGACTTAGGCTATGGTTAGTGGAGGGATGAGGCTTGCGTTATAGGGCTGAGGGTAGGAGTTAGGGCTGAGGCTAGAGTTAGAGGTAAGGTTAGGGTCAGCGTTGGGACTGAGGGTTATGGTTTGGGTTAGGACTGAGGTTAGGATTTGGGCTGAGGTTGGACTTAGGGTTTACATGAGTGTTAGCGTTCGGGCTGAATCTAGGGTTACAGTTACGGCGAATGTTATTTATGAGGGTAGTATGGAATAAAGCAGCTTCGCATAACCAGAGGCAGAGCTGGAGGGAGAGCAACTGCGTATTCTGCAGGAGACACGGGAAGTATTGTGAACTTAACAGTTCAAATAATATTACAGATTAATTTACAATTAAAGATTATTGTCCTGAGGGAATGCCTCATTGTCAGGGTGTCTGCCTGAGGCTGTCCCACTTTGCTGGAGTTCAGTATTGAAGGAGTGCAACATTGTCAGAGAATGAAATTCAGGACTTTACCATTTACTGTATAAATCCTAACTTGGTTTGACTTTCCAAAGTGCACACATGTATCTGTATACAATTGTATTTACCAATCCTCAGCTCACTTGCCCATCTGATCGAGAAGCCTCTATAAATTTGGATAACCTTCTTTGCTATCAATGACATCTCCTACATTTGCATTATCCACAAAATTACTCATCATGCCTTGTACATTCACATCCAGATCATTCACAGAAGTAACAAATAACAAAGGTCCCAGCACCCACCCCTGTGGCACATAACTGCTGCAATACCTCCAGTGTGGACCCTTTGACAATGAGGCACTGCTTCAGTACGGAAGCTCTGACAGTATAGACTATCTGACAATGAGGCACTCTCTCAGTCTGACATTCTCACAGTGCTGCAATCTTTTGGCACTCCAACATTTCTGACCCCTTTCGAATGAGACACTGCCTCAAGATTGACCCTCTCACAATAATGCACCCAACAGTTCTGACCCTCTGGTGCTGCTGCATTACCTCAATACAGACCCTATACATGTGAAGCACTTCCTCAGTTCTGACCCGCTTAAAAAGAGGCACTACCTCATTATTGACTCTCTGACTCTCCAGCAGTTCTATCCCTCTGACAGTGCTTCAGTACTGACCTGGATCCGCTAACAGGGTCTCATTTTCCTCATTGGTAGTAGGAACTTCAGATGCTGGAGAATCTGATATAACAAGGTGCAGAGCTCGATGAACACAGCAGGCCGAGCAGCATCAGAGGAGCAGGAAGGCTGAAATTTCGGGCCTGGACCCGTCTTCAGAAATGGGGGAGGGGAACAGGTTTCTGAAATAAATAGGGAG
>NC_063381.1:731709-732463 GCF_021869965.1 Rhincodon typus
TTTAAAGTTAGAGAATGCCAGAAAGATTATCAACCCTACATGATTTGACTGGGTTGGGAATTACTTAATGACAGCAGAAAGTTCAGTAGCCTAATTACCGCGGCTGGCTCTTGAGATTTCACTATTGCCGGTTTACTCATTCTTTCAATCAATTTCACGGAAGCGCTATTTTGAGAGTAGCTTTCTTAAAGGGTTACGCGGACCCTGTTCAATATGTATCGAACAGAAACGTGGTAACGCAGAAAACCTGTCTGATGTCCCGCAAGATATTCAAGTCCTGGGAGACGTTTGTTGAGGGCTTATGAATATTATAATTTTTCATAGTTTCAGGTGACACGGTGGATGGGATCGTATCGTTCTGAATAGATTAGAAAATTAACACATACTCAGGGATTGACTCTGATGTAGACACAAGTTTGGACAATGTTAGCAGCAAGGGTTCAAACTGTGAGAAGGTAGTCATGGGGTGTAAGGAACATTTTAATTTCGTTTCCTTTTATCAGTGAAAATAATGACAAGAATGCAGTTTTATGAATGAATGAATCAAATGCGGTAATAGTAAACACAGTACGCTAATGAGTGGTCAGTAAAGATATGAATGAATGTGGGCGCGAGAGTGGTCATATGGAGCGCTTGTGGGTGCATTGGTAAAGAGGACCTTTAGTACAACAGTAAAGAGGCTTATGATACAGTGTCACACAAAAACCACAGAAAAGGATATTTTAAGGCGATTGACCCTGTATTACTAAACACA
>NC_063381.1:732963-737557 GCF_021869965.1 Rhincodon typus
CATCTTCAACCCTCTGATAGTGCAGCACTCCCTTAATATTAACCCACTGCCAGTTTGACACTCCCTTACAATTGAACTATTGACAGTGCAGAACTCCAACAAAATGATCCTTTGAGTGTCGCCCACAATCAATATTGGCCCTCCAACACTGTAACACTCCCTCTATGCTGACCGACTGACATTGATACGCTGATAGTGTAGCAATCCCGTAATATTGACACACTGACACAGCAGAACTCCCTCAATATTGGCCTTCTCACAGTACTGCACTGATCCTTCAGCAGTGTAACGTTCCCTTGATATCAATCTTCTGACATTGTCGCACTCCCTCAGTACTAACTCTCTGAATGTGAAGCACTCTCTCAGGAGTGATTCTGTGATATTTCAGCACTCCCACATCATTCACCCTCTGATAGTGCAAAACTCCCTTTATATCAACCCTCCAACAGTGCACTATTTCCTTAATATTGGACCTCTGATTATGTGATACTCCCTCAGTATGAAACCCTGACAATGCAGCACTCCCTCAGAAATAACTCTCTGATTAAGCACTTCTTCTGTACTAAATCTCTGGAAATGTAACATTCTCTCATTACTGACCCTTTACAGTGCTGCACTGCCTCAGTACTCACTCACCAAAAGTGCAGCACTCCATTAAAAGTGACCCTCTGACAGCGTGGCACTCCCCAAATATTGGTCCACTGACAGTGCGGCACTCCCTTAACACTGACCTGCTCGCTGTGCAGCACTGCCCTAATATCAAACCTCCAGCTCTATCAGTGGGTCTGTCCTGAGCAAGTGCCCCATTGTCAGCATGTCAAATCTGAGGCAGTGCCTCTATATTAGTGGGTGAATACTGAGGTAGTGCCTAAGTGGTTCAGAATTAAGGAAGTGCCTCACATTTAGAGGGTCATTACTGAGGGAAAGTCTTATCGCCAGTGGGTCAGTTCTGAGGCAGTGCCTCAATGTAATAGACTTAGAAATGAGGTAGGAGGAACATGATTAGAAAGTCATTAGTAAGCTATTGCAGCACTATCAGAGGGTCAGAAATCAGCGAGTGCTTCATTGGCAGAGGGTCCATACTGAAGTATTGAAGCACTGTTAGAGGGTTAGCACTGAGGAAGTGCTTCCTTGTCAGAGATTCAGAACTGAGAAAATGCATTATTGTCAGAGGCTTATTCCTGAGGGAGTGCCTCATTGTCATAGTGACATAATCATACAGCACTCACTCAGTTCTAAACCTTAATATTGATCCTCTGAGAATGTGGCACTGCCTCAGCACCGACCTTCTGACAACGAGGCACTGCCTTAGGACTGACCCTCTGATAATGAGGTGATTCCTCAATACTGAGCCATTGACAATGTGACACTCCATTCGTATTGACCTTCTGTTAGTAGGGTTCTCCTCAAGTACTGACCCTCTGACGGTTCTGCACTGCCTCAGTACTGACCCTCTAAATATGCCAATCCCTCAATTCTGACCTCCTTACAATGAAGCATTACCGCAATACTGACCGGGAAGGTGGCACTGCCTCAGCATTGACTATCTGACAATAAAGTACTCACTCTGGACTGACCATTCAACAATGACATACAGTCTCAGAAGTGACCCACTTACTACAAGGCACACACTCAGTACTGACCCACTGATAATGATGCTCTCCCTCAGCACTGAACCTCTGAGAGTGCTGCTCTACCACAGGACTAAGTCAGTTCTGAACACCTTACAATGAGACACCGGCTCAGTACTGACCCTTTGATAATGAGGCGCTGACTTAGTTCTGACCCTATTACATTAACAGCGCTGCTCTTCTTCATTGTTGACCCTCTGGCAGTGCAGAAATCCCGCATGACTGACCCTGTGACAGTGCAGCATACCTTTAGTACTGAACCTCTGTAGGTGAAGCTCCCATCAGTACTGTCTCTGACAGTGCAGCATTCTCTTAGTATTGACTCTCTGACAGTTTTAGGGGAGTGCTGCACTGTTGGAGAGTCAGTACTGAGGAAGTGCTGCATTGTCAGAAGGCAAATATTAATGGACTGCTGGGGTCAATTTTAAAGGGGTTTTGTACTGTCACAAATTCAACCAGGGTGGCGCGGTGGCGCGGTGTTTCGGTGGTTAGCACTGCTGCCTCACATCACCAGAGACCCATGTTCGATTCCACCCTTGGGCGACCGTCTGTGTGGAGTTTGCACATTCTCCGTGTCTGTGCGGGATTCTGTGCCCTCTGGGTGCTCCGGTTTCCTCCCACAGTCCAAAGATGTGAAGGCTCGGTGGATTGGCTCTGCTAAATTGCCCATAGTGCCCAGGGGTGTTTCGGTTAGGTGGCTTAGACATGGGGAAATATAGGGGAATGGGTCTGGGTGGTATTCTCTCCGGAGGGGCGTTTTGGACTTGTTGAGCTGAATGGCCTGTTTCTACACTGTCGGGAGTCTATGAATCAATACTAAAGGAGTGCTGCCCTGTGGGAGGCCAGTACTGAAAGGGAGCCGCCCTGTCAGAAGGTCAATATGAAGGGAGTGCTCCAGTATCAGAGGGTCAATAGTAAGGGACCACATCTCTCTCAAATGGCCTTGTCAAAAGGTCAGTCATCAGCTTAGTGCTGAGGGAATACCGGTGTCTCAGACGGTTAACATATGGCAGAAATGCACTATCAGAAGTGTCAGTCATCAGTATTCCAGAGTGTATTGTACTGTTGGAGGGTCAGTACTGAGGGAGTGCTTCATAGTCAGACGATCAGCTGTCTGGCAGTGCTTCTTTGTTAGTATGCCACTCCCTTAATGCTGACCCTCTGACAGTGCAGCATTCCCTTAATATTGGCCTTTCAACAGAGCGGCACTCCCTCAGTGAAGACACTCTGACAATGCAGCTTTCCCTCACTACTGACCTTCTTGACAGCGCAGCATTCTGTCATCATTGAGCCTCTGACAGTGTAGCATATGCTTCATATTGACCCTCCGATATTGTGGTACGACCTCAGTGTTGATACTCTGACAATGCAGCACTCCCTCAGTACTAAATTCTCTGATTAAGCACTCCCTCAGTGCGAAGCCTCTGAAAATGGAGCATTCTATCATTATTGACCCTTTGCTGTGCTGCTGTGCCAGAGCACTCACTCGCTGAAGTTGCAGTACTCCATTAATAGTTGCCCTCCGAGAGAGCACCACTTCCTTAATATTGACCCTCGATAGTGGAGCACTCCCTTAATATGGACCCTCTGATCGTGTAGTATTCTTTTAATATTTGCCTGCTCACAGTGCAGCACTCCCCTAATATCAAACCTCTGAGGGTGAAGTCCTCTTTTAATATTGACCATTTGAGAGTGCAGCATTCCCTCGGTGCGAACTCTCTGCCAGTGCAGTACTCCCTTATTATCGGACCACAAGCAGTGTGGCACTCTCTGAATACTGACCCACCAACAGTACAGCATCCCTGAACATTGGACATCGAGAATGCGGCATCCCCTTAATATTGTCCTGTTCGCAGTGCAGCACTCTCTTAATATCAAACCTCTATCAGAGGGTCCGCACTGAAGGAGTACCCAATTGTCATTAGTTCAATTGTGAGGCAGTGCCACTTTGTCAGAGGTCAATACTGAGGTAGTGCCTCATCTTAAGTGGGTCAGAATTAAGGAAAGGCCTCACAACACAGAGTCAGTACTGAGGTCGTGTAGCACTGTCAGAAGATCAGTTGAGGGACTGCCTTATTGTCAGTGGGTCAGTTCTGAGGCAGTGCCTCCCTGTATTGGATTTAGAATTGAGGGAGGAAGACATGATTAGAAGGTCAGTAGTAAGGTATTGCAGTCAGAGTGTCACTGCTAAGGGAGTACATCATTGTCAGAGGGTCTGTACTGAGGTATTGAAGAACTGTCAGAGGCCAAGTACTGAGGGAGTGCTTGCTTGACAATGACTCCCTCTGCAGGGCTATCATGTTAGTTCTCGATACTCAGTCTTGAAGGAGTCACCCATTGAGAGAAAATCAGTTCTGATGGAGGGCCTCATTATCAGAGAGTCAGTACTGAAGGAGTTGTAAGCGGGTCAATTCTGAAGCAGTGCCTCATTGTCAGAAATAAGGGTGTGCCTCAGGATTGAAGAGTCAGTACTGAGGTACTTCAGCTCCACCAGAGGGTCAGTTCTGAAGCAGTACCTCACGACTGGAGGGTCAGCCCTGAAATACGGCCGCATTGTCAGATTGTCAGGTCTGAGGCAATGTCTCTTTGTGAGAGTGTCTGTAGCTGTTCTGCAAAGCGGTCAGCCAGTCTACACTTCATTTCCCGAATGCGATGCTGTCAGTGGGTTGATTGTGAGGCAGTGCCTCAATGTAATGGGATCAGAATTTAGAGGATCAATACTGAGGACTGCAGCACTATCAGAACGTAGGTACTGAGGGAGGGCCTTATCGTCAGCGGGTCAGTACAGAGGCAGTGCCTGTTTGTAAGGGGGTCAGTCTGTTCTGAGGATTGTACAGGGTCAACACTGAGGGAGTGCTTCATTGTCAGAGAGTCTGTTCTGAGGCAGTGCCTCAGTGTAATGGGGATGCATTGAAGGAGGGCCATATGATTAGTGGGTTATCTCTGAGGTATTGAAGCACTGT
>NC_063381.1:738057-741785 GCF_021869965.1 Rhincodon typus
TTATAATTTGTCATAGTTTCGGGTGACACGATGAATGGGATCGTATTGTTCTGAATAGATTAGAAAATTAACGCATACTCAGGGATTGACTCTGATGTCGACACAAGTTTGAACATTGTTCGCAACAAGGGTTCAAACTGTGAAAAGGCAGTAATTGGGTGGAAGGAGCATTTTAATTTCGTCTCCCTTTGTTGGTAAAAATTATGGCAACCTGGCAGTTTTTTGACACAGTACGCTAATGAGTGGTCATTAAAGTTATGAATGAATGAGAGTGCGAGAGTGGTCACATGGAGCGCTTGTGGGTGCATTGGTAAAGAGGACCTTGAGCACAACCGTAAAGAGGCTTATGATATGGTTAAACACAAAAACCACAGAAAATGATATTTTAAGGCGTTTGACCCTGCATTACTAAAGACACGCCAACCAGACTCCGGAAGCCTTGTTTCGTGCTAACCGATATGAGTAAACAGGGCAGACCACAGGATATTCAGGGGCAAAGGTTATAAGATAAGCAAGTGACCACATGAGCGAACGGGTACCGCGTGTTTGAATCCGACTGATAAATATGTGATACACAACAATTTGATCTAACAGACTGCCTCGTTAATAGAAAACCGAAGGAGCTGCAGATGCTGTAAATCAAAACAAAAACAAAATTGCTGGAAAAGCTCAGCAGGTCTGGCAGCTTTTGTGAAGGCAAAAACAGTTAACGTTTAGAGTTTGTGTGCAGGGTGCTCTGTGTTTTGGATTATTTACAGTGGTCTCTGTTTTAGGGTTTCTTTACAGAGATCTCTGTGTTTTATGTTTACTTACAGGGTTCTCTGTCTTTTACATTGTATTTCCCGAGGGACCTTTCTTAGGTGATATCTAAAGGGGTCTCTGTGCTTGAGTGTATTTACAGGGTCTCTTTTTCGCGTTTGTTCAAACGAGATTCTGCGTCTTTTTGTTTCACGGTTAATTCACAGGGATGTCTGTGTTTTAGGAATTATTTATAGCGAGCTCCGTGTTTTACAGTTAAATGAAAGGGGTCTCTGTCTTCGGGTTTCTGTCGGGGGACTCTGTGCCTTCGGGTTTCTGTACCGGAGGCTCTATGTCTTAAGTTCGGAGTCGGGCTGAAGCTGGGTTCGGTTTAGGACTAAGGCTATGGTTAGTGTAGGGATGAGGCTTGCGTTATAGGGCTGGGGGTAGGTGTGAGGGCTGAGGCTAGAGTTAGAGGTAAAGTTAGGGTCAGCGTTGGGACTGAGGATTATGGTTTTGGATTGAGGTTGGACTTAGGGTTTACATCAGCGTGAGCGTTCGGGCTGAATCGAGGGTCAGGGTTATGGCTAGTGCTATTTCTGAGGGTAGTATGGAAGAAAGCAGCTTCACATACCCAGAGGCAGAGCTACAGGGAGAGCAACTGCGTTTTCTACAGGAGGCACGGGAAGTATTGTAAACTTAAGAGGTCAAATAATATTACAGATTAGTTTACAATTAAAGTTTATTGTCCTGAGGGAATGCTTCATTGTCAGAGGGTCAACCTGAGGCTGTCCCACCTTGTTGTGGGTCAGTACAGAAGGGGTGCAACATTGTCAGAGGATGAAATTCAGGACTTTACCATTCACTGTATAAATCCTACCTTGGTTTGACTTTCGAAAGTGCACACCTGTATCTGTACACAATTGTATTTACCAATCCTCAGCTCACTTGCCCATCTGATCGAGAAGCCTCTGTAAATTTTGATAATCTTCTTTGCTATCAACGACATCTGCTACTTTTGCATTAACCACAAACTTACTCATCATGCCTTGTACATTCACATCCAGATCATTCACATAAGTAACAAATAACAAAGGTCCCAGCACCTATCCCTGTGGCACACAACTGCTGCAATACCTGTAGTGTGGACCCTTTGACAATGAGGCACTGCTTCAATACTGATGCTCTGACAGTACTGACTATCTGACAATGAGGCACTCCCTCAGTCTGACATTCTCACAGTGCTGCAATCTTGTGGCACTCCAACAAGTCTGACCCCTTTGGAATGAGACACTACCTCAAGATTGACCATCTCACAAAAATGCACACAACAGTTTTGACCCTCTGGTGGTGCTGCATTACCTCAGTACAGACCCTATACATGTGAGGCACTTCCTCAGTTCTCACCCGCTGACAATGAGACACTACGTCATTATTGACTCTCTGACTCTCCAGCAGTTCTGTCCCTCTGACAGTAATTCAGTACTGACCTGGAACCGCTAACATGGTCTCATTTTCCTCATTGATACTAGGAACTGCAGATGCTGGAGAATCTGAGATAAGAAGTTGTAGAGCTGGCTGAACACAGCAGGCCAAGCAGCATCAGAGGAGCAGGAAGGCTGCCATTTCGGGCCTGGACCCTTCTTCAGAAACGGGGGAGAGGAAGGGGTTCTGAAATAAATAGGGAGAGAGGGAGAGGCGGTTAGAAGATGGATAGAGGAGAAGATAGGTGTAGAGGAGACAGACAGGTCAAACAGGTGGGGATTGATCCAGTAAAGGTGAGTGTAGGTGTGGAGTGAGGGAGGAGATAGGTCAGTCCAGGGAGGACGGACAGATCAAGAGGGCGGAATGAGGTTAGTAGATAGAAGATGGGGGTAGGGCTTGAGGTGGGAGGAGGGAATAGGTGGAAGGAAGGGCAGGTTAGGGAGGCGGGGACGAGCTGAGCTGGTTTTGGGATGCGGTAGGGGGATGAGAGATTTTGAGGTTTGTGAAGTCCACATTGATACCATTGGGCTGCAGGGTTCCCAAGCGGAATATTAGTTGCTGTTCCAGCAACCTTCGGGTGGCATAGTTGTGGCACTGCAGGAGGCCCAGCATGGAAATGTCGTCTGTGGAATGGGAGGGGGAGTTCAAATGGTTCGCGACTGGGAGGCGCAGTTGTTTAGTGCGACCCGAACGTAGGTGCTCTGCGAAGTGGTCCCCAAGCCTCCGCTTGGTTTCCCTGATGTAGAGGAGGCCACAACAGGAAGACTGGATGCAGTATACCACATTAGCAGATGTGCAGGTGAACATCTGCTTGATGTGGAAAGTCTTCTTGGGGCCTGGGTTGGGGTTGAGGGGGGCGGTGTAGGGGCAGGTGTCTCAATTCCTGCGGTTACAGGGAAAAGTGCCGGGTGTGGTGGGGATGCAGGGGAGTTTGTAGCGGACAAGGGAGTCACGGAGAGAAAACAGATTAGGGTGGGGAGGGAAAACTGCCTTTGGTGGTGGGGTCGGATTGCAGATGGCGAAAGTGTCGGAGATGCTGCCAGACCTGCTGAGCTTTTCCATCAACTATGTTTTTGTTCCTGATTCTGCTGCATCCCCAGTTCCTTTAGTTTTTACTGTGTTTAAGTTATTCTATACAGGGGGCTCTGTATTTTAGGGTGCACACCCTGTGGCTCCTCTGTTTTAGGGTTTATTTACCAGGGGCTGATGAAGTTGTTTTGACAACGTGCTTATTTCAGCGAGATAAGTATTTCAGAAGAGTAAAATCTCAACTCCACCAAATGACGCAACTTTTGATGCTGGTTGGTTGAAAATGCTTATTTCAGCGAATTAAGCTCTTCAGAACACCAAAACCTGAACTCCATCAAATGACTCCAGTTTTTATGGTGATTTGACTAACATGCTTAGTTGAGTGAGATAAGCATTTCAGAAGATCAAAATCTCAACTTCACAAAATGGCTCAACTTTTGATGTTGTTTTGACTAACGTGCTTATTTCAGCGAGAT
>NC_063381.1:742285-751585 GCF_021869965.1 Rhincodon typus
AGGCTTATTCCTGAGGGAGTGCCTCATTGTCATAGTGACATAATCATACAGCACTCCCTCAATTCTAAACCTTAATATTGATCCTCTGAGAATTTGGCACTGCCTCAGCACCGACCTTCTGACAATGAGGCACTGCCTCAGGACTGACCCTCTGATAATGAGGTGATTCCTCAATACTGAGCCATTGACAATGTGACACTCCATTAGTATTGACCTTCTGTTAGTAGGGTTCTCCTCAAGTACTGACCCTCTGACGGTTCTGCACTGCCTCAGTACTGACCCTCTAAATCTGCCAATCCCTCAATTCTGACCTCCTTACAATGAAGCATTACCGCAACACTGACCGGGAAGGTGGCACTGCCTCAGCATTGACTATCTGACAATAAAGTACTCACTCTGGACTGACCATTCAACAATGACATACTGCCTCAGAACTGACCCACTTACAACAAGGCACACACTCAGTACTGACCCACTGATAATGATGCTCTCCCTTAGCACTGAACCTCTGAGAGTGCTGCACTACCACAGGACTGAGTCAGTTCTGAACACCTTACAATGAGACACCGGCTCAGTACTGACCCTTTGATAATGAGGCGCTGACTTAGTTCTGACCCTATTACATTAACAGCGCTGCTCTTCTTCATTGTTGACCCCCTGGCAGTGCAGAAATCCCGCATGACTGACCCTGTGACAGTGCAGCATACCTTTAGTACTGAACCTCTGTAGGTGCAGCTCCCATCAGTACTGTCTCTGACAGTGCAGCATTCTCTTAGTATTGACTCTCTGACAGTTTTAGGGGAGTGCTGCACTGTTGGAGAGTCAGTACTGAGGAAGTGCTGCATTGTCAGAAGGCAAATATTAATGGAGTGGGTCAATTTTAAAGGGGTTTTGTACTGTCACAAATTCAACCAGGGTGGCGCGGTGGCGCGGTGTTTCGGTGGTTAGCACTGCTGCCTGACATCACCAGAGACCCATGTTCTATTCCACCCTTGGGCGACCGTCTGTATGGAGTTTGCACATTCTCCGTGTCTGTGCGGGATTCTGTGCCCTCTGGGTGCTCCGGTTTCCTCCCACAGTCCAAAGATGTGAAGGCGAGGTGGATTGGCTCTGCTAAATTGCCCATAGTGCCCATAGTGTTTCGGTTAGGTGGCTTAGACATGGGGAAATATAGGGGAATGGGTCTGGGTGGTATTCTCTCCGGAGGGGCGTTTTGGACTTGTTGAGCTGAATGGCCTGTTTCTACGCTGTCGGGAGTCTATGAATCAATACTAAAGGAGTGCTGCACTGTCAGATGGTCAATGGTTAGAGAGTGCTGCCCTGTGGGAGGCCAGTACTGAAAGGGAGCCGCCCTGTCAGAAGGTCAATATGAAGGGAGTGCTCCAGTATCAGAGGGTCAATAGTAAGGGAGCACATCTCTCTCAAATGGCCTTGTCAAAAGGTCAGTCATCAGCTTAGTGCTGAGGGAATACCGGTGTCTCAGAGGGTTAACATATGGCAGAAGTGTCAGTCATCAGTATTCCAGAGTGTATTGTACTGTTGGAGGGTCAGTACTGAGGGAGTGCTTCATAGTCAGAGGATCAGCTGTCTGGCAGTGCTTCTTTGTTAGTTTGCCACTCCCTTAACGCTGACTCTCTGACAGTGCAGCATTCCCTTAATATTGGCCTTTCAACAGAGCGGCACTCCCTCAGTGAAGACACTCTGACAATGCAACTTTCCCTCACGACTGACCTTCTTGACAGCGCAGCATTCTGTCATCATTGAGCCTCTGACAGTGTAGCATATGCTTCATATTGACCCTCCGATATTGTGGTACTACCTCAGTGTTGATACTCTGACAATGCAGCACTCCCTCAGTACTAACTTCTCTGACTAAGCACTCCCTCAGTGCTAAGCCTCTGACAATGGAGAAATCTATCATTACTGACCCTTTGCTGTGCTGCTGTGCCAGAGCACTCACTCGCTGAAGTTGCAGTACTCCAGTAATAGTTGCCCTCCGAGAGATCACCACTTCCTTAATATTGACCCTCGATAGCGGAACACTCCCTTAATATGGACCCTCTGATCGTGTAGTATTCTTTTAATATTTGCCTGCTCACAGTGCAGCACTCCCCTAATATCAAAACTCTGAGGGTGAAGTCCTCTTTTAATATTGACCATTTGAGAGTGCAGCATTCCCTCGGTGCGAACTCTCTGCCAGTGAAGTACTCCCTTATTATCGGACCACAAGCAGTGTGGCACTCTCTGAATACTGACCCACCAACAGTACAGCACTCCCTGAACATTGGACATCGAGAATGCGGCATCCCCTTAATATGTCCTGTTCGCAGTGCAGCACTCTCTTAATATCAAAGCTCTATCAGAGGGTCCGCACTGAAGGAGTGCCCAATTGTCATTAGTTCAATTGTGAGGCAGTGCCACTTTATCAGAGGTCAATACTGAGGTAGTGCCTCATCTTAAGTGGGTCAGAATTAAGGAAGGGCCTCACAACACAGAGTCAGTACTGAGGTAGTGTGGCACTGTCAGAAGATCAGTTGAGGGACTGCCTTATTGTCAGTGGGTCAGTTCTGAGGCAGTGCCTCCCTGTAATGGATTTAGAATTGAGGGAGGATGACATGATTAGAAGGTCAGTAGTAAGGTATTGCAGTCAGAGTGTCACTTCTTAGGGAGTACATCATTGTCAGAGGGTCTGTACTGAGGTATTGAAGAACTGTCAGAGGCCAAGTCCTGAGGGAGTGCTTCCTTGACAATGACTCCCTCTGCAGGGCTATCATGTTATTTCTCGATAGTCAGTCTTGAAGGAGTCACCCATTGAGAGAAAATCAGTTCTGATGGAGGGCCTCATTATCAGAGGGTCAGTACTGAAGGAGTTGTAAGCGGGTCAATTCTGAAGCAGTGCCTCATTGTCAGAAATAAGGGTGTGCCTCAGGATTGAAGAGTCAGTACTGAGGTACTTCAGCTCCACCAGAGGGTCAGTTCTGAAGCAGTACCTCACGACTGGAGGGTCAGCCCTGAAATACGGCCGCGTTGTCAGATTGTCAGGTCTGAGGCAGTGTCTTTTTGTCAGAGTGTCTGTAGCTGTTCTGCAAAGCGGTCAGCCAGTCTACACTTCATTTCCCGAATGCGATGCTGTCAGTGGGTTGATTGTGAGGCAGTGCCTCAATGTAATGGGATCAGAATTTAGAGGATCAATACTGAGGACTGCAGCACTATCAGAACGTACGTACTGAGGGAGGGCCTTATCGTCAGCGGGTCAGTACAGAGGCAGTGCCTGTTTGTAAGGGGGTCAGTCTGTTCTGAGGATTGTACAGGGTCAACACTGAGGGAGTGCTTCATTGTCAGAGAGTCTGTTCTGAGGCAGTGCCTCAGTGTCATGGGGATGGGTTGAAGGAGGGCCATATGATTAGTGGGTTATCTCTGAGGTATTGAAGCACTGTCAGACGGTCAGAATCATGGAGTGTATTATAGTCAGACGTTCAATACTGATTCAATGGTCAAAATTGGGGGAGTGCCACACGATTGGAGAGTCAGTACTGAGGTATTGCAGCAGTGTCAGAGGGTCAGAACTGTGGGAGTGCATTATTGTCAGAGTTGCATGCTGAACCTGTGCCTCATTTAAGGGGGTCGGAATTGAGCAAGTTCATCATGTTTACAGGGTCATTACTGAGGAAGGGACCCGTAATCAGCAGATCAGCATAGAGGGAGTGCCTTGTTATCACGAGGTCAGTTCTGAGGCAGTGCCTCAATGTGATGGAGTCAGATTAGAGGGAGGATCAAATGTCAGGGGCTCAATATTGAAGTATTGAAGAACGGTTAGAGTGTCAGTCCTGACGTAATGCAGCACTGTCAGAAGGTCAGAATGATGGGAATGCCTTATTGTCAACTGGTCAGTTCTAAGGCATTGCCGAATTGCAAAGGGATTACAATTGAGGGAATTTAGATGGTCAATACTGAAGTAATGTAGCACTGTCAGAGGGTCAGGATTGAGGGAGGGATTCATTATCAAAGGGTCTGTCCTGACGGAGGGCCTTATTGTCAGCCGGTCAGTTCTGAGGCAGTACCTCTTTGTCAGAGGATCTGTTCTGAGGGATTTCCTCATTGTCGGAGGAACTGGTGTGAGGCAATGCCCGGATGTAATAGGGTCAGAATTGAGGGAATGCAACACGTTTATGGGTTCAGCACTGAAGTAGTGCAGCAGTGCCAGAAGGGCCGTTCTGAGGCAGTCCCTTTTTGTCAGAGGGTCAATACTGAGTCAGTCCCTCATTCAGAGCGGGTCAGAATTGAGGGTATGCCACATGATTAGAGGATCATTACTGAAGTAGTCCAGTACTGTCAGAGGATCAGTGCTGAGGGAGTGCCTCACTGTCAGACGGTCAGTACTGAGATAATTAAGCACTGTCAGTGGGACTCTGGGTTTCAGTACGAGAAGATAAGAGTAAAAAAGAATGAAAGTGATGCGAAACCTTTATAAAGTAGTGCTGTCAGCTCCAGTTGAGTACATAGAGAATTCTGAACACCATTACGAAAACAGATGCTGTTGGAAATGTTCAGCAGGTCTGGCAGCATCTGTGGAGGCATAAAAACAGAGTTAAATATCCAGGTCGGGTGATCCTTCCACAGAACGCAAAGGCATTGGTAATGGTTGTTGAGAAGAGACAAAACATTGGTCTACATTCAGTACTGAGTTCAACAGCTTTCGACCCATTAACACAGTCCTCTGATTGGATATACTTTCTCCTAGTGATTGCATCCTGTCTTCATGCTTTATTTCCTTTTCAATCACATCTTCATTCAACCATTAGCACCTGCTCTGGAGCAATGCTTTGTCTCTCCTCTACAACGTTTCCCAATCTCTTTCCCCTTTTATTCATTGGCACACTTCAATCTGCAAACCCCCTCACTCTCTAATTTACGCTAATAATCCCTTCTGTTCCATGTATTTCTCTATCCCCTTTCGACAGGATCATATCCATCGAATTTCCACTTCACTTCAATTGCAAAACGTTTCATTGGACTCAAAACAGTAACTTCCTCTTTCCACAGATTGGGGGCGGGGGTGTCGGTCCCTAGGGACGGGCCGCATTATCGAGGGGTGGTGGTGCGGTGAACGGTGTCGGTGATGACGGTGACGGTTCAGAATTTGAAAACAAGAGATTTCGCGCTTGCGGGGGCACGCACCTATCTTCACCTCCGCTGGTGCTCTTTCCTCATTGTAGGCGTGGTCGTGATCATGGTCTGGCTTCAGACCATAAGAACTAGGAGCAGGAGTAGGCCGTCCGGCCCTTCGAGCCTGCTCTGCCATTCACTAAGATCATGGCTGAACTTTTTGTGGACTCACATCCACTTACACGCGTTCTCACCGTATGCGATAATTCCTTTATTTTTCAAAAATATCTGCCTTATCTTTAAAAACGTTTACTGAAGTAGCATCTGGGCAAGGAATTCCATAGATTAACAACCCTCTGGGTGACGAAGTTCCTTCTCAATTCAGTCTTTCCCCTGACTTCGCTGATTGGAGCAACCGCACGTCATGGGCATCGCACCGGTCCTCACGGGCGAGACTCTGTCATTCATAGGCGGGGCTCATGCACAGACCTTGTCATCTGATTGGTTAAACTGTCGCGCCCGCCCCCTTTTGCTCACGTGGGGTTTGGACACGGGCTCGTGGTCGCATGGTTCCCAGTGACGAATTAGTTGCCGAACACCTGGTCTTTCTTCGTCCATAGTTCTATACTTTTAACCTGGTGCACACCTGAGGTTGGAAGGTTGTTTCTGGGTATACCATGTTTGTTGAGCCTTGCACGAAGTCTTCCGTGAGGCTTGTTCCTCAGTCTTGGCTCTGTATGTTACCCTGTTTGTTGAGGCCATGATATGGTGGTTCTCAGGGCAGTTTGAGTTGAGTTGAACAGTGGGTAAGTACATAGCGAATGAATCATCTCTCGGATAAATGTGAAGTTATTGACTTTCGGGGCAAAAACTGAAAAGCCATTTATGAGCTGAAGGGTGATAGATTGGGAAAGGGAGGGGTGCACTGAAACCTCAGTGTCCTTGTCCCCGTCGCTGAAATCAAGTATGACCCTGACCCTATTGCAGGTGGTGAGCAAGGCAGATGGTTTGTTGGCTGCCTTATTGAGGGGATTCCTGGATTGGTTATAGTGATAGTGAGTGAAAGATTTACTGGAGTGATTTCTGGGATGCTCGTACTCAGAGATGAAGGGAGACTGGATCAGTTAGTGTTATATTCGTGGGAGTTCAAAAGAAGAACGGGCATCTGATGGAAGCCTATAAATTTAAAGAGGACTGGACAAGGAAGCTGCAGTAAGGATGTCTTCAATGACTTAGGAGTCCAAAAATAGGGCTTAGAGTCAAGGAGGAAAAGGAGATCATTCAGGAAATGAGGAGAAATGTCTTCTCCCAGACAGACGTCAGCCTGTGGAATTCTGTCTGGGAACTGTTGAGGTCAAACTATTGCTATTTTCAAAGGGAAATTGGATATGTTGCTTAGGACTAAAGCGAACAAAGACAGTGGGTAGAAACAGTATGAGTTCAATGATCAGCCATGATTATGTTGAAAGGTGGAACAGGCTCGAAGTCCTCACTCCTATTCTTCTATGTATCTATGAACCAAAGGAGACAAGATTGACTGGAATGACCCCATGGGTGACGACTTCAGGGTTTTAAAAATTCATTTGGGAGATCTAAAGATAGCTGGCTGGTCCAGCTTTATTGGCTGCCATTAGTTGCCCCATGAGAAAGTGGTGTTGAGCTGTCTTCTTGAACCACTCCAGTCCTTGTGCTGACAGTTGACCCACAATCATTAGAATCCTTCCCGTGTGGAAACAGGTCATTTGGCCCACCAAGTCCATAATGACTCCAAAAAGCATTCCAGCAGACTGACCCCCCACCCCTCCCCACATATATCCCTGTAACCCTGCACTTCCCATGGATAATAGACATCACTACTCATCCCTGGACACAATGGGCAATTTAGCGTGGCCAATTCACCGAATCCACGAATCTTTAGTCTGTAGGAGGAACCCGCAGCACCTGGAGGAAACCCACAAAGACATGGGAAGAATGTACAAACCCCCACACACAATCACGTGAGACTGAATTCAACTCAGATCTCTGGTGCTGTGAGGCAGCAGTGCTAACCACTGGCCACTGTGCTGCTCGTAAGGACAATATTGTTTGGAAGGGAGGTCCAGTGTTTTGACCCAGCGACAGTCAAGGAATGGTGATGTATTTAATGTTTGGAGGGGATCTTGTAAGCAGTGGTATTCCCATGTATCTGCTGCCCTTGTCCTTCTCGATGGAAGTAGTCACGTGTTTGGAAAGTGCTGTCTGAGGATTTTTGGTGGAATTTCTGCGGTGTACCTGGTAGATGGTACACACCGCTGCGACTAAGTGTTGGTGGTGAAGGGAGAGAATGTTTATGGATGTGGTGCCAATCAAGTGGGCTGCTTTGTCTTGAACAGTGTTGAGCTTCTTGTGTTGTTGGAGCTGCACCTGTCCAGGCAAGTGGGGGATATTCCATCACACGCCTCAGTTGTGTCTCAATGTGGAGAGGTTCAGAAGCTCCGGTTGTCCTTAGCCTTCTGAATGATGAAAAGTCTGCCGAGTGACTATCTCTCCTGGAATTTCCCAGTCTGTTCAGTTGTTGAGGCATTTGCACCAAGTCCTTGGAGGTGGAAAGGTTGTTGCCCTGTAAATTTGATGTTTCAGTTCCATATGCATTCATTATGTTGCTTCCTCTCCATGTCCTGCTCTGACAGGTGCAACAGTATTCCACAACATGAGCAGACGTTCGCTGCACCTTTCTTCGTCCTCTGCCCCACCCAACAGCGTTCTGATAGTATTAGCTTCATACATAACTCCCCCAATTTGGATGGTTTTCCCAACGCACATTTATCCCTTAACCTCTTCCAACCCTTCTCCCCGCCATTCCCATGGGGAGTTGGTCACTTGACTAACTGAAGCATTCTTTTCACCATTCAGCCAGTGAAGAAAACAGAAGATCATCACTAACCTGTGCCCCCTGACCACACACACACTCCCATGCTGGTACAGAGTGGTGGTGAAGGAGCCATCTTTCAGAAACAACCTTCTTCAACAATACCATGCCTGCCATCACAAGAACAGATAAATATTGTGTATTATATACAGAAGAGTGAATTTTTCTTCTGTATGTCCTGGGGCTGACAAGTTTCTGTTAACTTGTATTTTGGTGACATTGATTGTGTAATGCTTGCCCCTCTCTGCTTCCGTGCTATTAATTAGGATATTTGAAGATTACAAATTTAGTTTGTCTGCAGCATTTGTAATTTCTCAGATTTTCTCTCTCTCTTTCTCCCTCTTGGTGGATGACTGTCTTCCTTCACAGTTGGATTCAATTTATTTCCAAGTCAGGATGGTGAATGGCTTGGAGGGGAACTTGAAGGTGGCATTTCTAATATGCTACCCTTGTTCTTCCAGACGGAAGTGGTCGTGGGTTTGTCTGAGGATCTTGGGTGAATTTCTGCAGTGCATCTTGTAGAAAGCATACACTGCTGCTACTGACTGTCGGTGGTAGAGGCAGTGGATATTTGTGGATGTAGTGGCGGTTAAGCGTGCTGCTTTGTCCCAGATGGTTTAAAGCTTCTTGTGTTGTTGGGGCTGCACTCATCCAGGAAAGTGGGGACTATTCCATCACACTCCTGACTTGTGCCTTGGATACGGTGGACATGCTTTGAGGAGTCAGCCGGAGAATTACTCCCTGTGGTATTCCGAGCTTCTGAACTGGTCTTGCACTGTGTTTATGTGGTGAGTGCAGTTGAGTTTCTCGTCAATGATAACCCTCAGGATGTTGTTAGTGGGGATTCAGTGATGGTAACACTGCAGAATGCCAAGGGGCAGTGGTTATATTGTCTCTTATTGGAGATGGTTGTATTGTGTGACACAAATGTTATTTGCACTTGTTGGCCCAAGCCAGGTCTTGTTGCATTTGAACAAGGACTGCTTCAGTATCTGAGGAGCTGCGAATGGTTCGGAACATTGTGCAATCATCAGTGAACATCCCCTCATTGTAAAGGGTTCAGAATTGAGGGTATGCCACATAATTAGACATTTACTACTGAGCGGATTCCTCATTGTCAGAGGGTCAACGTTGAGGCAGTGCCACATCCGAAAGAGGTTAGAATTGAAGGAGTGCCACTTGATTACAGGAGCCGTGCTGAGGTTTTGCAGCACTTAGAGAAGGTCGAACTGACAGAATGCTTTATTGACAGAGGGTCAGTCTTGAGGTATTGAAGCACAGTCAGA
>NC_063381.1:752085-752695 GCF_021869965.1 Rhincodon typus
GCTGCACTGCCTCAGTACTCACTCACCAAAAGTGCAGCACTCCATTAAAAGTGACCCTCTGACAGCGTGGCACTCCCCAAGTATTGGTCCACTGACAGTGCGGCACTCCCTTAACACTGACCTGTGCTCGCTGTGCAGCACTGCCCTAATATCAAACCTCCAGCTCTATCAGTGGGTCTGTCCTGAGCAAGTGCCCCATTGTCAGCATGTCATTTCTGAGGCAGTGCCTCTATATTAGTGGGTGAATACTGAGGTAGTGCCTAAGTGGTTCAGAATTAAGGAAGTGCCTCACATTTAGAGGGTCATTCCTGAGGGAAAGTCTTATTGCCAGTGGGTCAGTTCTGAGGCAGTGCCTCAATGTAATAGATTTAGAAATGAGGTAGGAGGCACATGATTAGAAAGTCATTAGTAAGCTATTGCAGCACTATCAGAGGGTCAGAAATCAGCGAGTGCTTCATTGGCAGAGGGTCCATACTGAGGTATTGAAGCACTGTTAGAGGGTTAGCACTGAGGAAGTGCTTCCTTGTCAGAGATTCAGAACTGAGAAAATGCATTATTGTCACAGGCTTATTCCTGAGGGAGTGCCTCATTGTCATAGTGACATAATCAT
>NC_063381.1:753195-753835 GCF_021869965.1 Rhincodon typus
TTTCACACTGACAATGCAGCACTCCCTCAGAAATAACTCTCTGATTAAGCACTTCTTCTGTACTAGCTCTCTGAAAATGTAACATTCTCTCATTACTGACCCTTTGCAGTGCTGCACTGCCTCAGTACTCACTCACCAAAAGTGCAGCACTCCATTAAAAGTGACCCTCTGACAGCGTGGCACTCCCCAAGTATTGGTCCACTGACAGTGCGGCACTCCCTTAACACTGACCTGTGCTCGCTGTGCAGCACTGCCCTAATATCAAACCTCCAGCTCTGTCAGTGAGTCTGTCCTGAGCAAGTGCCCCATTGTCAGCATGTCAATTCTGAGGCAGTGACTCTATATCAGTGGGTCAACACTGAGGTCGTGCCTCAGAGGGTCAGAATTAAGGGAGTGCCTCACATTGACAATGTGACACTCCATTAGTATTGACGTTCTGATAATAGGATTCTCCTCAAGTACTGACCCTCTGACGGTTCTGCACTGCCTCAGTAATGACCCTGTAAATGTCTGCCAATCCCTCAATTCTGACCTCCTTACAATGAGGCATTACCTCAATACTGACCGGGAAGGTGGCACTGCCTCAGCATTGACTATCTGACAATAAAGTACTCACTCTGGACTGACCATTCAACAATGA
>NC_063381.1:754335-755686 GCF_021869965.1 Rhincodon typus
GTACTGCCCTGCGAACAGGTCAATGTTAAGGGGATGCCGCATTCTCGATTGCCAATATTCAGGGAGTGCTGCACTGCTTGTGTTCCAATAATAAGGGAGTACTGTACTGGCAGAGAGTTCGCACCGAGGGAATGCTGCAGTCTCAGATGGTCAATATTAAAGGAGTATTTCACCCTCAGAGGTTTGATATTAGGGGAGTGCTGCACTGTGAGCAGGCAAATGTTAAAAGAATGCTGCACTATCAGAGCGTCCATATTAAGGAAGTGCTCCACTATCGAGAGTCAATATTAAGGAAGTGGTGCACTGTCGAAGGTCAACTATTAATGGAGTACTGCATCTTCAGCGAGTGAGTGCTCAGACAGAGCAGCACAGCAAAGGGTCAGTAATGAGAGAATGCTCCATTGTCAGACTATCATCACTGAGGGAGTACCACAATATCGAAGGGTCAATATGAAGCATATGCTACACGGTCAATGATGACAGAATGCTGCGCTGTCAGAAGGTCAGTAGTGAGGGAAAGCTGCATTGTCAGAGGTTCAGCGTTAAGTGAGTGGCACACTAACAAAGAAGCTCTGTCAGAGAGGTGACCCTCTGACTATGAGGCACTCCCTCAGGACAATACACTCTGGAATACTGACGACTGCCATTTGTTAACCCTCTGACATACCGGTATTTCCTTAGCACTAACCTGACGACTGACCCTTTGACAGAAATGTGACTCCCTTCCTCTTGGCCCTCTGATCCTGGAGCACTCCCTCAATATTGCCACTCTGACAGTGCAGCATTCACTTAATATTGATTCATAGGATCCCTACATTGTGGAAACAGGCCATTCAGCCCAACAAGTCCACACTGCCCCTCTGCAGAACATCTCTCCCAGACCCATTCCCCTATATTGCCCATGTCTGATCCGAACATCCCTGGGCACTATGGGCAATTTAGCATAGCCAATCCACCTCGGCTTCATATCGTTGGACTGTGGGAGGAAACGGGAGCACCCAAAAAACGCACAAACCTGCACTGACACGGAGAATGTGCAAAATCCACAGAGACGGTCGCCCAAGGGTGGAATTGAACCAGGATCCCGAGCGCGACGAGGCAGCAGTGCTAACCACCGAGCTACTGCGCCACCCGAGTTGATTTTGTGACAGAGCAAAACCCCTTTAAAATGGACCCTAGCACTCCATTAATATTTGCCTTCTGACAATGCAGCTCTTCCTCAGTGCTGACTCTCCAACAGTGCAGCACTCCCCTAAATACTGTCAGAGAGTCAATACTAAGAGAATGCTGCACTGTTAGAGATAGTACTGAGGGGAGCTGCACTATCAGAGGTTCAGTACTAAAGGTATGC
>NC_063381.1:756186-759078 GCF_021869965.1 Rhincodon typus
CATTTTAATTTAAACGGCATCATAAATTAATTCATTTGGTGAAGTTGAGGTTTTTTCCTTCTGAAGTCCTTAACCGGCTGAAGTGAGCACATTAGTCAAAACAACATCAAAAGTTGAGTCATTTGTTGAATTTGAGATTTTGGTATTCTGATATGCGTATCTCGCTGAAATAACAATGTTATTCAAATCAGCATCAAAATTTAGGTCATTTGGTGAAATTGAGAATTTAGTCTTCTGATATGCTTATCTCGCTGAAATAAGCAGGTTTGTCAAAACAACATCAAAAGTTGAGTCATTTGGTGATGTTGACATTTTTGATTTCTGAAGTGCTTAAATCGGTGAAATAAGCAAGTTAGTCAAAACATCGTCAAAAGTTGAGTCATATTGGGAAGTTCAGATTTTGGTTTGCTGAAGTGCTTATCTGGCTAAAATAAACACGTTTGTCAAAACAACATCAAAAGTTGAGTCATTTGGTGAAGTTGAGATTTTAGCCTTGTGAAGTGCTCAAATCGGTGAAATAAGCAAGTTAGTCAAACCATCATCAGAAGTTGAGTCATTTGGTGAAGTTCAGATTTTGGTTTTCTGAAGTGCTTATCTCACTGAAATAAGCATGTTCGTCAAAACAGCATTAAAAAATTGAGTGTCTTGTTGGAATTGAGACTTTGGTCTTCTGCTATTCTTATCTCACTTAAATAAGCACGTTACTCAAAACAACATCAAAAGTTGTGTCATTTGGTGAAGTTCAGATTTTGATCTTCTGAAGTGCTTATCTCAATGAAATAAGCATGATATTCAAACCAGCATCAAAAACCACCTCAATTGGCCAGGTTCAGATATTGGTCTTCTGATGAGCTCATCTGAGTGAAATAAGCATGTTAGTCAAATCAGCATCAAAAATTTAGTCATTTGTTGACGTTGAGATTTTTGACTTCTGAAGTGTTTAAATCGCTGAAATAAGCATGTTAGTCAAAACAACATCAAAACTTGAGTTATTTGGTGAAGTTGAGATTTTGTTTTTCTGAAGTGCTTATCTCACTGAAATAAGCATGTTAGTCAAAACAACATCAAAACTTGAGTTATTTGGTGAAGTTCAGATTTTGGTTTTCTGACGTGCTTATCTCACTGAAATAAGCATGTTAGTCAAAACAGCATTAAAAATTAAGTCATTTGGTGAACTTGAGATTTTTGACTTCTGAAGTGCTTATGTCACTCAAGTCAGCATGTCAGGCTAACCAACTTCATAACTTGAGTCATTTGATGAACTTCTTATTTTGGCCTTCTGAAGTGCTTATCTCACTCAAATGTGCATATTACTCAAAACAACATCAGAAGTTGAGTCATTTGGTGAAGTTGAGATTCTTCACTTCTGAAGTGCTTCTTTCACTGGAGAAAGTCTGTTACTGAACCCAACATCAAAGTTTGAGTCATTTAGTGAAGTTCAGATTTTGGACTTCTGAATTGCTTATCTCACTGAAATAAGCATTTTGCCAAAACAGCACAAAAAGTTGAGTGTCTTGTTGAAGTTTCTATTTTGGTCTTCTGCTATGCTTATCTCGCTGAAAGAAACACTTTCGCCAAAACAACATCAAAAGTTGTGTCATTTGGTGAAGTTGAGATTTTGATCGTCTGAAGTGCTTCTCTCAATGAAATAGGCATGTCATTCAAACCAACATCACAAACTTTTTCATTTGGTGTCGTTCAGATATTGGTCTTCTGATTTGCTTATCTGAGCCAAATAAGCACGTTAGCCAAAACAACATCAAAAGTTGAGTCATTTGGTGAAGTTGAGATTTTTGATTATTGAAGTGCTTGTCTCACTGAAAGAAGCATGTTAGTCAAACGAACATCAAAACTTGAGTCATTTGGTGAACTACAGATTTTGGTCTCCTGAAGATGTTACCTCGCTCAAAACATCATTTTATTGCAAACAGCATCAAAAGATGAGTCATCTGGTGAATTTGAGATTTTAGCCTTCCGAAGTGCTGAAATCTCTGAAATAAGCATGATAGTAAAACCAACATCCAAACCTGCGTCATTTGGTGAATTTCAGATTATGGTTTTCTGAAGTGCTTATCTCACTGAAATAAGCATCTCATTCAAACCAACATCAAAAACTGACTCATTTGGTGAAGTTCAAATATTCGTCTTCTGATGTGCTTATCTAAGTGAAATAAGCATGTCAGTCAAAACAGCATCAAAAATTAAGTCATTTGTCGACTTTGAGATTTTTGACGTCTGAAGTGCTTAAATCCGTGAAATAAGCATGTCAGTCAAATTCAAATCAAAACATGAGTCATTTAGTGAAGTTCAATTTTTGGTTTTCTGAAGTACCAATCTCACTGAACTAAGCATGTTAGTCAAAACAGCATCAAAAATTAAGTCATTTGTTGAAGTTGAGATTTTGATCTTCGAAAGTGTTTAACTCGCTGAAATGAGTATGTTAGTCAAACTAACATCAAAAGTTGAGGCATTTGGTGAAGTTGAGATTTTTGACTTCTGAAGTCCTTATCTCACTCACATAAGCATGTTAGTCAAAACAACATTAAAAAATTGGATCATTTTGGTGAAGTTCAGATTTTAGTCTTCTCAAGTGCTTTCCTCACTGAAATAAGCATTTTAGTTTAACCAGCATCAAAAATCAAGTCATTTGATGGAGTGGAGATTTTTGACTTCTGTCGAGCTCAGCTCACTGTAATAAGCAATTTATGTCAAACCAGCATCAAAAGTTATGTCCTTTGGTGAAGTTGAGATTTTAGACTTCTGATATGCTTATCTCACTGAAATAAGCACGTTAGTCAAAACAACATCAAAAGATGAGTCATTTGGTGTAGTTGAGATTTTTGATTTCTGAAATTCTTATCTCACTCAAATAAGCATGTTAGTCAACCCATC
>NC_063381.1:759578-763784 GCF_021869965.1 Rhincodon typus
GGACTAAAATGCTTATTTCAGTGAGATAAGCACTTCAGAAATCAAAACTTTCAACTTCACCATCTGACATAATTTTTGATGCTGTTTTGATTTACATGCTTATTTCACTCAGAAAAGCACATCAGAAGACCAATATCTGAACTTCACCGAATGAGTTAGTTGTTGATGTTGGTTTGAATGACGTTTATTTCATGAGGTGAGCACTTCAGAAGATCAAAATCTCACCTTCACCAAAAGATGACACTTCTGATGTTGTTTTGAGTCATATGCATATGTGAGTGAGATAAACACTTCAGAACGCCAAAATAAGAACTTCACCAAATGACACAACCTTTGATGTTAATCGGTTTCAAATGATAACTTCAGCGAGTTAATCTCTTCCGAACACCAAAACCTGAACTCCACCAAATAACTCCAGTTTTGATGATGGGTTGACTAACATGCTTATTTGAGTGAGATAAGAATTTCAGAAGTCAAAAATCTCAACTACACCAAATTACATAATGTTTAATGCTGGTTGGATTAAAATTCATATTTCAGTGAGATAAGCACTTCCGAGGACAAAAATCTGAACTTCACCAAATGACTCAACTTTTGATATTAGTTTGACGAACGTGCTTACTTGAGTGAGATAACCACTTCAGAATTCACAAATCTCAACTTCACCAGATAACTCAACCTTTGATGTTGGCTTCAATAACATGTCTATTTCAGCGAGTTAAGCAGTTCCGCAGGCAAAAATCTCAACTTTAGCAAATGACTTAATTTGCAATGCTGGTTGGATTAAAATGCTTATTTCAGCGAGTTAAGCACTTCAGAAAACCAAAATCTAACCTTCACTGAATGACTCAAGTTTTGATGTTGGTGAGACTAACATGCTTACTTCAGTGAGTTAAGCACATCTGAATTCAAAAATCTCAAGTTCACCAAATGACTAAATTTTGAATGCAGTTTTGACTAACATGCTTATTTCACTCAGATAAGCATTTCAGAAAACCAAAATCTGAAGTTCACGAAATGACTCAAGTTGTGATGTTGGTTTGACTAACATGATTAATTCAGCGATTTAAGCACTTCAGAAAGCTAAGATCTCCACTTCACCAAATGAGTCAACTTTTGATGCTGGTTGGAATAAAATGCTTATTTCAGCAATTTAAGCTCTTCAGAAATCAAAAATTTCAACTTCACCAAATGACTCAACTTTTGATATTGTTTTGACTGACGTGCTTATTTCAGGGAGATAAGGACATCAGAAGACTAAAATCTCGCCAGATTCCTGACTTTGGATACTGGTTAAATTAAAATGCTTATTTCAGCAAGTGAAGCACCTCTGAAGTCAAAAATCTGAACTCCACCAAATGACACAATTTTTAAATGTTCGTTTGACGAACATGCTTATTTCAGCGAGTTAAGCTCTTCAGAAAATCAGATCCTCAACATCTCCAAATGACTCAACTTTGGATGTTGTTTTGAACAACATGTTTATTTCAGTGAGATAAGCACTTCAGAAAGCTAAGATCTCAACTTCACCAAATGAGTCAACTTTTGATGCTGGTTGGAATAAAAGCTTATTTCAGCAATTCAAGCTCTTCAGAAATCAAAGATTTCAACTTCACCAAATGACTCAACTTTTGATATTGTTTGGACTGACGTGCTTATTTCAGGCAGATAAGCACATCTGAAGACTAAAATCTCACCAGATTCCTGACTTTTGATACTGGTTAAATTAAAATGCTTATTTCAGCGAGTTAAGCACCTCTGAAGTCAAAAATCTGAACTTCACCATATGACACAATTTTTAAATGTTCGTTTGACGAACATGCTTATTTCAGCGAGTTAAGCTCTTCAGAAGATCAGATCGTCAACTTCACCAAATGACTCAACATTGGATGTTGTTTTGAATAACATGTTTATTTCAGCGAGATAAGCACTTCAGAAGTCTCAATTCACAACTTCACCAAATGATTTACATTTTAGTACTGGTTGGATTAAAATGCTTATTTCAGTGAGATAAGCACTTCAGAAGACAAAAGTCTGAACTTCATCAAACTATTCAATTTTTGATGTTAGTTTAACTAACATGCTCATATCAGCAAGTTAAGCACTTCAGAAGATCAACATCTCAACTTCACCAAATGACACAACTTTCGATGTTGTTTTGACGAACGTGCTTATTTCAGCGAGATAAGAATAATAGAAGACCAAAATCTCAATTTCACCAAGACACTCAACTTTTGATGCTGGTTTGACTAAAATGCTTATTTCAGCGAGATAAGCATATCAGAAGACTCAAATCTCAACTTCACCAAAAGACCTAACTTTTGATGCTGATTTGACTAAAATGCTTATTTCAGTGAGATCAGCACTTCTGAAGTCAAAAAACTCAACTTCACCAAATGACATCAATGTTGATGCTGTTTTGACTAACAATCTTATTTCACTCAGATAAGCACTTCAGAAGACTAAAATCTGAACTTCAACAAATGACTCAAGTTTTGATGTTGGTTCGACTAACATGATTATTTGAGTCAGATAAGCACTTCAGAAGTCAAAAATCTCAACTTCACCAAATGACTTATTTTTTCATGCTGTTTTGACAAGCATGCTTATTTCATTGAGGTAAGAACTCCAGAAAACCAAAATCTGAAATTCACCAAATGAATCAAGTTTTGACATTGGTTTGACGAACATGATTATTTGAGTGAGATAAGCACTTCAGAAGTCAAAAATCTCAACTTCACCAAAGGACCTAACTTTGGACGCTGGTTGGACTAAAATGCTTATTTCCGTCAGATAAGCACTTCAGAATTCAAAAATCCCTACTTCATCATCTGAACTAATTTTTGATGCTGTTTTGACTAACATGCTTATTTCATTCAGATAAGCACTTCAGGAGACCAATATCTCACTTCACCAAATGAGTTAGTTTTTGATGTTTGTTTGAATGACATGCTTATTTCATGAGGTCAGCACTTCAGAAGACAGAAATCTCAACTTCACCAAATGACTCACCTTTAGATGTTGTTTTGGCTAACATGCTTATTTGAGTGAGATAATCGCTTCCGATGGCAAAAATCTCAACTTCACCAAATGACCTAATATTTGATGCAGGTTGGATTGACATTCTCATTTCAGCGAGTTAAGCACTTAAGAAGACCAAAATATGAACTTCACCAAATGTGTCTACTTTAGATGTTGTTTTTACTGACACGCTTATTTGAGTGAAATAAGCAGTTCAGATGGCAGAAATCTCAACTTCACCAAATGACATAATGTTTAATGCTGGTTGGATTAAAATTCTTATTTCAGTGAGATAAGCACTTCAGATGACAAAAATCTGAACTTCACCAAATGACTCAACTTTTGATGTTAGTTTGACTAACGTGCTTATTTGAGTGAGATAACCACTTCAGAATTCACAAATCTCAACTTCACCAGATAACTCAACTTTTGACGTTGGGTTGAATAACATGTTTATTTCAGCGAGTCAAGCAGTTCCGCAGGCAAAAATCTCAACTTTAACAAATGACTTAATTTGCAATGCTGGTTGGATTAAAATGCTTATTTCAGCGAGTTCAGCACTTCAGAAGACCAAAATCTCAACTTTACCAAATGCCACAACTTTTGACATTGTTTTGACTGATGTGCTTTTTTCTGCGAGATAAACATAGCAGAAGACCAAAATCTCAACTTCAACAAGACACTTAACTTTTCATGCTGTTTTGACTAACATGCTAGTATCAGTTGGAAAAGCACTTCAGAAGACCAAAGTCTGAACTTCACTAACTGGCTCAAATTTTGATGTTGGATTAACTAACAGGCTTCCTCCAGTGAAATAAGCACTTCAGAAGTGAAGAATATCGACTTCAACAAATGACTCAACTTTTGATGTTGTTTTGAGTACCATGCATATTTGAGTGAGATAAGCACTTCAGAAGACCAAAATCTGAACTGCATCAAATGACTACACTTTTTCCAGCTGTTTTAACTAACATGCTTATTTCACTCAGATAAGCACTTCAGAATTCAAAAATCACAACTTCACCAAATGCCTTAATTTTGAATGCTGTTTTGACTTCCATGCTTATATCAAGAAGGTCAGTACTTCAGAAAGCCAAAATCTGAACTTCACCAATGACTCAAGTTTTGATGTTGGTTAGACTAACATGATTATTTGAGTCAGATAAGCACTTCAGAAGTCAAAAA
>NC_063381.1:764284-764901 GCF_021869965.1 Rhincodon typus
CCAAAGGACCTAACTTTGGACGCTGGTTGGACTAAAATGCTTATTTCCGTCAGATAAGCACTTCAGAATTCAAAAATCCCTACTTCATCATCTGAACTAATTTTTGATGCTGTTTTGACTAACATGCTTATTTCATTCAGATAAGCACTTCAGGTGACCAATGTCTCACTTCACCAAATGAGTTAGTTTTTGATGTTTGTTTGAATGACATGCTTATTTCATGAGGTCAGCACTTCAGAAGACAGAAATCTCAACTTCACCAAATGACTCACCTTTAGATGTTGTTTTGGCTAACATGCTTATTTGAGTGAGATAATCGCTTCCGATGGCAAAAATCTCAACTTCACCAAATGACCTAATATTTGATGCAGGTTGGATTGACATTCTTATTTCAGCGAGTTAAGCACTTAAGAAGACCAAAATATGAACTTCACCAAATGAGTCTACTTTAGATGTTGTTTTTACTGACACGCTTATTTGAGTGAAATAAGCAGTTCAGATGGCAGAAATCTCAACTTCACCAAATGACATAATGTTTAATGCTGGTTGGATTAAAATTCTTATTTCAGTGAGATAAGCACTTCAGATGACAAAAATCTGAACTTCACCAAATGACT
>NC_063381.1:765401-766078 GCF_021869965.1 Rhincodon typus
TGTTTTTACTGACACGCTTATTTGAGTGAAATAAGCAGTTCAGATGGCAGAAATCTCAACTTCCCCAAATGACATAATGTTTAATGCTGGTTGGATTAAAATTCTTATTTCAGTGAGATAAGCACTTCAGAGGACAAAAGTCTGAACTTCACTAAATGGCTCAACTTTTGATGTTGGATTAACTAACAGGCTTCCTCCAGTGAAGTAAGCACTTCAGAAGTGAAGAATGACTAAATATTTTTCAGCTGTTTTGACTCACATGCTTATTTCACTCAGATAAGCACTTCAGAATTCAAAAATCACAACTTCACCAAATGACTTAATTTTGAATGCTGTTTTGACTAACATGCTTATATCAGTAAGGTCAGTACTTCAGAAAGCCAAAATCTGAGCTTCACCAATGACTCAAGTTTTGATGCTGGTTTGACTAAAATATTTATTTCAGCGAGATAACCACTTCAGAAGTCAAAAATCTCAACTTCGCCAAAGGACCTAATTTTGGACGCTGGTTGGACTAACATGCTTATTTCACTCAGATAAGCACTTCAGAGGACCAATATCTCACTTAACCAAATGACTGTAGTTTTGATGATGGTTTGACTGACATGCTTCTTTGATTGACAGAAGCATTTCAGAAGTCAAAAATCTCAACTTCACCAAATGACTCAACTTCTGAT
>NC_063381.1:766578-767339 GCF_021869965.1 Rhincodon typus
TGAAGTTAAGATTTTTGCCTTCCGAAGTGCTTATCTCACTCACGTAAGCATATTAGTCAAAACAACATCTGAAGTTGAGTCATTTGGTGAAGTTGAGATTTTAGAATTCTGAAGTGCTTATCTCACTCAAATAAGCATGTTTGTCAAACAAACATCTAAACTTGAGTCATTTTGTGAAGTTCAGATTTTAATCTTCTGAAGTGCTTAACTCGCTGAAATAAGCATTTTAATCCAACCAGCAGTAAAAATCAAGTCATTTGATAAAGTTGAGATTCTTGACTTCTGTAGTGCACATCTGACTGAAATAAGCATTTTAGTCCAACCAACATCAAACGTTGTGTCACTTGGTGAAGTCGAGATTTTTGACATCTGAAATGGTTCTCTCAATCGAATAAGCATATCATTCAAACCAACATCAAAAACGAACTCAATTGGTGAAGTGAGATATTGGTCTTCTGAAATGCTTAACTCGCTGAAATGAACATGTCAGTCAAACGAGCATAAAAAGTTATGTCACTTGGTGAAGTTCAGATTTTTGGCTTCTGAGTTGCTTGACTCGCCGAAAGAAGCATTTTAATTTAACCAGCATCAAAATTTCGGTCATCTGGTGAAGGTGAGATTTTAGTCTTCTGAAGTGCTTATTTCACTGATCAAAGCCTGTGAGTTAATCCAACATCAAAATTTGAGTCATTTAGTGAATTTCAAATTTTGGTATTCTGAAGTGCTTTTCCCAATGAAATAAGCATTTTAGTCAAAACAGC
>NC_063381.1:767439-767826 GCF_021869965.1 Rhincodon typus
TGATGTCATTTGGAGAAGTTCCGATTTTTGTCTTCCGAAGTGCTTATCTCGCTGAAATAAGAATTTTAAACCGACCAGCATCAAAAATTATGTCATCTGGTGAAGTTGACAGTTTTGACTTCTGAAGTGCTTATCCCACTCAAATATGCATGTTCGTCAAAACAACATCAAAGGTTGAGTCACTTTGTGAAGTTCAGATTTTGGCCTTCTGATGTGCTTCACTCGCTGAAAGAAGCACTTTAATACGACCAGCATCAAAAGTTGCGTCATTTGGTGAGGTCGAGATTCTTCACTTATGAAGTGCTTATTTCACTGGACGAAGCCTGAAATCACTCCAACATCAAAATTTGAGTCATTTATTGAAGTTCAGATTTTGGTCTTCTGAAG
>NC_063381.1:768326-769795 GCF_021869965.1 Rhincodon typus
ATTGTCAGAGGGTGAAATTCAGGACTTTACCATTTACTGTATAAATCTTGCCTTGGTTTGACTTTCCAAAGTGCACACCTGTATCAGTATACAACTGTATTTACCAATCCTCAGCCCACATCCCCATCTGATCCACAAGCCTCTGTAAAATTTGATTATCTTCTTTGCTATCAATGACATCTCCGACTTTTGCATTATCAGTCTGAAGCATTTTAGTTTAACCAGCATCAATAATCAAGTCATTTGATGAAGTTGACATTTTTGACTTCTGTAGTGCTCATCTCACTGAAATAAGCATATTTTGTCAAACCAGCCTCAAAAGTTATTCAAACCATCATCAAAAACTAACATTTTTGGTGAAGTGAGATATTGGTCTTCTGAAGTGCTTTTCTGAGTTAAATAAGCATGTTCGGCAAAACTGCATCAAAAATTAAGTCAGACAGTGAAGGTGAGATTTTTGATTTCTGAAGTGCCGATCTCACTCAAATAAGCATGTTAGTGTAACCAACATCAAAACTTGAGTAATTTTGTGCAGTTCAGATTTTGATCTTATGATATGTGTATCTGACTGAAATAAGCATGTTCGTCAAAACAGCATCAACATTGAAGTCATTGAATCTCAACTTCACAAAATGACACAAATTTTGATGTTGTTTTGAGAGACGTGCTTATTTCAGCGAGATAAGCATAGCAGAAGACCAAAATCTCAACTTCAAACAGACACTCAACTTTTTATGCTGTTTTGACAACATGCTTATTTCAGTCAGATAAGCACTTCAGAAGAAAAATATCTGAACTTCAATAAATGACTAAATTTTCATGTTGAATTGACTAACCGGCTTCCTCCAGTGAAATACGCACTTCAGAAGTGAAGAATCTCGACTTCACCAATCTCGACTTTACACAGCTTATGATGTAGTTTTGAGGAACATGCATATTTGAGTGGGATAAGCACTTCAGAAGACCAAAATCTGAACTTCAATAAATGACTCAAATTTTGATGTTGGAGTGATTGCAGGCTTCGTCCAGTGAAATAAGCACTTCATAAGTGAAGAATCTCGACCTCACCAAATGACGCAACTTTTGATGCTGGTCGTATTAAAGTGCTTCTTTCAGCGAGTTGAGCAGATCAGAAGGCCAAAATCTGTACTTCTCGAAGTGACTCAACTTTTGATGTTGTTTTGACGAACATGCATATTTGAGTGGGATAAGCACTTCAGAAGTCAAATCTCTCAACTTCACCAAATGACATAATTTTTGATGCTGGTCGGTTTAAAATTCTTATTTCAGCGAGATAAGCACTTCGGAAGACAAAAATCGGAACTTCTCCAAATGACATCATTTTTTGATGTTAATTTGACTAATATGCTCATTTCAGCGAGCTAATCACTTCAGAAGATCAAAATCTCAACTTCACCAAATGTCACAACGTTTGATATTTGACTAACGTGCTTATTTCAGCGAGACAA
>NC_063381.1:770295-772496 GCF_021869965.1 Rhincodon typus
TTATTTCAGCGAGATAAGCATAGCAGAAGACCAAAATCTCAACTTCAAACAGACACTCAACTTTTTATGCTGTTTTGACAACATGCTTATTTCAGTCAGATAAGCACTTCAGAAGAAAAATATCTGATCTTCAATAAATGACTAAATTTTCATATTGAATTGACTAACAGGCTTCCTCCAGTGAAATACGCACTTCAGAAGTGAAGAATCTCGACTTCACCAATCTCGACTTTACACGGCTTATGATGTTGTTTTGAGGAACATGCATATTTGAGTGGGATAAGCACTTCAGAAGACCAAAATCTGAACTTCAATAAATGACTCCAATTTTGATGTTGGAGTGATTGCAGGCTTCGTCCAGTGAAATAAGCACTTCATAAGTGAAGAATCTCGACCTCACCAAATGACGCAACTTTTGATGCTGGTCGTATTAAAGTGCTTCTTCCAGCGAGTTAAGCACATCAGAAGGCCAAAATCTGAACTTCACAAAGTGACTCAACTTTTGATGTTGTTTTGACGAACATGCATATTTGACTGGGATAAGCACTTCAGAAGTCAAAACTCTCAACTTCACCAAATGACATAATTTTTGATGCTGGTCGGTTTAAAATTCTTATTTCAGCGAGATAAGCACTTCGGAAGACAAAAATCGGAACTTCTCCAAATGACATCATTTTTTGATGTTAATTTGACGAATATGCTCATTTCAGCGAGCTAATCACTTCAGAAGATCAAAATCTCAACTTCACCAAATGTCACAACGTTTGATATTTGACTAACGTGCTTATTTCAGCGAGACAAGCATAGCAGAAGACCAAAATCTCAACTTCAACAAGACACTCAACTTTTGATGCTGTTTTGACTAAAATGCTTATTTCATTGGGAAAAGCACTTCAGAATACCAAAATTTGAAATTCACTAAATGACTCAAATTTTGATGTTGGATTAACTCACAGGCTTTGATCAGTGAAATAAGCACTTCAGAAGACTAAAATCTCACCTTCACCAGATGACCGAAATTTTGATGCTGGTTAAATTAAAATGCTTCTTTCGGCGAGTCAAGCAACTCAGAAGCCAAAAATCTGAACTTCACCAAGTGACATAACTTTTTATGCTCGTTTGACTGACATGTTCATTTCAGCGAGTTAAGCATTTCAGAAGACCAATATCTCACTTCACCAATTGAGTTCGTTTTTGATGTTGGTTTGAATGATATGCTTATTCGATTGAGAGAACCATTTCAGATGTCAAAAATCTCGACTTCACCAAGTGACACAACGTTTGATGTTGGTTGGACTAAAATGCTTATTTCAGTCAGATGTGCACTACAGAAGTCAAGAATCTCAACTTTATCAAATGACTTGATTTTTACTGCTGGTTGGATTAAAATGCTTATTTCAGCGAGTTAAGCACTTCAGAAGATTAAAATCTGAACTTCACAAAATGACTCAAGTTTAGATGTTTGTTTGACAAACATGCTTATTTGAGTGAGATAAGCACTTCAGAATTCTAAAATCTCAACTTCACCAAATGACTCAACTTCAGATGTTGTTTTGACTAATATGCTTACGTGAGTGAGATAAGCACTTCGGAAGGCAAAAATCTTAACTTCACCAAATGACATAATTTTTGATGCTGGTTGGAATAAAATTCTTCTTTCAGCGAGATAAGCAATTCAGAAGACCAAAATCAGAACTTCACAAAATGACTCAAGTTTCGATTTTGGCTAAACTAACATGCTCATTTGAGTGAGATAAACTCTTCAGAAGTCAAAATTCTGAACTTCACGAAATGACTTAATTTTTGATGTTGTTTTGACGAACGTGCTTATTTCAGCGAGATAAGCATATCAGAAGACTAAAATCTCAGCTTCACCAAAGGACATTACTTTTGATGCTTATTGGACTAAAATGCTTATTTCAGTGAGATAAGCACTTCAGAAGTCCAAAATCTGAACTTCACCAAATGACTTATTTTTTTTTACTCTGTTTTGACTGACATGCTTTTTTCACTCAGATAGGCACTTCAGAACACCAAAATCTGAACTTCACCAAAAGACTCAAGTTTTGATGTTGGTTTGACTAACGTCCTTATTTGAGTGAGATAAGCACTTCAGAAGTCAAAAATCTCAACTTCACCAATTGACTCAACGTTAGATGTTGTTTTGACTAACATGCTTATTTCGGTGAGAAAAGCATATC
>NC_063381.1:772996-780590 GCF_021869965.1 Rhincodon typus
ACTCAAATCAGCATCAACAGTTAGGTCCTTTCGTGAAGTTGAGAGTTCAGTGTTGTGTCTGCTTATCTCGTTGAAATAAGCATTTTAGTCAAACCAGCATCAAAAGTTGAGTGTCTTGGTGAAATTGAGACTTTGGACTTGGGATATGCTTATCTCGCTAAATTCAGCACGTTAGTCAAAACAACATCAAAAGTTGAGTCATTTGGGGAAGTTGAGATTTTGATCTTCTGAAGTGTGAGACTCGCTGAAATAATCATGTTCGTCAAACGAACATGAAAAAATTGTGTCATTTAGTGAAGTTTAGATTTGTCGATCCTGAGTTGCTTAACTCGTTGAAAGAGGCATTTTAATTTAACGAGCATGAAAAGTTTGGTCATCTGGTGCACGTGAGATTTTAGTCTTCTGATATGCTTATCTCGCTGAAATAAGCACGTTGAGTCAAAACAACATCAGAAGTTGAGTCATTTGGTGAAGTTGAAATTTTTGATTTCTGAAGTGCTTATCTCACTCAAATGAGTATGTTAGTAAAACCAACATCAAAACTTGAGTCATTGGGTGAAGTTCAGATTTTGGTTTTCTGAAGTGGTTAACGAAGTAAAAAAAAAAGCATGTTAGTCAAAACAGCATCAACATTTAAATCATTTGGTGAGGTTGGGATTTTTGACCTCTGAAGTGCTTAACTCGCTGAAATGAGCATGTCAGTCAATTTAACATCAAAAATTGAGTCATTTGTTGAAGTTCAGATTTTTATCTTCTGAAGTGCTCATCTCGCTGAAATAAATTTTTTAATGAAAACAGCATAAAAAATTATGTCATTTGGTGAGGTTGAGATTTTTGCATTCTGAAGTGCTTATCTCACTCACATAAGTGTGTTCGTCAAAACAACATCTAAAGTTGAGTCATTTGGTGAAGTTGAGATTTTTGACTTCTGAAGTGCTTATCTCACTGAAATAAGCATTTCAGTCAAATCAGCCTCAAATGTTGAGTGTCTTGGTGAAATTCAGATTTTAGATTTCTCATATGCTTATCTCACTGAAATAAGCGCGTTAGTCAAACCAACATCGAAACTTGAGTCATTTGGTGAAGTTCAGATTTTGGACTACTGCAGAGCTTACCTTGCTGCAAATAGCATTTTATTCCAACCGGCATCGAAATTTGAATCATTTGGTGAAGTTGAGATCTGCGCCTTCTGAAGTGCTCAAATCGCTGAAATAAGCATGTTCGTCAAACTTTAGTCATTTGGTGAAATTCAGATTTTGGTTTTCTGAAGTTCTTATCTTAATGAAATAAGCATGTTAGTCAAAACAGCATTAAAATTTAAGTCATTTGGTGAAGTTGAGATTTTTGACATCAGAAGTGCTTATCTCACTGAAATAAGAATGTTCGTCAAAACAACATCAAAAATTGAGTCATTTGGTGAAGTTCAGATTTTTGACATCAGAAGTGCTTATCTCACTGAAATAAGAACGTTCGTCAAAACAACATCAAAAATTGAGTCATTTGGTGAAGGTCAGATTTTTGACTTCAGAACTGCTTATCTCATTCAAATATGCATGTTAGTCAAAACAAAATCAAAAGTTGAGTCATTTGGTGAGGTTGAGATTTGATCTTCTGATGTGCCAATCTCAAAGAAATCAACATGTCATTCAAACCAACACCAAAAACCAATTCAGTTGGTGAAGTTGAAATATTGGTCTTGCGATGTGATTATCTGAGTGAAATAAGTGTGTTAGTTAAAACAGCATCAATAATTAAGTCGTTTGATGAAGTTGAGATTTTTGAATTCTGAAGTACTTTTCTCGCTCAAATAAGCATGTCAGTGTAACCAACATCAAAACTTGAGTCATTTGGTGAAGTTCAGAACCTGGTCTTCTGAAGTGCGAATCTGAGTGAAATAAGCATGTTACTCAAAATAGCATCAACATTTAAATCATTTGGTGAAGTTCGGATTTTTGACTTCTGATATGCTTATCTCGCTGAAATAAGCATGTTAGTCAAACCATCATCAAAACTACAGGCATTTGGTGAATTTCAGGTTTTGGTGTTCTGAAGAGTTTAACTCACGACAATGAGCATTTTAAACTAACCAGCATCAAAAGTTGTTTTATTTGGTGAAGTTGAGGTTTTAGCCTTCTGAAGTGCTTAACTCGGTGAAATGAGCATGTCAGTCAAATTAACATTAAAAATTATGTCATTTGGTGAATTTGAGATTTTTTGCCTTCTGAAGTGCTTAATTCGCTGAAATAAGCATGTTATTCAAAACAACATTAAAAGTTGAGTCATTTGGTAAAGTTGAGAATTTTGACTTCTGAATTGGTTATCTCACTCAAATAAGCGTGTTAGTCAAAACAACATTAAAAATTGAGTCATTTGGTGAAGATCAGATTTTAGTCTTCTCAAGTGCTTAACTCACTGAATTAAACATCTTCGTCTAACCAACGTCAAAAATCAAGTCATTTGATGAAGTTGAGATTCTTGACTTCTGTAGTGCTCATCTCACTGAAATAAGCATTTTAGTCCAACCAGCATCACAATTTATGGCTTTTGGTGAAGTTGAGATTTTTGTCTTCTCATATGCTTATAACGCCAAAATAAGAACGTTAGTCAAACAAACATAAAAAATCGTGTCATTTGCTGAAGTTCAGATTTTTCACTTCTGAAGTGCTTAACTCGTTGAAAATAGCATTTTAATTCAACCAGCATCAAAAGTTAGGTCATCTGGTGAAGGTGAGATTTTAGTCTTCTCAAGTGCTTAACTCGCTGAAATGAGCATGTTAGTCAAATTAACATGACAAATTGAGTCATTTGGCGAAGTTCCGATTTTTGTCTTCTGATGTGCTCAACTCCCTGAAATAAGCATTTTAATCCAACAAACATTAAAAATTAAGTAATTTGGTAAAGTTGAGATTTTTGCCGACTGAAGTGCTTATCTCACTCAAATAAGCATGTTAGTCAAACTAACATCAAATCTAGTCATTTGGTGGAGTTCAGGTTTTGGTGTTCTGAAGAGCTTAAATCGTTGAAATAAACATTTTAAACCAACCAGCATCAAAAGCTGTGTCATTTGGTGAAGTTGAGGTTTTGATCTTCTGAACTGCTTACTTCATGAAATAAGCATGTCATTCAAACGAACATCAAAAACTAACATTTTTGGTGAAGTAAGATATTGGTCTTCTGAAAAGCTAACCTGAGTGAAATAAGCATGTTAGTCAAAACAGCATCAAAAATTAAGCCAATTGGTGAAGTTGAGATTTTTGATTTCTGAAGTGCTTATCTCAATCAAAAAGGCATTTTAGTCCCAACAGCGTACAAAGTTAGGTCCTTTGGTGAAGGTGAGATTTTTGACTTCTGAAGAGCTTATCTCACTCAAATAAGCATGTTAGTCTAACCAACATCAAAACTTGAGTCATTTGTTGAAGTTCAGATCTTCGCCTTCTGAAGTGCTTATCTGAGTGAAATAAGCATGTTAGTCAAAACAGCATAAAAAATTTATTTATGAGGGGAAGATCAGATTTTTGACCTCTGATGTGCTTATCTGACTCAATCAAACATGTTCGTCTAACCGACAGCAAAACTTGAGTCATTTGGTGAATTTCGGATTTTCGTCTTCTCTGAGTGCTTCTCTGAGTGAAATAAGCATGTTAGTCAAAACAGCATCGACATTGAAGTCATTCGGTGAAGTTGAGATTTTTGACTTCTGAACTGTTAATCTCACCGAAATAGGCATTCCAGTCAAATCAGCATCAAAGGTTAGGTCCTTTAGTGAAATTGAGATTTTTGTCTTCTCATATGCTTATAACGCTGAAATAAGAACGTTAGTCAAACGAACATAAAAAATTGTGTCATTTGCTGAAGTTCAGATTTTTGGCTTCTGAGTTGCTTAACTCGCTGAAAGAAGCATTTTAATTTAACCACAATCAAAAGATAGGTCATTTGGTAAGTGTGAGATTTTCGACTTCTGAAGTGCTTAACTCGCTGAAAAAATCATTTTCATTCAAACAACATTAAAAATTACTCATTTGGTAAAGTTGAGATTTTTTTCTTCTGAAATGCTTAACTCGCTGTAATAAGCATGTTATTCAAAACAACATCAAAAGTTGAGTCATTTGGTGAATTTGAGATTTTTGACTTCTGAATTGGTTATCTCACTCAAATAAGCATGTTAGTCAAAACAACATTAAACATTGAGTGATTTGGTGAAGATCAGATTTTAGTCTTCTCAAGTGCTTAACTCACTGAATTAAACATCTTAGTCTAACCAACATCAAAAATCAAGTCATTTGATGAAGTTGAGATTCTTGACTTCTGTCGTGCTCATCTCACTGAAATAAGAATTAAACCAGTGAACCTTCTGAGTGAAGTAAGCATGTTAGTCAAAACAGCATAAATAAATTAAGTCATTTGGGGAAGGTGAGATTTTTGACCTCTGATGTGCTTTTTCACTGAAATAAGCATTTTAATTTAACCAACATCATAAGTTAGGTCATCGGGTGAAGGTAAGATTTTCGTCTTCTGGTATGCTTATCTCGCTGAAATAAGCACGTTATTCAAAACAATATCAAAAGTTGAGTCATTTGGTGAAGTTGTGACTTGTGATTTCTGAAGGTCTTATCTCTCTGCAATCAACATGTTAGTCAAACAAACATCAGAACTTGAGGTCATTTGGTGCAGGTGAGATTTTGGTCTACTGAAGATCTAACACGCTGAAATAAGCATTTTACTCCAACTAGCATCAAAAGTTGAGTCATTTGGTGCAGGTGAGACTTTTGAATTATGAAGTACTTATCTCACTCAAATAAGCATGTTAGTCAAAAAAAAATCGAAACATGAGTCATTTTGTGAAGATCAGATTTTGGACTTCAGAAGTGCATAATTCGCTGAAAGAAGCATTTTAATCCAACCAACATCAAAAGCTGAGTCATTTGGTGAAGTTGAGATTTTAGCTTTCTCAAGTGCTTAACTCGCTGAAATAAACATGTCAGTCAAAACAGCATCAAAAGTTGAGTCACTTGGTGAAGTTGAGATTATGATCTTCAGACGTGCTTATCTCAATGAAATAAGCATGTCAAACAAACCAACATCAAAAACTAACTCATTTGGTGAATTTCAGTTATTGGTCTTCTGATGTACTTATCTGGGTGAATTGAGCATGTTAGTCAAAACAACATTAAAAATTAAGTCATTTGTTGATGTTGAGATTTTTGATTTCTGAAGTGCTTGAATCGCTGAATAAGCATGTTAGTCTGACCAACATGAAAAGTTCAGTCATTTGGTGAAGTTCTTATTTTGGCCTTCTGAAGTGCTTACCTCACTCAAATATACATGTTACACAAAACTACATCAAAAGTTGAGTCATTTGGTGGAGTCGAAATTCTTCACTTCTGAAGTGCTTATTTCACTGGAGCAAGCCTGGTAGTCAATCCAACATCAAAATTTGAGTCATTTCGTGAAGTGCAGATTTTGGTCTTCTGAAGTACTTATCTCACTGATATAAGCATGTTGTCAGAACAGCATAAAAAGTTGAGTGTCCTGTTGAAGTTGAGATTTTGGTCTTCTGCTCTGCTTCTATCAGTGAAATAAGCACGTTAGTCAAAACAACATCAAAAGTTGTGTCATTTGGTGAAGTTGAGATTTTCATCTTCTGAAGTGCTTATCTCAATGAAATAAGCATGTCATTCAAACCAACATCAAAATCTATCTCATTTGGTGAAGTTCAGATATTGGTCTTCTGATGTGGTTATCTGAGTGAAATAAGAATTTTAGTCAAAACAGCATCAAAAATTAAGTCATTTTTGACGTTGAGATTTTGAAATCTGCACTGCTTGTCTCACTCAAATAAGCATGTTCGTCAAACCAACATCAAAACTTGAGTCATTTGTTGAAGTTCAGATTTTGGTCTTCTGAAGTGCTTCTCTGAGTGAAATAAGCATGTTCGTCAAAACAGCATGAAAAATTTATTCATTAGGTGAAGGTCAGATTTTTGACCTCTGATGTGCTTATCTGACTCAATCAAGCATGTTCGTCTAACTAACAGCAAAACTTGTGTCATTTGGTGAATTTCGGATTTTCGTCTTCTGAAGTGCTTCTCTGAGTGAAATAAGCATGTTAGTCAAAACAGCATCGACACTGAAGTCATTCGGTGAAGTTGAGACTTTTGACTTCTGAACAGCTTATCTCACTGAAATAAGCATTCCAGTCAAATTAGCATCAAAGGATAGTTCCTTTAGTGAAATTGAGATTTTTGTCTTCTGATATGCTTATAACGCCGAAATAAGCACGTTAGTCAAACGAACATAAAAAATTGTGTCATTTGCTGAAGTTCAGATTTTTGGCTTCTGAGTTGCTTAACTCGCTGAAAGAAGCATTTTAATTAAACCAGCATTAAAAGTTAGGTCATTTGGTGAAGGTGAGATTTTCGTCTTCTGAAGTGCTTAACTCGCTGAAAACAGCATGTTAGTCAAATTAAAATCAAAAATTGAGTCATTTGGTGAAGTTCCGATAATTTTCTTCTGAAGTGCTTATCTCACTGAAATATGAATTTTAATCCAAACAGCATTAAAAATTATGTCATTTGGTAAAGTTGAGATTTTTGCCTTCTGAAGTGCTTATCTCACTCACATAAGCATGATAGTCAAGACAACATCAAAACATGAGTCTTTTGTTGAAGTTCAGAATTTGTCCTTCTGAAGTGCTTAACTCCCTGAAACAAGCATTTTAATTCAACCAGCATCAAAAATCGAGTCATTTGATGAAGTTGAGATTTTTCACTTCTATAGTGCTCATCTCACTGAAATAAGCATTTTAGTCCAAACAGGATCAAAAGTTATGTCCTTTGGTGAAGGTGAGATTTTAGACTTCTAATATGCTTATCTTGCTGAAATAAGCACGTTAGTCAAAACAACCTCAAAAATTAAGTCACCTGGGTAAGTTCAGAATTTTGACTTCTGAAGTGTTTATCTCACTCAAATAAGCATGTTAGTCAAAACAACATCAAAACTTGAGTCATTTGGTGAAGTCGAGATTCGACACTTGTGAAGTGCTTAGTTCACTGGCGGAAGCCTGTTCGTCAATCCAACATCAAAAATTGAGTCATTTGGTGAAGTTCAGATTTCGGTCTTCTGAAGTGCTTTTCCCACTGAAATAAGCATGTTAGTCAAAACAGCATCAAAAGTTGAGTGTCTTGTTGAAGTTGAGATTTTGGTTTCCTACTATGCTTATCTCGCTGAAACAAGTAGGTTCGTCAAAACAATATCAAAAGTTGTGACATTTGGTGAAGTTGAGATTTTGATCTTCTGAAGTGCTTCACTCACTGAAATGAGCATGTCAGTCAAACTAACATCAATAATTGAGCCATTTGGTGAGGTTCAGATTTTTATCTTCTCAAGTGCTTAACTCACTGAATTAAACATTTTAGTCTGACCAACATCAAAAATCAAGTCATTTGATGAAGTTGAGATTCTTGACTTCTGTCGTGCTCATCTCACTGAAATAAGAATTTTCGTCCAACCAGCATCAAAATTTATGTCCTTTGGTGAAGTTGAGATTTTTGTCTTCTCATATGCTTATAAAGCTGAAATAAGAACGTTAGTCAAAC
>NC_063381.1:780690-782076 GCF_021869965.1 Rhincodon typus
GTGAAGGTGAGAGTTTAGTCTTCTGAAGTGCTTAACTCACCAGAAATGAACACGTTAGTCAAATTAACATCAAAAATTGAGTCATTTGCTGAAGTTCCAATTTTTGTCTTCTGAAGTGCTTATCTCGCTGAAATCAGAATTTTAATCCAACCAGCAATAAAAATTATGCCATTTTGTGAAGTTGAGATTTTTGCCTACTGAAGTGCTTATCTCACTCACAGAAGCATGTTAGTCAAAACAACACCTGAAGTTCAGTCATTTGGTGAAGTTGAGATTTTTGACTTCTGAAGTGCTTATCTCACTCAAATAAGCATGTTAGTCGAATCAACACAAAAAGTTGAGTGTCTTGTTGAAGTTGAGATTTTGGTTTTCTACTGTGCTTATCTCGCTGAAACAAGTAGGTTAGTCAAAACAATATCAAAAGTTGTGACATTCGGTGAAGTTGAGATTTTGATCTTCTGAAGTGCTTCTCTCGCTGAAATGAGCATGTTAGTCAAACTAACATCATTTGTTGAAGTTCAATCAGGTCTCGTGATGTGCTTATCTGAGTGAAATAAGCATGTTAGTCAAAACAGCTTAAAAAAATTAAGTCATTTGGTGAAGGTGAGATTTTTGACCTCTGATGTGCTTTTTCACTGAAATAAGCATTTTAATTTAAACAACATCAAAAGTTAGGTCATCTGGTGAAGGTGAGATTTTAGTCTTCTTGTATGCTTATCTCGCTGAAATAAGCACGTTGTTCAAAACAATATCAAAAGTTGAGTCATTTGGTGAAATTCAGACTTGTGATTTCTGAAGTGCTGATCTCTCTGCAATAACCATGTCAGTCAAACAAACATCAGAACTTGAGTCATTTGGTGAAGGTGAGATTTTGGTCGACTGAAGATCTTAACTCGCTGAAAGAAGCATTTTAATTCCAACCAGCATCAAAAGCTGAGTCATTTGGTGAAGTTGAGAGCTTAGCCTTCTGAAGTGCTGAACTCGCTGAAATAAGTATTTTAATCCAACCAGCATCAAAAGCACAGTCATTTGGTGAAGTTGAGCGTTTCGCCTGCAGAAGTGCTTAACTCGCTGAAATAAGCATTTTAATCAAACCAGCATCAAAAGCTGAGTCATTTGGAGAAGTTGAGATTTTAGCCTTCTGAAGTGCTCAATTCGCTGAAATAAACACGTTAGTCAAAACAGCATCAAAAGTTGAGTCACTTGGTGAAGTTGAGATTATGATCTTCAGACGTGCTTATCTCAATGAAATAAGCATGTCATTCAAACCAACATCAAAAACTAACTCATTTGGTGAATTTCAGTTATTGGTCTTCTGATGTACTTATCTGGGTGAATTGAGCATGTTAGTCAAAACAGCATTAAAAATTAAGTCATTTGTTGATG
>NC_063381.1:782576-783198 GCF_021869965.1 Rhincodon typus
AACTTGAGTCATTTGGTGAAGTCGAGATTCGACACTTGTGAAGTGCTCAGTTCACTGGCGGAAGCCTGTTAGTCAATCCAACATCAAAAATTGAGTCATTTGGTGAAGTTCAGATTTCGGTCTTCTGAAGTGCTTTTCCCACTGAAATAAGCGTGTTAGTCAAAACAGCATCAAAAGTTGAGTGTCTTGTTGAAGTTGAGATTTTGGTTTCCTACTATGCTTATCTCGCTGAAACAAGTAGGTTCGTCAAAACAATATCAAAAGTTGTGACATTTGGTGAAGTTGAGATTTTGATCTTCTGAAGTGCTTCACTCACTGAAATGAGCATGTTAGTCAAACTGACATCAATAATTGAGTCATTTGGTGAAGTTCAGATTTTTATCTTCTCAAGTGCTTAACTCACTGAATTAAACATCTTAGTCTGACCAACATCAAAAATCAAGTCATTTGATGAAGTTGAGATTCTTGACTTCTGTCGTGCTCATCTCACTGAAATAAGAATTTTCGTCCAACCAGCATCAAAATTTATGTCCTTTGGTGAAGTTGAGATTTTTGTCTTCTCATATGCTTATAAAGCTGAAATAAGAACGTTAGTCAAACGAACATAAAAAATTGTGTCATT
>NC_063381.1:783698-784397 GCF_021869965.1 Rhincodon typus
ACTGAAGTGCTTATCTCACTCACAGAAGCATGTTAGTCAAAACAACACCTGAAGTTCAGTCATTTGGTGAAGTTGAGATTTTTGACTTCTGAAGTGCTTATCTCACTCAAATAAGCATGTTAGTCAAATCAACACAAAAAGTTGAGTGCCTTGTTGAAGTTGAGATTTTGGTTTTCTACTATGCTTATCTCGCTGAAACAAGGAGGTCAGTCAAAACAATATCAAAAGTTGTGACATTCGGTGAAGTTGAGATTTTGATCTTCTGAAGTGCTTCACTCGCTGAAATGAGCATGTTAGTCAAACTAACATCATTTGTTGAAGTTCAATCAGGTCTCGTGATGTGCTTATCTGAGTGAAATAAGCATGTTAGTCAAAACAGCTTAAAAAAATTAAGTCATTTGGTGAAGGTGAGATTTTTGACCTCTGATGTGCTTTTTCACTGAAATAAGCATTTTAATTTAAACAACATCAAAAGTTAGGTCATCTGGTGAAGGTGAGATTTTAGTCTTCTTGTATGCTTATCTCGCTGAAATAAGCACGTTGTTCAAAACAATATCAAAAGTTGAGTCATTTGGTGAAATTCAGACTTGTGATTTCTGAAGTGCTGATCTCTCTGCAATAACCATGTCAGTCGACCAAAATCTCACCTTCACCAAATGACTCAAGTTCTGATGTTTGTTTGACTGACATGGTTATTGC
>NC_063381.1:784897-787407 GCF_021869965.1 Rhincodon typus
ATTTGGTGAACTTGAGATTTTTGACTTCTGAAGTGCTTAAATCACTTAAGTAAGCATGTCAGTCTTACGAACATCAGTGCTTGATTCATTTGGGGAAGATCTTATTTTGCCCTTCTGAAGTGCTTATCTCACTCAAATATGCATGTTATTCAAAACAACATCATAAGTTGAGTCATTTGGTGAAGTCGAGATTCGTGACTTCTGAAGTGCTTAAATCGCTGAAATAAGCATGATAATCAATCCAACATCAAAATTTGAGTCATTTAGTGAAGTTGAGGTTTTGGTCTTATCAGGTTCTTTCCCTGCTGAAATAAGCATGTTATTCAAAACAGCATCAAAAGTTGAGTGTCTTGTTGAAGTTGAGATTTTGGTCTTCTGCTGTGCTTAACTCGCTGAAATAAGCATGTTAGTCAACACAATGTCAAAAGTTGAGTCATTTGGTGAAGTTCTTAATTTGGACTTCAGAAGTGCTTATCGCACTCAAATATGCATGTTACTCAAAACAACATCAAAAGTTGAGTCATTTGGTGAAGTCGAAATTCTTGACTTCGGCTATGCTTATCTCGCTGAAATAAGCATGTTAGTCAAAACATCAACAAAAGTTGTGCCATTTGGTGAAGTTGAGATTTTGATCTTCTGAAGTGCTTATCTCCATGAAATAAGCATGTCATTCAAACCAGCGTCAAAAACTAACTCATTTGGTGAAGTTCAGATATTGGTCTTCTGATGTTCTTATCTGAGTGAAATAAGTTTGTTAGTCAAAACAGCATCAACAGTATTTTGTCGACGCTGTGATTGTTGACTTCTGAAGTCTTTAAATCGCTGAAATAAGCATGTTAATCAGACCAACATCAAAACTTGAGTCATTTTGTGAAGTTCAGATTTTGGTTTTCTGAAGTGCTTATATCACTGAAATAAGCATATGAGTGAAAACAGCATTAAACATTAAGTCATTTGGTGATGTTGAGATTTTTGACTTCTGAAGTGTGTGTCTCACTCAAGTAAGCATGTTAGTTTAACCAACATCAAAGCTTGAGTAATTTGGTGAAGTTCTTATTTCGGCCTTGTGAAGTGCATATCTCACTCAAATATGCATGTTAATCAAAACAACATCAAAGATAAGTCATTTGGTGAAGTCGAGATTCTTCACTTGTGAAGTGCTTATTTCACTGGAGGAAGCCTGTTAGTCAATCCAACATCAAAGTTTGAGTCATTTAGTGAAGTTCAGATTAGGGTGATCTGAAGTGCTTATCTCAGTGAAATAAGCATGTTGTCAAAACAGCATAAAAATTTGAGTGTCTTGTTGAAGTTGTGATTTTGGTCTTCTGCTATGCTTATTTCGCTGAAATACGCATGTTAGTCAAACCAGCATCAAAAATTAAGTCATTTGGTGAAGTGTAGATTTTTGACTTCTGAAGTGTTTATATCACTTAAGTTAGCATGTTAGTCTAATCAACATCACTGCTTGATTCATTCGGGGAAGATCTTATTTTGGCCTTCTTAAGTGCTTATCTCACTCAAATATGCATGTTTTTCAAAACAACATCATAAGTTGAGTCACTTGGTGAAGTCGAGATTTTTCACTTCTGAAGTGCTTATTTCACTGGAGGAAGCCTGTTAGTCAATCCAACGTCAAAATTTGAGTAATTTAGAGAAATTCAGATTTTGGTCTTCTGAAGTGCTTATCTCACTGAAATAAGCATTTTGTCAAAACAGCATAAAAATTTGAGTGTCCTGTTGATGTTTAGATTTTTAGTCTTCTGGTATGCTTATCTCGCTGAAATAAGCACATCAGTCAAAACAACATCAAAAGTTGTGTCATTTGGTGAAGTTGAGATTTTGATCTTCTGATGTGCTTATCTCAATGAAGTAAGCATGTCATTCAAAACAACGTCAAAAACTATAACTCATTTGGTGAATTTCAGATTTTGGTCTACTGAACAGCTTAACTCGCTCAAATGAGCATTTCATTCCAAACAGCATCAAAATTTGAGTAATTTGGTGTAGTTGATATCTTAGCCTTCTGAAGTACTTGCCTCGCTGAAATAAGCATGTTATTCAAAACAACATCAAAAATTGAATCATTTGGTTAAGTTGATCTTTTTGACTTCTAAAGTCGTTATCTCGTTAAAATTAGCATGTCAGTCAAAACAACATTAAAATTTGAGTCATTTGGTGAAGTTCAGATTTTAGTCTTCTCAAGTGCTTAACTCACTGAAATAAGCATTTGAGTCTAACCAGCATCCAAAATCAAGTAATTTGATGATGTTGAGATTTTTCACTTATGCAGAGGTCATCTCACTGAAATAAGCATTTTAGTCAAACCAGCATCAAAATTTATGTCCTTTGGTGAAGTTGAGATTTCAGTCTTCTGATATGTTTATCCCGCTGAAATAAGCACATTAGTCAAAACAACGTCAAAAGTTGAGTCATTTGGTGAAGTTGAGATTTTTTTACTTTTGAAATACTTCTCTCAATCAAATAAACATGTTAATCAAACCATCATCAAA
>NC_063381.1:787507-787840 GCF_021869965.1 Rhincodon typus
TTAGATTTTGGTCTTCTGAAGAGCTTATCTGAGTGAAATAAGCATGTTAGTCTAAACCGCATAAAAAAATTCAGTCATTTGTTGAAGTTGAGACTTTTGACTTCTGAAGTGCTTACTTCACTGAAATAAGCATTTTAGTCACACCAGCATCAAAAGTTGACTGTTTTGGTGAAGTTGCGATTTTGGTTTCTGATATGCTTATCTAACTGAAATAAGCACGTTCGTCAAAACAACAACAAAAATTGAGTCATTTGGTGGAGTTCAGATCTTGGTCGACTGATGTGCTTAATTTGCTATAATAAGCATTATAATCCAAACAGCAAAAAAAAAAAA
>NC_063381.1:788340-789232 GCF_021869965.1 Rhincodon typus
TCACCAAATGCCACAACTTTTGATATTGTTTTGACTAACGTGCTTATTTCAGCGAGATAAGCATAGCAGAAGACCAAAATCTCAATTTCAACAAGGCAATCAACTTTTGATGATGTTTTGACTGACGTGCTTATTTCAGCGAGATAAGCATGTCAGAAGGCTAAAATCTCAACTGCACCAAATGACTTAATTTTTGATGCTGTTTTGATAAAATGCATATTTCATTCAGATAAGCAATTCAAAAGACAAATATCCCAACTTCACCAAATGAGTTATTTTTTGATGTTTGTTTGACTAACATGCTATTTTCAGTGAGATAAGCACTTCAGTAAGCAAAAATCTCAACATCACCAAATGACTCAACTTTTGATGTCAGTTTGACTCACATGCTCATTTCAGCGAGTGAAACACTTGAGAAGATCAAAATCTCAACTTCACCAAATGACACATCGTTTGATGTTGTTTTGACTAACGTGCTTATTTCAGCGAGATAAGCACTTGAGAAGACTAAAATCTGAACTCCACCAAATGACTCAAGTTTTGATGTTGGTTTGACGAACATGCTCATTTCGGTGAATTAAGCATTTCAGTAAATCAAAACCTCAACTTCACCAAATGACACAACTTTTAATGTTGGTTTGCCTAACGTGCTTATTTCAGCGAGTTAAGCATATCAGAAGACCAAAATCTCAATTTCACCAAGACAATCAACTTTTTATGCTGTTTTGACAACATGCTTATTTCAGTGAGATAAGCACTTCAGAAGAACAAAATCTGAATTTCACTAAATGACTCAAACTTTGACGTTGGATTGACTAACAGGCTTACTCCAGTGAAATAAGAACTTGAGAAGTGAAGAATCGCGACTGCACCAAATGACTCAACTTTTGAT
>NC_063381.1:789732-790539 GCF_021869965.1 Rhincodon typus
AATTGTAAATTGTGAGAAGAATAGTGTGGAACTCCAAAAGTGCATTGAAAAGTTGCTGGAGTGGGCAGATAGGTGGAAGATGAGGTACAATGCGGAGAAGTGTAAGGTGATGCGCTTTGTCGTTCAAGTGACTTTCCTTCCAATGTAAAATAGGAGTATGGACGTGCACAGTTGAAATGATGGTAGCGGTACAGATGGAGAGAGCAATAAATAAAGCAAACAGCCTTTGTTAATAGGGGTATAGAGTATACGAGTAAGAAGTTGATGATATTGAAATTCTGCAAGGTAAGTTAAATCTCAGCTGCAGTATTGTGCACAGTTGTGGCCTGCACATTATGGGAAAAAGGCAAATGCATTGATGTGCTGATTATTACTAGAATGATTCCAGGTCGGAAAAACTTCAGCTGTAAGAATAGATTGAAGAGTTTGGGACTGCTCTCTCTCAAGAGCAGGCTGAAAGGAGATGGAATTGAGGTTTTTTGAAATCGTGAGTGGTCTCAACAGAGTAGATAGGGAGAAGATGCCCCTGCTCGTAGAAGAGCTTTATGACACAGTGTGTAGTTAGGTTATGGAGTGCACTGCTGTAAATGTGATGAATGAGGTTCAATGGAGACGTACAGAGGGCATTGGATGAAAATGGTGTGCAGGTGATAGGCGGAAAAAGGATTTGCATGAGATGATAGAGACAACTCAGTATGATGGGCCAAATGTTCTCCGTACCCTTCTGTAATTTTGCGATTTCGTCTGTCCAACCTTTACAGAAATTTATTACAAACACCAAGAAAACAGCACTGTTATTACTTAACT
>NC_063381.1:791039-799956 GCF_021869965.1 Rhincodon typus
CGTCAAAATTTGAGTAATTTAGAGAAATTCAGATTTTGGTCTTCTGTCGTGCTTATCTCACTGAAACAAGCATTTTGTCAAAACAGCATAAAAATTTGAGTGTCTTGTTGATGTTTAGATTTTGGTCTTCTGGTATGCTTATCTCGCTGAAATAAGCACATCAGTCAAAACAACATCAAAAGTTGTGTCATTTGGTGAAGTTGAGATTTTGATCTTCTGAAGTGGTTCACTCGCTGAAATGAGCATGTTAAGTCAAACAAACCTCAAAACTTGAGTCATTTTGTGAATTTCAGATTTTGATCTTCTGAAGTGATTAACTTGCTGAAATAAGCATTTTAATCCAAATAGCATCAAAAGTTGAGTCATTTGGTGATGTCGAGATTTTAGTCTTCTGAAGACCTTAACTCGTTGAAGTAAGCATGTTATTCAAAACAACATCAAAAGTTGAGTCAGTTGGTGAAGTTGACATTCTTCAATTCTGAAGTGCTTATTTCACTGGAGGAAGCCTGTTAGTCAAAGCAACATCAAAATTTGAGTCATTTAGTGAAGTTCAGATTTTGGTCTTCGGCTATGCTTATCTCGCTGAAATAAGCACGTTAATTAAAACAACATCAAAAGTTGCGTCATTTGGTGAAGTTGAGATTTTGATCTTCTGAAGTGCTTATCACAATGAAATAAGCATGCCATTCAAACCAACATCAAAGACGAACTCATTTGGCGAAGTTCAGGTATTGGTCTTCTGAGGTGCTTATCTGAGTGAAATAAACATGTTAGTCAAAACAGCATTAAAAATTAAGTCATTTGTTGACGTTGAGACTTTTGACTTCTGAAGTGCTTAAATCGCTGAAATAAGCATGTCAGTCAAACCAACATCAAAACTTGAATTGTTTGGTGAAGTTCAGATTTTGGTCTTCTGAGGTGCTTAACTCGCTGAAATAAGCATTTTAATTTAACCAGCCTCATAAATTGAGTCATTTGGTGAAGTCGAGATTCTTCACTTCTGAAGTGCATATTTCACTGGAAGAAGCCTGTTCGTCAAAACAGCATTAAAATTGAAGTCATTTGGTGAACTTGAGATTTTTGACTTCTGAAGTGTTTAAATCACTTAAGTAAGCATGTCAGTCTTACCAACATCAGTGCTTGATTCATTTGGGGAAGATCTTATTTTGCCCTTCTGAAGTGCTTATCTCACTCAAATATGCATGTTATTCAAAACAACATCATAAGTTGAGTCATTTGGTGAAGTCGAGATTCGTGACTTCTGAAGTGCTTAAATCGCTGAAATAAGCATGATAATAAATCCAACATCAAAATTTGAGTCATTTAGTGAAGTTGAGGTTTTGGTCTTATCAGGTTCTTTCCCTGCTGAAATAAGCATGCTATATAAAACAGCATCAAAAGTTGAGTGTCTTGTTGAAGTTGAGATTTTGGTCTTCTGCTATGCTTAACTCGCTGAAATAAGCATGTTAGTCAACACAATGTCAAAAGTTGAGTCATTTGGTGAAGTTCTTAATTTGAACTTCAGAAGTGCTTATCGCACTCAAATATGCATGTTACTAAAAACAACATCAAAAGTTGAGTCATTTGGTGAAGTCGAAATTCTTCACTTCTGAAGTGCTTATTTCACTGGAGGAAGCCTGTTCATGAATCCAACATCAAAATTTGAGTCATTTAGTGAAGTTCAGATTTTGGTCTTCTGAAGTGCTTATCTCACTGAAGTAAGCATGTTATCAAAACAGCATAAAAAAGTTGAGTGTCTTGTTGAAGTTGAGATTTTGGTCTTCGGCTCTGCTTATCTCGCTGAAATAAGCATGTTAGTCAAAACATCAACAAAAGTTGTGCCATTTGGTGAAGTTGAGATTTTGATCTTCTGAAGTGCTTATCTCCATGAAATAAGCATGTCATTCAAACCAGCGTCAAAAACTAACTCATTTGGTGAAGTTCAGATATTGGTCTTCTGATGTTCTTATCTGAGTGAAATAAGCTTGTTAGTCAAAACAGCATCAACAGTATTTTGTCGACGTTGAGATTGTTGACTTCTGAAGTCTTTAAATCGCTGAAATAAGCATGTTAATCAGACCAACATCAAAACTTGAGTCATCTTGTGAAGTTCAGATTTTGGTTTTCTGAAGTGCTTATATCACTGAAATAAGTATATGAGTGAAAACAGCATTAAACATTAAGTCATTTGGTGAAGTTGGGATTTTTGACTTCTGAAGTGTGTGTCTCACTCAAGTAAGCATGTAAGTTTAACCAACATCAAAGCTTGAGTAATTTGGTGAAGTTCTTATTTCGGCCTTGTGAAGTGCTTATCTCACTCAAATATGCATGTTAATCAAAACAACATCAAAGATAAGTCATTTGGTGAAGTCGACATTCTTCACTTGTGAAGTGCTTATTTCACTGGAGGAAGCCTGTTAGTCAATCCAACATCAAAGTTTGAGTCATTTAGTGAAGTTCAGATTAGGGTGATCTGAAGTGCTTATCTCAGTGAAATAAGCATGTTGTCAAAACAGCATAAAAATTTGAGTGTCTTGTTGAAGTTGTGATTTTGGTCTTCTGCTACGCTTATCTCGCTGAAATACGCATGGTTAGTCAAACCAGCATCAAAAATTAAGTCATTTGGTGAAGTGTAGATTTTTGACTTCAAAAATGCTGAACTCGCTGTAATAACCATTTTAATCCAACCAACATCAAAAATGAAGTCATTTGGTGAAGTTGAGATTTTTGACTTCTGAAGTGTTCATATCACTTAAGTTAGCATGTTAGTCTAACCAACATCACTGCTTGATTCATTTGGGGAAGATCTTATTTTGGCTTTCCTAAGTGCTTATCTCACTCAAATATGCATGTTTTTCAAAACAACATCATAAGTTGAGTCACTTGGTGAAGTCGAGATTTTTCACTTCTGAAGTGCTTATTTCACTGGAGGAAGCCTGTTAGTCAATCCAACGTCAAAATTTGAGTAATTTAGAGAAATTCAGATTTTGGTCTTCTGTAGTGCTTATCTCACTGAAATAAGCATTTTGTCAAAACAGCATAAAAATTTGAGTGTCTTGTTGATGTTTAGATTTTGGTCTTCTGGTATGCATATCTCGCTGAAATAAGCACATCAGTCAAAACAACATCAAAAGTTGTGTCATTTGGTGAAGTTGAGATTTTGATCTTCTGATGTGCTTATCTCAATGAAGTAAGCATGTCATTCAAAACAACGTCAAAAACTAACTCATTTGGTGAATTTCAGATTTTGGTCTACTGAACAGCTTAACTCGCTCAAATAAGCATTTCATTCCAAACAGCATCAAAATTTGAGTCATTTGGTGTGGTTGATATCTTAGCCTTCTGAAGTACTTACCTCGCTGAAATAAGCATGTTATTCAAAACAACATCAAAAATTGAGTCATTTGGTTAAGTTGATCTTTTTGACTTCTAAAGTCGTTATCTCGTTAAAATTAGCATGTCAGTCAAAACAACATTAAAATTTGAGTCATTTGGTGAAGTTCAGATTTTAGTCTTCTCAAGTGCTTAACTCACTGAAATAAGCATTTTAGTCTAACCAGCATCCAAAATCAAGTAATTTGATGATGTTGAGATTTTTCACTTATGCAGAGCTCATCTCACTGAAATAAGCATTTTAGTCAAACCAGCATCAAAATTTATGTCCTTTGGTGAAGTTGAGATTTCAGTCTTCTGATATGTTTATCTCGCTGAAATAAACACATTAGTCAAAACAACGTCAAAAGTTGAGTCATTTGGTGAAGTTGAGTTTTTTTACTTTTGAAATGCTTCTCTCAATCAAATAAATATGTTAATCAAACCATCATCAAAACTACGGTCATTTGGTGAAGTTCAGGTTTTGTTCGACTGAAGAGCTTAACTCGCTGAAATAAGCATTTTATTCCAACCAGCATCAAAAGTTGAGTCGTTTGGTGAAGATCAGATTTTGATCTTCTGAAGTGCTTCCCTCATGAAATAAGCATGTCATTCAAACCAACATCAAAAACTTACATTTTTGGTGAAGTGAGACATTGGTCTTCTGAAGTGCTTATCTGATTTAAATCAGCATGTTAGTCAAAACTGCATCAAAAATTAAGTCAGAAGTGCCTAAATCGCTGACATAATCATGTTCGTCAAACCAACATCAAAAAATGAGTCATCTGCTGAAGTTCAGATTTTGGTTTTCTGAAGTGCTTATCTCACTGAAGTAAGCATGATAGTCAACAAAGCATTAAAAATTAAATCATTTATTGAAGTTGAGATTTTTGACTTCTGAACTGCTTATCTCACTCAAATACGTATGTTAGTCTAAACAACATCAAAACTTGGGTCATTTGTTGAAGTTTAGATTTTGGTCTTCTGAAGAGCTTATCTGAGTGAAATAAGCATGTTAGTCAAAACCGCATAAAAAAATTCAGTCATTTGTTGAAGTTGAGATTTTTGACTTCTGAAGTGCTTACTTCACTGAAATAAGCATTTTAGTCACACCAGCATCAAAAGTTGAGTGTTTTGTTGAAGTTGCGATTTTGGTTTCTGATATGCTTATCTAACTGAAATAAGCACGTTAGTCAAACTAACAACCAAAATTGAGTCATTTGGTGGAGTTCAGATCTTGGTCGACTGATGTGCTTAACTTGTTATAATAAGCATTATAATCCAAACAGCAAAAAAAAAAAAAAAAAAATCATTTGGTGAAGTTAGGGTTTTGATCTTCTGACATGCTTCACTCAATGAAATCAACATGCCATTCAAACCAACATCAAAAAACAACTCATTTGATTTTGCAATTCTGAATTCCATAACTCGCTGAAAGAAACATTTTAATCCAACCAGCATCAAAAGTTCAGTCATTTGGTGAAGTTGAGATTTTTGACTTCTGAAATGATTATCTCACTCAGATAAGCATGTTCGTCAAACCATCATCAAAACTAGATTCGTTTGGTGAAGTTCAGGTTTTGGTGTTCTGAAGAGCAGAACTCGCTGAAATAAGCATTTTAAACCAACCAGCAACAAAAGTTGAGTGTTTTGGTGAAGTTGAGATTTTGATCTTCTGAAGTGCTTCCCTCATGAAATAAGCATGTCATTCAAACCAACATCAAAAACTTACATTTTTGGTGAAGTGAGACATTGGTCTTCTGAAGTGCTTATCTGATTTAAATCAGCATGTTAGTCAAAACTGCATCAAAAATTAAGTCAGATGGTGAAGTTAAGGTTTTTGATTTCTGAAGTGCTATCTCACTGAAATAAGCATTTTAGTCCAACCAGCGTCCAAAGTTAGGTCCTTTGGTGAAGTTCAGATTTTGGCTTTCTGAAGTGCTGATCTCGCTGAAATAAGCATGTTGTCAAAACAGCATAAAAAGTTGAGTGTCTTGTTGAAGTTGAGATTTTGGCATTCTGCTATGCTTATCTCGCTGAAATAAGCACGTTAGTCAGAACAATATCAAAAGTTGTGTCATTTGGTGAAGTTGAGATTTTGATCTTCTGAAGTGCTTAACTCGCTGAAATGAGCATGTTAGTGAAACGAATATCAAAAATTGAGTCATTTGGTGAAGTTCAGATTTTTGTCTTCTGAAGTGCTTATCTCATTGAAATAAGAATTTTAATCCTGCCAGCATCAAAAATTATGTCATTTGGTGAAGTTGAGATTTTTGCCTTCTGAAGTGCATATCTCACTCAAAATGCACGTTAGTCAAAACAACATCAAAAGTTGAGTCATTTGGTGAAGTTCAGATTTTGATCTTTAGCCGTGCTTATCTCAAAGAAATGAACATGTCATTCAAACCAACGTCAAAAATCAACACATTTGGTGAAGTTGAGATATTGGTCTTCCGAATTATCTGAGTTAAATAAGCATGTGAGTCAAAACAGCATCAATAATTAAGTCGTTTGTTGAAGTTGAGATTTTTGAAATCTGAAGTGCTTTAATCGCTGAAATAAGCATGTTAGTCAAACCAAAATCAAAAGTTGAGTCAATTGGTGAAGTTCAGATTTTGGTTTTCTGGAGTGATTATCTCACTGACATATGCATGTTAGTCCAAACGGCATGAAAAATTAAGTCATTTGGCGAAGTTGAGATTTTTGTCTTCTGAGGTGTTTATTGCATTTAAAAAAGCATTTTAGTCAAATTAGCATCAAAAGTTGAATCCTTTAGTGAAGTTTAGATTTTAGACTTCTGATATGCTTATCTCGCTGAAATAAGCATTTCAGTCAAACCAGCATCAAGAGTTGAGTGTCTTGGTGAAATTAAGATTTTGGTCTTCTGATATGCTTATATCGCTGAAATAAACACCAAAAGTTGAGTCATTTGGTGAAGTTGCGATTTTTGACTTCTGAAGTGCTTATCAGACTCAAATAAGAATGTTAGTCAAACCAACATCAAAACTTGAGTTACTTGGTGAAGTTCAGATCTCAATCTTATGAAGTGCTTACCTCACCGAAGTGAGCATTTTCGTCTAAACAGAATCAAAAATCAAGTCATTTGGTGAAGTTCAGATTTTTTGGCTTCTGAGGTGATAAACTCGCTGAAATAAACATCTTAATTTAACCAGCATCAAAAGTTAAGTCAACTGGTGAAGTTGAGATTTTAGTCTTCGGATATGCTTATCTCACTGAAATAAGCACGTTACTCAAAGAAACATCAAAATTTGAGTCATTTGGTGAAGTTGAGATTTTTGATTTCTGAAGTGCTTATTTAACTGAAATAAGCCTGTGAGTCAAAAAAAAAGCAGCAAAACTTGAGTTATTTGGTGAAGTTCAGATTTTGGTCTACTGAAGAGCTTAACTCGCTGAAATAAGCATTTTATTTGAACCAGCTTCAAAAGTTGAGTCATTTGGTGAAATTGACATCTTAGCCTTCTGAAGAGGTTAAATCGCTGAAATAAGCATTTTATTCGAACCAGCTACAAAAATTGAGTCATTTGGTGAAATTGAGATCTTCGCCTTCTGAGGTGCTTAAATCGCTGAAATAAGCATGTTCGTCAAACCAATATCAAAACTTGAGTAATTTGGTGAAGTTCAGATTTTGGTTTTCTGAAGTGCTTATCTCACTCAAGTAAGCATGTTAGTCCAAACAGCATGAAAAATTAAGTCATTTGGTGAAGTTGTAAATTTTTGTCGTCTGAGGTGTTTATCTCGCTGAAATAAGCATTTCAGTCAAACCAGCATCAAAAGTTGAGTCATTTGGGGAAGTTGAGATTTTTAGCCTCTGAAGTGCTTAACTCGCTGAAATAAGCATGTTAGTCAAATGAACAAAAAAATTGTGTCATTTGATGAAGTTCAGATTTTAATCTTCGGAAGTGCTTACCTCACAGAAATAAGCATTTTAGTCTAACCAGAATCAAAAGTTAGGTCATCTGGTGAAGTTGAGATTTTAGTCTTCGGATATGCTTATCTCACTGAAATAAGCACGTTAGTCAAAACAACATCAAAAGATGAATCATTTGGTGAAGTTGAGATTTTTGATTTCTGACGTGCTTATCTCACTCAAATATGCATGTTACTCAAAACAACATCAAAAGTTGAGTCATTTGGTGAAGTCGAGAATCTTCACTTCTGAAGTGCTTGTTTCACTGGAAGAAGACTGTTAGTCAGTCCAACATCAAAATTTTAAACATTTAGTGAAGTTCAGATTTTGGTCTTCTGAAGTACTTTTCCACTGGAATAAGCATGTCAGTCAAAATAGCGTCAAGAGTTGAGTGTCTTGTTGAAGTTGAGATTTTGGTCTTCTGCTATGCTTACCTCGCTGAAATAAGCACGCTGGTCAAAATAATATCAAAAGTTGTGGCATTTGGTGAAGTTGAGATATTGATCAACTGAAGTGCTTAACTCGCTGAAATGAGCATGTTAGTCAAACTAACATCAAAAATAGAGTCATTTGGTGAAGTTCAGATTTTTGTCTTCTGAGGGGCTTAACTCGCTGAAATAAGCATTTTAATTTAACCAGCATGAAAAGTTAGGTCATCTGGTGAAGGTCAGATTTTAGTCTTCTGACATGCTTATCTTGCTGAAATAAGCACGCTCGTCAAAACAACATCAAAAGTTGAGTCATTTGGTGATGTTCAAATTCATGTCTGCTGATGTGCTTACCTCACTCAAATAAGAATGTTAGTCAAAGAAACATCGAAATTTGAGTCATTTTGTGAAGTTCAGATTTTGGACTTCTGAAGCGTTTAACTCGCTGAAAGAAGCATTTTAATCCAAAGACCATCAAAAGTTGAGTCATTTGGTGATGTCGAGATTTTAATCTTCTGAAGAGCTTAACTCGCTGAAGTAAGCATGTTAGTCAAAACAACATCAAAAGTTGAGTCAGTTGGTGAAGTTGAGACTTTGATTTTCTGACGTGCTTATCTCACTCTAATATGTATGTTACTCAAAACAACATTGAAAACTTGAGTCATTTGGTGAAGTTGACATCCTTCAATTCTGAAGTGCTTATTTCACTGGAGGAAGCCTGTTAGTCAAAACAACATCAAAATTTGAGTCATTTGGTGAAGTTCAGATTTTGTTCTTCGGCTGTGCTTATCTCGCTGAAATAAGCACGTTAATTAAAACAATATCAAAAGTTGCATCATTTGGGGAAGTTGAGATTTTGATCTTCTGAAGTGCTTATCTCAATGAAATAAGCATGTCATTCAAACCAACATCAAAGACTAACTCATTTGGCGAAGTTCAGGTATTAGTCTTCTGATGTGCTTATCTGAGTGAAATAAACATGTTAGTCAAAAGAACATCAAAAGTTGAGTCATTTGGTGAGGTTGTGATTCTTCACTTCTGAAGTGCTTACTTCACGGGAGTAAGCCTGTTAATCAACCCATCATCAAAATTTGAGTCATTTAGTCAAGTTCAGATTATGGTCTTCTAATTTGCTTATCTCACTGAAGTAAGCATGTAGTTAAAACAGCATAAAAAGTTGAGTTTCTTG
>NC_063381.1:800456-801059 GCF_021869965.1 Rhincodon typus
TCTGCAGAAGACCAAAATCTCAACTTCAACAAGAAACTCAACTTTTTATGCTGTTTTAACAACATGCTTACTTCAGTGAGATAAGCAAATTGGAAGACCAAAATCTGAACTTCACTAAATGACTCAAATTTTGATGATGGATTGATTAACAGGCTTACTCCCGTGAAGTAAGCACTTCAGAAGTGAAGAATCACGACCTCACCAAATGACTCAACTTTTGATGTTGTTTTGAGTAACATGCATATTTGAGTGAGATAAGCACTTCAGAAGGCCAAAATTTGAACTTCACCAAATGACTCAACTTTTAACGTTGCTTTGACTAACATGCTTTTTTCAGCGAGTTCAGCAGTTCAGAAGGCTAAAGTGTCGACTTCACCAAATGACTCAACTTATAATGTTGTTTTGAATAACATGCATATTTGAGTGAGATAAGCACTTCTGAAGGCAAAAATCTCAACTTCACCAGATGACTTAATTTTTGATGCTGTTTGGAATAAAATGCTTATTTCAGCGAGTCAAGCACTTCAGTAGACATCGATCTGAACTTCACCAAACTGCTCAATTTTTGATGTTGTTTTGACTAACGTTCTTATTTCAGTTAGA
>NC_063381.1:801559-803217 GCF_021869965.1 Rhincodon typus
GTGCTTATCTCACTCAAATATGCATGTTATTCAAAACAACATTATAAGTTGAGTCATTTGGTGAAGTCGACATTTTAGCCTTCTGAACTGCTGAACTCGCTGAAAAAAGCATGTTAGTCAAAGCAACGTTAAAAGTTGAGTCATTTGGTGAAGTTCAAATTTTGGCCTTCTGAAGTGCTTATCTCACTCAAATATGCATGTTACTCAAAACAACATCAAAAGTTGAGTCATTTGGTGAGGTCGTGATTCTTCACTTCTGAAGTGCTTACTTCACAGGAGTAAGCCTGTTAATCAATCCATCATCAAAATTTGAGTCATTTAGTGAAGTTCAGATTTTGGTCTTCTAATTTGCTTATCTCACTGAAGTAAGCATGTTGTTAAAACAGCATAAAAAGTTGAGTTTCTTGTTGAAGTTGAGATTTTGGTCTTCTGCAGAGCATATCTCAATGAAATAAGCACGTTAGTCAAAACAACATCAAAAGTTGAGTCAATTGGTGAAGTTGATGTTTTTGATTTCGGAAATGCTTGTCTCACGAAATAAGCACGTTACTCAAACCAACATCAAAACTTGAGTCATTTGGTGAAGTTCAGATTTTGGTCTACTGCAGAGCTTAACTCGCTGCAGTTAACATTTTATTACAAACAGCATCAAAAGTTGAGTCATTTGGTGAAGTTGACATCTGAGCCTTCTCATGTGCTTCAATCGCTGAAATAAGCATGTTCGTCAAACCAACATCAAAACTTGAATCATTTGATAAAGTTCAGAATTTTGTTTTCTGAAGTGTTTATCTTACTGAAATAAGCATGTTAGTCAAAATAGCATGAAAAATTTAGTCATTTGGTGAAATTGAAATTTTTGACTTCTGAAGTGCTTATCTCACTGAAATAAGAATTATCGTCAAATCAGCATCATAAGTTAGGTCCTTTGCTGAAGTTGAGATTTTTTATTTCTGAAGTGCTTATCTCACTGAAATAAGCAAGTTAGTCAAACCAACATCAAAACTTGAGTCATTTGGTGAAGTTCAGATTTAGGTTTTCTGAAGTGGTCAACTGAGTGAAATAAGCATGTTCGTCAAAACAGGGTTAAAAAATAAGTCATTTGGTGAAGTTGAGATTTTTGACTTCTGAAGTGCTTATCTCACTCAAATAAGCATGTTAGTCTAACAAACATCAAAACTGGAGTCATCTGGCGAAGTTCAGATTTTGGTCTTCTGAAGTGCTTATCTCACTGAAATAAGCGTTTTACTCAAATCAGCATCAACAGTTAGGTCCTTTAGTGAAGTTGAGAGTTTTGTATTCTGTTATGCTTATCTCGCTGAAATAAGCGTTTTAGTCAAATCAGCATCAAAAGTTGAGTGTCTTGGTGAAATTGAGACTTTGGACTTGGGATATGCTTATCTCGCTAAATTCAGCACGTTAGTCAAAACAACATCAAAAGTTGAGTCATTTGGGGAAGTTGAGATTTTGATCTTCGAAAGTGCTTAACTCGCTGAAATAAGCATTTTAATTTAAACAACATCAAAAGTTAGCTAATCTGGTGAAGGTGAGATTTTAGTCTTCTGATATACTTATCTCACTGAAATAAGCACGTTAGTGAAAACAACATCGAACGTTAGGTCCTTTGCTGAAGTTGAGATTTTTTATTTCTGAAGTGCTTA
>NC_063381.1:803717-804301 GCF_021869965.1 Rhincodon typus
TTATTTCAGCGATATAAGCATATCAGAAGACCAAAATCTCAACTTCATCAAACGACTTAATTATTGATGCTGTTTTGACTCACACGCTTATTTAACTCAGATAATTTGGAAGACCAATATCTCAACTTCACCAAATGTGTTGATTTTTGACGTTGGTTTGAATGACATGTTCATTTCTTTGAGATAAGCACGGCTAAAGATCAAAATCTGAACTTCACCAAATGACTCAACTTCTGATGTTGTTTTGACTAACGTGCATATTTGAGTGAGATATGCACTTCAGAAGGCAAAAATCTCAACTTCACCAAATGACATAATTTTTGATGCTGGCAGGATTAAAATTCTTATTTCAATGAGATAAGCACTTCACAAGACAAAAATCTGAACTTCACCAAATGACTCAATTTTTGATATTCGTTTGACTAACATGCTCATTTCAGCGAGTTAAGCACTTCAGAAGATCAAAATCTCAACTTCACCAAATGACACAACTTTTGATATTGTTCTGACTAACGTGCTTATTTCAGCGAGATAAGCATAGCAGAATGCCAAAATCTCAACTTCAACAAGGCACTCAACTTTTT
>NC_063381.1:804401-805454 GCF_021869965.1 Rhincodon typus
CAAGACACTCAACTTTTTATGCTGTTTTGACAACATGCTTATTTCAGCGAGATCAGCACTTCAGAAAACCAAAATTTGAACTTCACCAAAGGACCTAACTTTGGACGCTGGTTGGACTAAAATGCTTATTTCAGTGAGGTAGTGCTTCAGAAATCAAAAACCTCAACTTCACCATCTGACTTAATTTTTGATGCAGTTTTGACTAACATGCTGATTTAACTCAGATAAGCACTTCAGAAGACCAATGTCTCACTTCACCAAAAATGTAAGTTTTTGATTTTGGTTTGAATGACATGCTTATTTCATGAGGTAAGCACTTCAGAAGATCAAAATCACAACTTCACCAAAACACTCAACTTTTGATGCTGGTTGGCTTAAAATGCTTATTTCAGCGAGTTCAGCTCTTCAGAACACCAAAACCTGAACTTCACCAAACGAATCTAGTTTTGATGATGGTTTGACGAACATGCTTACTTGAGTGAGATAATCATTTCAGAAGTCAAAAATCTCAACTTCACCAAATGACTGAACTTTTGATGCTGGTTGGATTAAAATGTTTCTTTCAGCGAGTTATGCAATTCAGAATTGCAAAATCAAATGAGTTGTTTTTTGATGTTGGTTTGAATGACATGTTGATTTCATTGAGTGAAGCACGTCAGAAGATCAAAACCCTAACTTCACCAAATGACTTTTTTTTTGCTGTTTGGATTATAATGCTTATTATAGCAAGTTAAGCACATCAGTAGACCAAGATCTGAACTCCACCAAATGACTCAATTTATGTTGTTGTTTTGACTAACGTGCTTATTTCAGTTAGATAAGCATATCAGAAACCAAAATCGCAACTTCACCAAAACACTCAAATTTTGATGCTGGTGTGACTGAAATGTTTATTTCAGTGAAGTAAGCACTTCAGAAGTCAAAAATCTCAACTTCAACAAATGACTGAATTTTTTTATGCGGTTTTCACTAACATGCTTATTTCACTCAGATAAGCTCTTCAGAAGACCAAAATCTAAACTTCAACAAATGACCCAAGTTTTGATGTTGTTT
>NC_063381.1:805954-806690 GCF_021869965.1 Rhincodon typus
CATCGAAACTTGAGTTATTTTGGGAAGTTCAGATTTTGGATTTCTGAAGTGCTTAACTCGCTGAAAGAAGCATTTTAATCGAACCAGCATCAAAAGTTGAGTCATTTGGTGAAGTTGAGATCTTAGCCTTCTCAAGTGCTTATCTTACTGAATTAAGACTTTTAGTCAAATCAGCATTGTAAGTTAGGTCCTTTGGTGAATTTGAGATTTTAGTATTCTGATATGCTTATCTCGCTCAGTTACGCACGTTTTTCAAAACAACATCAAAAGATGAGTCATTTGTTTAAGTTGAGATGTTTGACTTCTGAAGTCCTGATCTCACTGAAATAAGCATCTTCGTCAAATCAGCCTCAAAAGTTGTGTCTTGGTGAAATTGAGCTTTTAGTCTTCTGATATGCTTTTCTCACCGAAATAAGCATGTTGGTCAAACGAACATTAAAAATTGTGTCATTTGGTGAAGTTCAGATTTTGGCTTCTGAGGTGCTTAACTCGTGAAATAAGCATTTTAATATAACAAACATCAAAAGTTAGGTCATCTGGTGAAGGTGAGATTTTGGTCTTCTCATATGCTTATCTCGCTAAAGTATGCACGTTATTCAAAACAACATCAAAAGTTGAGTCATTTGGTGAAGTTGAGATTTTTGACTTCTGAAATGCTTCTCTCAATCAAACAAGCATGTTAGTCAAACATCATCAAAACTACAGTCATAAGGTGAACTTTAGGTTTTGGTATTCT
>NC_063381.1:807190-808175 GCF_021869965.1 Rhincodon typus
GACTCAACTTTTGATGTTGTTTTGAGTAACATGCATATTTGAGTGAGATAAGCATTTCAGAATACCAAAACCTGAACTTCACCAAATGACTCAAGTTTTGATGTTGGTTTGACTAACATGATTATCTGAGGGAGATATGCACTTCAGAAGTCAAAAATCTCAACTTCACCAAAGGACCTAATTTTGGACACTGGTTGGACTAAAATGCTTATTTCAGTGAGACAACCACTTCAGAAATCAAAAATCTCACTTCACCATATGACTTAATTTTTGATGCTGTTTTGACTAACATGCTTATATAACTCAGATAAGCGCTTCAGAAGACCAATATCTCATTTCACCAAAATGTTCGTTTTTGATGTATTTTTGACGAACGTGCTTATTTCAGTGAGATAAGCAGTTCAGAAGACCAAAATCTGAACTTCACTAAATCTCTCAATTTTGATGTTGGATTGACTAACAGGTTTCCTCCAGTGAAATAAACACTTCAGAAGTGAAAAATCTCGACTTCACCAAATGAATCAACTTTTGATGTTGTTTTGAGTAACATGCATATATGAGTGAGATAAGCACTTCAGAAGGCCAAAATAAGAACGTCACTAAATGACTCAAGTTCTGATATTGATTAGACTAACACGCTTACTTGAGTGAGATAAGCCCTTCAGAAGTTAAAAATCTCAACTTCACCAAATGACTTAATTTTTACTGCTGTTTTGACTGAGATGCCTATTTCAGTAAGATAAGCACTTCAGAAAACAAAATTCTGAACTTTACCAAATGACTCAAGTTTTGATGTTGCTTTGACAAACGTGTTTATGTCAGCGATTTAAGCACTTCAGACTGCTGAGATCTCAAATTCACCAAATGACTCAACTTTTCATACTGGTTGGAAAAAAAAATGGTTATTTCAACCAGTTGAGCTCTTCAGCAGACCGAAATCTGAACCACACCAAATAACTCAAGTTTTGATGATGGTTTGACAAAC
>NC_063381.1:808675-814243 GCF_021869965.1 Rhincodon typus
AAGAAGCACTGCCAGAGAGCTGACCCTCTGACTATGAGGCACTCCCTTAGTACTGACTCTCCAACAGTACAATACACTCGGGAGTACTGATGACTGACCCTCTGACCCATTTCTGCCATATATTAACCCTCTGACATACCGGTATTCCCTCAGCACCAACCTGACGACTGACACTTGGACAAGGACATTTGAGAGAGATGTGCTCACTTACTATTTACCCTCTGATACTGGAGCACTCTCTTAATATAGACCTTCTGACAGGGCGGCTCCCTTTCAGTACTGGCCTCCCACAGGGCAGTACTCTCTCACCACTGACCCTCTGTCAGTGCAGCACTCCTTAAATATTGATTCATAGAATCCCTACAGCGTGGAGACAGGCCATTCAGCCCAACAAGTCCACACCGTCCTTCCGAAGAGCATCCCACCCAGACCCATTCCCCTATATTTCCCATGTCTGAGCCAGCTAACCGAAACATCCTTGGGCACTATGGGCAATTTAGCAGAGCCAAATCGCACAGCCTTCATATCTTTGGACTGTGGGAGGAAACCGGAGCACCCAGAGGGCACACAAACCCGCACAGACACGGAGAATGTGCAAACTCCACACAGACGGTCGCCCAAGAGTGGAATCGAACTTGGGGCCCTGTTGCTGTGAGGCAGCAGTGCGAACCACCGAGCCACCCTCCACCCTATCTTGAATTTGTGACAGCGCAAAACCCCTTTAACATTGATCCTACCAGTCCATTAATATTTGCCTTCTGACAATACAGCTCTTCCTCAATGGACTCACGGGTTAATGATGTGGGAGTGCTGAAATATCACAGAATCAGTCCTGAGAGAGTGCTGCACGTTCAGAGATTTAGTACTGAGGGAGTGCTATAATGATTAATATCAAGGGAACGTTGCACTGCTGAAGGATCAGCACAGTACTGTCTGAAGGCCAATATTGAGGGAGTTCTGCTGTGTCAGTGGGTCAATATTACGGGATTGCTCCACTATCAGCGTATCAATGTCAGACGGTCAGCACTGAGTGAGTGCTACACTGTTGGAGGGCCAATATTGAGTGTGTGCGACACTCAGAGGATCATTTTGTTGGAGTTCTGCACTGCCAGTAGTTCAATTGTAAGGGAGTGTCAAACTGGTAGTGGGTTAATATTAAGGGAGTGCTGCACTGTCAGAGGGTTAAAGATGAGGGAGAGCTTCCCTTTGTGGGGGTTAGTACTGAGAGAGAACCGCCCGTCAGGGGATCAATATTAATGTTGTAGAGTCAGAACAGACGGAGTGCTGCACTGTCGGAAGGTCAATAAGAAGCATGTTGCTGCACTATCAAGGAGTCAATGATGACAGAATGCTGCACTGTCAGAAGATAAGTAGTGAGGGAAAACTGCATTGTCAGAGTGTCTTCATCAATGAAGTGCCACTCTGTCGGAAGACCAATATTAAGTGAGTTCTGCACTGTCACAGGGTCAATATTAGGGGTGTGCTGTACTTACAGAGGGTCAGTGATGATTGAGTGCTTAACTGTTGCAGAGCCAGTACTGAGGGAATCCTGCGTTGTTACAGTGTCATCATTGATGGAGTGCTGCACTGTTGAAGGGCCGATGTTAAGGGAGTGTGACACTGTCAGAGTGTCATTATTAAAGGTGTGCTACAGTATCAAAAGGTGAGTAATGAGGGAGTGCTGCACTGTCGGACGGTCAGCACTGAGGTGGGCTGTACTGTCAGAAAGTCAATATTAATGCAATGCTTCACTTTCAGGGGTTTAATATTAGGTGAGTGCAGCACTGTGAGTTGGTCAATATTAAGGGAATGCTGAGACTGTCAGTGGGTTGGTACTAAGGGTGTGCAACACTGTCGGAGGGATTGATTTACTATCAGAGTGTCATCACTGAGGGAGTTCCACACTGACAGAGGGGTAATATTAGGGGTGTACTGCAGTGTTACTCTTGATGGAGTGCTGCACTGGGGGTCAGTATTGAGGGAATGCTCCATTGTTGGAGGATCAGTACTGTGGGAGTGCTGCACTGTCACAGGGCCAATATGAAGAGGGTGCTGTGCTGTCAGAAGGCCAATAATAAAGGAGCACTGCACTATCAGAGGGACCGCACTGAGGGAGTGCAGCTGCTGCGAGGATCACTACAAAGGATATGGCAGACTGTGAGAGGTCCATTTTTTGGGGATTGATGAAGTGAGGTTCTGTGCTGTGAGACTTTTGCAGTGTCACATAGTCAGCATTAAGGGAGTGGTGCACGAACCAACAAGCACTGCCAGACAACTGACGCTCTGATTATGAGGCACTTCCTCAGTACTGACTCTCCAACAGTGCGTACTCTCGGATGACTGACTCTCTGACAGTGCATCTCTGCCACAGTATTAACCCTCCGACAGACTGATATTCTCTCAGTTATAAAACTCTGAGAATGCCATGCTCCCTAACTATTTACACTCTGACCATGGAACACCCCTTCAATTTTAACTGTTCAGCAGTGCAGCATGCACTCATCATTGCCTCTGTGATATTGCAGCGCTGCCTTCATGTTGACCGTTTCACAGTGCAGGACACACTAATATTGAACATCTAAAAGTGCAGCACTCCCTCAGTGCTGACCCCAATCCGTGCAGCACCACCTCAATTCTGACCCACTCAGTGTCGCACACCCTTAATTCTGAACCCCTCAGTGCAGCACTCCATCAGTGCTGACACTCCTCAGTGCAGCACTCTCTCAATGGTGAAGCCCTTCAGTGCTGACCCCGTTCAGTCCTGACCCCGCTCAGAGCAGCACTCCCTCAGTGCTGAACCCCTCTGTACTCAGTGCTGACTCCCCTCAGTGGAGCGCCCCCTCAGTGCAGCACTCCCTCAGTGCTGACACCCTCAGTGCTGCATTCCTCAGTGCTGACATTCCTGAGACAGTCTCACAGCACTAACCCTCACAGAGTCCCTCACAGCTGACACCCCTCAGTGAAGCTCTCCCTCAGTGATGACCCAACAGAGCAGCACTCGCTCAGTGCAGCATTCCCTCAGTACTGACCCCATCAGTGCTGACCTCCCTTCAGTGCTGACCCCTCTCAGTGCTGACACCCCTCAGTGCAGCACTACCACAGTGCTCACGCCCCTCACTGCAGCACTTCCTCAGTGCTGACGCCTGCCCTCAGTGCAGCACTCCCGTGGTGCTGAACTCCTCTCAGTGGAGCACTCTTTCAGTGCTGTTGCCCCCTCATTGCTGTTGCCCCCTCAGTGCTGCACTCCCTCAGTGCAGCACTCCGCCAGTGCAGAACTCCCTGAGTGATGACCCCACTCTGTGCAGTACTTCATCAGTGCTGACCCCTCTCAGTGTCCCACTTCCTCAATGCTGACCCTCGGAGAGTCTCACAGCACCAATACTCCAACAGTGCAATACACCCACACGGCTGAAAAACCCTCAGTGAAGCCCTCCCTCAGTGCTGACACCAGCCCTCAGTGCTGACACCAGCCCTCAGTGCTCACCAACTCTCAGATCTGCCCCCCTGCCCCCAAGTGCAGCACTCTCTCAATGCAGCACTCCCTCAGTGCTGACCCCGCTCTGTGAAGCACTGCCTGAGTGCTGACCCTCTTCAGTGCTAATGCCCTCAGTGCTGACCCCTCTCAGTGCTGACCCCGCTCAGTGCTGGCACCTCCTCAGTGAAGCACTCCCTCAGTGCAGCACTGCCTCATTGTTGACCCCACTCAGTGCAGCACTGAGGGTGTCAGCACTGAGGGAGTGCTGAACAAAACGGGGTCAGCACTGAGGGAGCGCTGCATTGAAGCCGGGCAGCACTGAAAGGAGGTCAGCACTGACGGGCTGAGTACTGAGGGAGTGCTGCACTGAGGGAGTGCTGCACTGAAGCGGCTCAGCACTGAGGGGGTTCATTACATGGCAGTGCTGCACTGAGGGAGGGCTGCACTCATGGAGTGCTGGACAGAGTGGGGTCTGAAATTAGAGGGGTCAACACTGAAGATGGTCAGCACTGAAGGGAGGTCAGCACTGACAGGGTCACTAGTGATGAAGTCGTGCATTGAGGGAGTGCCGTATAGAAGGGGATATTCCTGTAAAATGTGGGAGGAAACGGTCACCACTAGTGTCCCCACTGACTTCATCTGCGGGAAGTGCACTCAACTCCAGCTCCTTGGAAACCGCGTTAGGGAACTGGAACTGGAGCTGGATGAACTTCGGATCATTCGGGAGGCTGAGGGGGTAATTGAGAGGAGTTACAGGGAGGTAGTCACACGTCAGGTACAGGAAACAAAGTAGATGGGTTACAGTCAGGGGACGGAAAGGGAACAGGCAGACAGTGCAGAGATCCCCTGTGGCCGTTCCCATCAAAAACAAGTATACCGTTCTGGATACTGTTGGGAGGGGACGACTTACCAGGGGTAAGCCATGGGGTACAGGTCTCTGGCACAGAGTCTGTCCCTGTTGCTCAGAAGGGAAGGGGGAAAGGAGGAGAGCATTAGTCATTGGGGACTCCATAGTTAGGGGGACAGATAGGAGATTCTGTGGGAACGAGAGAGACTCGCGGTTGGGGTGTTCCCTCCCAGGTGCCAGGGTCTGTGATGTCTCAGATCGTGTTTTCGGGATCCTTAAGGGGGAGGGGGAGCAGCCCCAAGTCGTGGTCCACATAGGCACCAACGACATAGGTAGGAAAAGGAATGGGGATGGAAGGCAGAAAGTCAAGGAGCAAGGGTGGATGCTTAGAGCTAGAACAAACAGAGTTGTTATGTCTGGTTTGTTACCCGTGCCACGTGCGAGCGAGGTGAGGAATAGGGAGAGAGAGCAGTTGAACACGTGGCTACAGGGATGGTGCAAGAGGGAGGAATTCAGATACCTGGATAATTGGGGCTCATTCTGGGTTAGGTGGGACCTCGACAAACGGGATGGTCTACACCTGAACCAGAGGGGTACCAATATTCTGGGGGGGGAAAATTTGCTAATGCTCTTGGGAGGGTTTAAACTAATTCAGCAGGGGGATGGGAACCTGAATTGTAGTTCCAATGTACAGGAGGTTGAGAGTAGTAAGGTTATGAAGAAGGTTTCAAGGTCGCAGGAGTGTACCGGCAGGCAGGAAGGTGGTTTGAATGTGTCTACTTCAATGCCAGGAGCATCCGGAATAAGGTGGGTGAACTTGCAGCATGGGTTGGTACCTGGGACTTCGATGTTGTGGCCATTTCGGAGACAAAGATAGAGCAGGGACAGGAATGGTTGTTGCAGGTTCCGGGGTTTAGATGTTTCATTAAGGTCAGGGAAGGTGGGAAAAGAGGGGGAGGTGTGGCATTGTTAGTCAAGGACGGTATTACGGTGGCAGAAAGGACGTTTGATGAGGACTCGTCGACTGAGGTAGTATGGGCTGAGGTTAGAAACAGGAAAGGAGAGGTCACCCTGTGAAATGTGGAGCTTGTTCAAGGAACAGCTACTGCGTGTCCTTGAGAAGTATGTAGCTGTCAGGCAGTGAGGAAGAGGTCAAGCTCGGGAACCGTGGTTTACTAAAGAAGTTGAATCTCTTGTCAAGAGGAAGAAGGAGGCTTATGTAGAGATGAGGCGTGAAGGCTCAGTT
>NC_063381.1:814743-816379 GCF_021869965.1 Rhincodon typus
CTCCAGCTCCAGTTCCCTAACGCGGTTTCCAAGGAGCTGGAGTTGAGTGCACTTCCCGCAGATGAAGTCAGTGGGGACACTAGTGGTGACCGTTACCTCCCACATTTTACAGGAATATCCCCTTCTATACGGCACTCCCTCAATGCACGACTTCATCACTACTGACCCTGTCAGTGCTGACCTCCCTTCAGTGCTGACCATCTTCAGTGTTGACCCCTCTAATTTCAGACTCCACTCTGTCCAGCACTCCATGAGTGCAGCCCTCCCTCAGTGCAGCACTGCCATGTGATGAACCCCCTCAGTGCTGAGCCGCTTCAGTGCTGCACTCCCTCAGTGCAGCACTCCCTCAATACTCAGCCCGTCAGTGCTGACCTCCTTTCAGAGCTGCCCGGCTTCAATGCAGCGCTCCCTCAGTGCTGACCCCGCTTTGTTCAGCACTCCCTCAGTGCTGACACCCTCAGTGCTGCACTGAGTGGGGTCAGCAATGAGGCAGTGCTGCACTGAGGGAGTGCTTCACTGAGGAGGTGCCAGCACTGAGCGGGGTCAGCACTGAGGGGGGTCAGCACTGAGGGCATTAGCACTGAAGAGGGTCAGCACTCAGGCAGTGCTTCACAGAGCGGGGTCAGCACTGAGGGAGTGCTGCATTGAGAGAGTGCTGCACTTGGGGGCGGGGGGGCAGATCTGAGAGTTGGTCAGCACTGAGGGCTGGTGTCAGCACTGAGGGCTGGTGTCAGCACTGAGGGCTGGTGTCAGCACTGAGGGAGGGCTTCACTGAGGGTTTTTCAGCCGTGTGGGTGTATTACACTGTTGGAGTATTGGTGCTGTGAGACTCTCCGAGGGTCAGCATTGAGGAAGTGGGACACTGAGAGGGGTCAGCACTGATGAAGTACTGCACAGAGTGGGGTCATCACTAAGGGAGTTCTGCACTGGCGGAGTGCTGCACTGAGGGAGTGCAGCACTGAGGGGGCAACAGCAATGAGGGGGCGACAGCACTGAAGGAGTGCTCCACTGAGAGGAGTTCAGCACCACAGGAGTGCTGCACTGAGGGCAGGCGTCAGCACTGAGGAAGTGCTGCAGTGAGGGGCGTGAGCACTGTGGTAGTGCTGCACTGGGGGGTGTCAGCACTGAGAGGGGTCAGCACTGAAGGGAGGTCAGCACTGATGGGGTCAGTACTGAGGGAATGCTGCACTGAGCGGGTGCTGCTCTGTTGGGTCATCACTGAGGGAGAGCTTCACTGAGGGATGTCAGCTGTGAGGGTCTCTGTGAGGGTTAGTGCTGTGAGACTGTCTGAGGAATGCCAACACTGAGGGAATGCAGCACTGAGGGTGTCAGCACTGAGGGAGTGCTGCACTGAGGGGGCGCTCCACTGAGGGGAGTCAGCACTGAGTACAGAGGGGTTCAACACTGAGGGAGTGCTGCTCTGAGCGGGGTCAGGACTGAAGGGGGTCAGCACTGAAGGGCTTCACCATTGAGGGAGTGCTGCACTGAGGGGTTCAGAATTAAGGGTGTGCGACACTGAGTGGGTCAGAATTGAGGTGGTGCTGCACGGATTGGGGTCAGCACTGAGGGAGTGCTGCACTTTTAGATGTTCAATATTAGTGTGTCCTGCACTGTGAAACGGTCAATATGAAGGCAG
>NC_063381.1:816879-818667 GCF_021869965.1 Rhincodon typus
TGCCTCAGCATTAACTATCTGACAATAAAGTCCTCACTCTGGACTGACCATTCAACAATGACATGCTGCCTCAGAAGTGACCCACTTACAACTAGGCACACACTCAGTACTGACCCACTGATAATGATGCTCTCCCGCAGTGCTGACCCTCTGAGAGTGCTGCACTACCACAGGACTGACTCAATTCTGAACACCTTACAATGAGACACCGGCTCAGTATTGATCCTTTGATCATGAGGCACTGATTCAGTTCTGACCCTATTACATTGACAGCGCAGTTCTTCATTGTTGACCCCCTGGCAGTGCAGAACTCCCGCATGACTGACCCTCTCACAGTGCAGCATACCTTTAGTACTGAACCTCTGATAGTGCAGCTCCCCTCAGTCCTGTCTCTCACAGTGCAGCATTCTCTTCGTATTGACTGTCTGACAGTACTTAGGGGAGTGCTGCACTGTTGGAGAGTCAGTACTGAGGAAGAACTGCATTGTCAGAAGGCAAATATTAAAGGAGTGCGAGGGTCCATTTTAAAGGGGTTTTGCACTGTCACACATTCAACTAGGGTGGCGCGGTGGCTCGGTGGTTAGCACTGCTGCCTCACACCGCCCGGCACCCACGTTCGATTCCGCCCTTGGGCGACCGTCTGTGTGCAGTTTGCACATTGTCCGGGTCTGTGCGGGATTCTGTGTCCTCTGGATGCTCCGGTTTCCTCCCACAGTTCAAAGTTGTGAAGGCTCGTTGGATTGGCTATGCTAAATTGCCCATGGTCTTCAGGTTAGGTGGCTCAGATATAGGGGAATGGGTGTGGGTGGTATTCTCTTTGGAGGGGCGTTTTGGACTTGTTGAGCTGAATTGCCTGTTTCCACACTATCGGGAGTCTATGAATCAATATTAAAGAAGTGCTGCACTGTCAGAAGGTCAATGAGTAGAGAGTGCTGCCCTGTGGGAGGCCAGTACTGAAAGGGAGCCGCCCTGTCAGGAAGTTAATATTAAGAGAGTGCTCCAGTATCAGAGGGTAAATAGTAAGCGAGCACATCTCTCTCAAATGTCCTTGTCAAAATGTCAGTCGTCAGGTTAGTGCTGAGGGAATACCGGTATGTCAGCGGCTTAAGATATGGCAAAATGCACTATCAGAGGGTCAGTCATCAGTATTCCAGATTGTATTGTACTGTTGGAGGGTCAGTACTGAGAAAGTGCTTCTTTGTTAGTGTGCCACTCCCTTAACGCTGACCCTCTGTGACAGTGCAGCATTCCCTTAATATTGGCGTTCCAACAGAGCGGCACTCCCTCAGTGAAGACACTCTGACAATCCAGCTTTCCCTCACTGCTGACCTTCTGACAGCGCAGTATTCTGACATCATTGACCCTCTGACAGTGTAACATCTGCTTCATGTTGACCCTCCGATATTGTGGTACTACCTCAGTGGTGATACTCTGACAATGCAGCACTCCCTCAGTACTAACTTCTCTGATTAAGCACTCCCTCAGTGCTAAGCACTGAAAATGGAGCATTCTCTCATTACTGACCCTTTGCTGTGCTGCTGTGCCAGAGCACTCACTCGCTGAAGTTGCAGTACTCCATTAATAGTTGCCCTCCGACAGTGCATCACTTCCTTAATAATGACCCTCGATAGTGGAGCACTCCCTTAATGTGGAGCCACTAATCGTGTAGCATTCTTTTAATATTTGCCTGCTGACAGTGCAGCACTCCCCTCATATCAAACCTCCGAGGGTGAAATACTCTTTTAATTGACCATCTGAGAGTTCGCACCGAGGGAATGCTGCACTCTC
>NC_063381.1:819167-829144 GCF_021869965.1 Rhincodon typus
TCAGGGTCATACTTGCTTTCAGCGACATGTACAAGGACATTAAGGTCTAAGTGCACCATTCCCTTTCCCAATCTATCACCCTTCTGATAATAAATGAATTTTCAGTTTTTGCCCCTAAAGTAGATAACTTCACATTTATCCAAGAAATGGTTCATTCGCTACGTACTTACCCACTAATCAACTCAACTCAACCTGCCCTGAGAGCCATATCATAGCCCCAACAAACGGGGTGACATACAGAGCCAAGACTGAGGAACAAGCCTCACGGAAGACTTCGTGCAAGGCTCAACAAAGAAGGTATACCCAGAAACAGCCTTCCAACCTCAGGTGTAGTCCAGGTTAAAACTATAGAACTATGGATGAAGAAAGACGAGGTGTTCGGCAACTAATTAGTCACGAGGAACCATGCGACCACGAGCCCGTGTCCAAACAACACGTGAGCAAAAGGGGTCGGGCGCGACAGTTTAACCAATCAGATGAAAAGGTCTGTGCATGACCCTCGCCTACGAACGACAGAGTCTCGCCCATGTGGACCGGGGCGACGCCCATGACATGCGGTTGCTCCAATCAGCGAAGTCAGGGGAAAGACTGAATTGATAAGGAACTTCCTCACCCAGAGAGTTGTTAATCTATGGAATTCCTTGCACAGTGAAGTAGTTGATGCTACTTCAGTAAACGTTTTTAAAGATAACATAGATTTTTTTTGAAAGATAATGGAATTATGGGATACGGTGAGAACGCGGGTAACTCGATGTGAGTCCATGAAAAGTTCAGCCATGATCTTAGTGAATGGCGGAGCAGGCTCGAAGGGCCGGATGGCCTACTCCTGCTCCTAGTTCTTATGGTCCAAAGCCAGACCATGATCACGACCACGCCCACACCGAGGAAAGAGCGCCCACGGAGGTGAAGATAGGTGCGTGCCCCCGCAAGTGCGAGGTCTCTTGTTTTCAAATTCTGAACCGTCACCGTCATCACTCACACCGTTCACCACACCACCACCCCTCGATAACGCGGCCTCGCCCGAGGCACCGACACCCCCGCCTACATTCCTGTCTCCCCCTTTCAACAGCATAGAACATTAGAACATTACATAGAACATTACAGCGCAGTACAGACCCTTCGGTCCTCGATGTTGCGCCGAAACTAATCTGAAGCCCATCTAACTATCTTAAACACTCTCACGTTTTATCTTTTACTGCAATTGAGTTTAAAGGCAGGGACACAAATTTCCAAGTATGCTTCCACCTCCTGGATGTAGTGCTGTTGTCCTTCTGCTCAATTTCCTTTCTTCCCTTTCCAGGAACTTCATGTCCTTCCTAAAATATGGTGTTCAGAATTCACTATGTCCTCAACTGGAGCTGACAGCACCACTTTATAAAGATTTAGCATCACTTTCATGCTTTTTTACTTTGATCTTCTGGTACTGAAGCCCAGAGTCCCACTGACAGTGCTTAATTATCTCAGTACTGACCCTCTGACAATGAGGCACTCCCTCAGTACTGATCCTCTGACAGTACTGCATTACTTCAGTACTGATCCTCTAATCATGTGGCATACCCTCAATTCTGACCCGCTGAGAATGAGGGACTGCCTCAGTATTGACCCTCTGACAAAAAGGGACTGCCTCAGAACGGCCCTTCTGGCCGTGCTGCACTACTTCAGTGCTGAACCTATAAACGTGTTGCATTCCCTCAGTTCTGACCCTCTTACATCCGTGCAGTGCCTCACACCAGATCCTCTGACAATGAGGCAATCCCTCAGAACAGATCCTCTGACAAAGAGGTACTGCCTCAGAACTGACCCGCTGACAATAAGGAAATCCCATTGTTCTGACCTTCTGACAGTGCTGGATTACCTCAGTACTGACACTCTAACCTTTCTTCAATACCTCAATATTGAGCCCCTGACATTTGATACTCCCTCTATTCTGACTCCATCACATTGAGGCACTGCCTCGGAATGGATCCTCTAACAACGAGTCACTCCCTTGCTGCTCACCCTCTAACAATGAGACACTGCCTCAGAACTAACTTCGTGATAATAAGGCACTGCCTCTCTGCTGATCTACTGATTACGGGGCCCTTCCTCAGTAATGACCCTGTAAACGTGATGAACTTGCTCAATTCCGACCCCCTCAAATGAGGCACTGCTTCAGAATTGACCCGCTTACAACTCCTTCAGTACTGACCCTCTGATGATGAGGCCCTCCAACAGAACTGATTCTCTCTCAATGGGTGACTCCTTCAAGCCTGACTCTCCAGAAATGACGTGATAGCCCTGCAGAGGGATTCATTGTCATGGAAGCATTCCCTCAGTACTTAGCCTCTGACAATTCTTCAATACCTCAGTACAGACCCTCTGACAATGATTTACTCCCTTCATAGTGACTCTCTGACTGCAATACCTTACTACTGACCTTCTAATCATGTCATCCTCCCTCAATTCTAAATCCATTACATGGAGGCACTGCCTCAGAACTGACACACTGACAATAAAGCATACCCTCAACTGATCCTCTGACAGTGCTACACTACTTCAGTACTGACTCTGTGTTCTGAGGCCCTTCCTTAATTCTGACCACTTAAGATGAGGTACTGCCTCAGTATTGACCTCTGACAAAGTGGCACAGCCTCATAATTGACCTACTGACAATTGGGCACTCCCTCAGTGCGGACCATCTGATAGAGGTTTGATATTAGGAGAGTACTGCACTGCGAACAGGTCAATATGAAGGGGATGCCGCATTCCCGATGTCCAATATTCAGGGAGTGCTGCACTGTTGGTGGGCCAGTATTCAGGGAATGCCACACTGCTTGTGGTCCGATAATAAGGGAGTACTGCACTGGCAGAGAGTTCGCACTGAGGGAATGCTGCACTCTCAGATGGTCAATTAAAGGAGTATTTCACCCTCGGAGGTTTGATATTAGGGGAGTGCTGCACTGTCAGCAGGCAAATATTAAAAGAATGCTATACGATTAGTGGCTCCATATTAAGGGAGTGCTCCACTATCGAAGGTCATTATTAAGGAAGTGATGCACTGTCGGAGGGCAACTATTAATGGAGTACTGAAACTTCAGCGAGTGAGTGCTCTGGCACAGCAGCACAGCAAAGGGTCAGTAATGAGAGAATGCTCCATTTTCAGACGCTTAGCACTGAGGGAGTGCTTAATCAGAGAAGTTAGTACTGAGGGAGTGCTGCATTGTCAGAGTATCACCACTGAGGTAGTACCACAATATCGGAGGGTCAACATGAAGCAGATGTTACACTGTCAGAGGGTCAATGATGTCAGAATACTGCGCTGTCAGAAGGTCAGCAGTGAGGGAAAGCTGGATTGTCAGAGTGTCTTCACTGAGGGAGTGCCGCTCTGTTGGAACGCCAATATTAAGGGAATGCTGCACTGTCACAGAGGGTCAGCGTTAAGGGAGTGGCACACTAACAAAGAAGCACTCTCTCAGTACTGACCCTCCAACAGTACAATACAATCTGGAATACTGATGACTGACCCTCTGATAGTGCATTTTGCCATATCTTAAGCCGCTGACATACCGGTATTCCCTCAGCACTAACCTGACGACTGACATTTTGACAAGGACATTTGAGAGAGATGTGCTCGCTTACTATTTACCCTCTGATACTGGAGCACTCTCTTAATATTAACTTCCTGACAGGGCGGCTCCCTTTCAGTACTGGCCTCCCACAGGGCAGCACTCTCTACTCATTGACCTTCTGACAGTGCAGCACTTCTTTAATATTGATTCATAGACTCCCGATAGTGTGGAAACAGGCAATTCAGCTCAACAAGTCCAAAACGCCCCTCCAAAGAGAATACCACCCACACCCATTCCCCTATATCTGAGCCACCTAACCTGAAGACCATGGGCAATTTAGCATAGCCAATCCAACGAGCCTTCACAACTTTGAACTGTGGGAGGAAACCGGAGCATCCAGAGGACACAGAATCCCGCACAGACCCGGACAATGTGCAAACTGCACACAGACGGTCGCCCAAGGGCGGAATCGAACGTGGGTGCCGGGCGGTGTGAGGCAGCAGTGCTAACCACCGAGCCACCGCGCCACCCTAGTTGAATGTGTGACAGTGCAAAACCCCTTTAAAATGGACCCTCGCACTCCTTTAATATTTGCCTTCTGACAATGCAGCTCTTCCTCAGTACTGACTCTCCAACAGTGCAGCACTCCCCTAAGTACTGTCAGACAGTCAATACGAAGAGAATACTGCACTGTGAGAGACAGGACTGAGGGGAGCTGCACTATCAGAGGTTCAGTACTAAAGGTATGCTGCACTGTGAGAGGGTCAGTCATGCGGGAGTTCTGCACTGCCAGGGGGTCAACAATGAAGAACTGCGCTGTCAATGTAATAGGGTCAGAACTGAATCAGTGCCTCATGATCAAAGGGTCAATACTGAGCCGGTGTCTCATTGTAAGGTGTTCAGAATTGAGTCAGTCCTGTGGTAGTGCAGCACTCTCAGAGGGTCAGCACTGCGGGAGAGCATCATTATCAGTGGGTCAGTACTGAGTGTGTGCCGAGTTGTAAGTGGGTCACTTCTGAGGCAGTATGTCATTGTTGAATGGTCAGTCCAGAGTGAGGACTTTATTGTCAGATAGTTAATGCTGAGGCAGTGCCACCTTGCCGGTCAGTATTGACGTAATGCCTGATTGTAAGGAGGTCAGAATTGAGGGAGTGGCAGACATTTAGAGGGTCACTACTGAGGCAGTGCAGAACCGTCAGAGGGTCAGTACTTGAGGAGAACCCTATTATCAGAAGGTCAATACTAATGAAGTGTCACATTGTCAATGGTTCAGTACTGAGGAATCACCTCATTATCAGAGAGTCAGTCCTGAGGTCGTGCCTCATTGTCAGAAGGTCGGTGCTGAGGCAGTGCCACATTCTCAGAGGATCAATATTAAGGTTTAGAATTGAGGGAGTGCAATATGATTATGTCACTCTGACAATAAGGCACTTTCTCAGTTCTGAATCTCTGACAAGGAAGCACTCCCTCAGTGCTAACCCTCTAACAGTGCTTCAATACCTCAGCATGGACCCTCTGTCAATGAGGCATTCGCTGAGTACTGACCCTCTGATAGAGATGCAAGAGCTTACTACTGACCTTCTAATCATGTGCCTCCTGCTCCATGTCTAAATCTATTCTGGTGAGGCACTGCCTCAGAACTGACCCACTGGCTATAAGGCAGTCCCTCAGTACTGAACCTCTAAATGTGAGGCACTCCCTTAATTCTGACCCTCTTAGGCACTACCTCAGTATTGACCCACTGATATAGAGTCACTGCCTCAGAATTGACACGCTGACAATGGGGCACTTGCTCAGGACAGACCCTCTGATAGAGCTGGAGGTTTGCTGTTAGGGCAGTGCTGCACAGCGAGCAGGTCAGTATTAAGGGAGTGCCGTACTGTCAGTGGACCAATATTAGGGGAGTGCCACGCTGTCAGAAGGTCACCAGTAATGGAGTGCTGCACTTTTGGTGAGTGAATACTGAGGCAGTGCAGCACTGTAAAGTGTCAGTCATGAGAGAATGCTCCATTTTCAGAGATTTAGTACAGAAGAAGTGCTTAATCAGAGATTTATTTCTGAGAGAGTCCTGCATTGTCAGGGTTTCACACTGAGGGAGTATCACACAATCAGAGGTCCAATATTAAGGAAATAGTGCACTGTTGGAGGCTTGATATAAAGGGAGTTTTGCACTGTCAGAGGGTGAAGATGAGGGAGAGCTTCCCTTTGCGGGGGTTAGTACTGAAAGAGAACCGCCCATCAGGGGATCAATATTAATTTTGTAGAGTCAAAACAGAGGGAGTGCTGCACTGTCGGAGGGTCAATAAGAAGCATGTTGCTGCACTATCAAGGAGTCAATGATGACAGAATGCTGCACTGTCAGAAGATAAGTCGTGAGGGAAAACTGCATTGTCAGAGTGTCTTCATCAAGGAAGTGTCATCTGTCGGAAGACCAAGATTAAGGGAGTGCTGCACTGTCACAGGATCAATATGAGGGGTGTGCTGCACTAACAGATGGTCAGTGATGATTGAGTGCTTAACTGTTACAGAGCCAGTACTGAGGGAATCCTGCATTGTTACAGTGTCATCATTGAGGTAGTGCAGCACTGTGAGTTGGTCAATATTAAGGGAATGCTGAAACTGTCAGTGGGTTGATGCTCAGCCTGTGGAACACTGTCGGAGGGAATGATGTACTATTAGAGTGTCATCACTGAGGGAGTTCCACACTGACAGAGGGGTAATATTAAGGGTGTACTGCAGTGTTACTCTCGATGGAGTGCTGCACTGGGGGTCAGTATTGAGGGAATGCTCCATTGTTGGAGGATCAGTACTGAGGGAGTGCTGGACTGTCACAGGGCCAATATGAAGAGGGTGCTGTGCTGTCAGAATGTCAATAATAAAGGAGCACTGCACTATCAGAGGGACCGCACTGAGGGAGTGCAGCTGCTGCGAGGATCACTACAAAGGATATGGCAGACTGTGAGAGGTCCATTTTGTGGAGATTGATGAACTGACCTGTCCCCCCTCAGTGCTGACCCCCCCCACCTTAGTGCTGATCCCCCTCAGTGCAGCAACCCCTCAGTGCTAACCACGCTCAGTGCAGCAGTCCCTCCGTGCAGCACTCCCTCAGTGCTGACCTCACTCAATGCAGCACTCCCTCAGCATTTACCCCATCACTGCTGACCTCCCTTCAGTGCTGGACGTCCTCAGTGCAGCACTCCCTCTGTGCTGAAACCCTTCAGCTTTGTCACCTCTCAGTGCTGACCCCACTCTGTGCAGCACTCCCTCAGTGTTGACCCCGCTCAGTGCAGCACCCCGTCAGTGCAACACTCCCTCAGTGCAGCATTCCCTCAGTGCTGACACCCCTCAGTTCTGACACCCCTCAGTGCTGACACCCCTCAGTGCAACACTCCCTCAGTGCAGCACTCCCTCAGTGCTGACATCCCTCAGACAGTCTCACAGCACTGACCCTCCCACGACCCTCACAGCTGACACCCGACAGTGAAGCACTCCCTCAGTGATGATCCGACGCAGAGCAGCAGTCCCTTAATGCAGCATTCCCTCAGTACTGACAGCTTCAGTGCTGACCTCCCTTCAGTGCAAACCACCTTCAGTGCTGACGCCCCCACAGTGCAGCACTCCTTCAGTACTCACCCCGTCAGTGCTGATCTCCCTTCAGTGCTGACTGGTTTCAGTGCAGCACTCCTTCAGTGCTGATCCCCCTCTGTACAGCACTCCTTCAGCGCACATCTTACTCACTTCCGACCCTGTCAGTGCTGACTTCCTTCAGTGCTGACTACCTACATTGCTGACCCCTCTAAGTGCAGACCCCACTCTGTCCAGCACTCCCTCAGTGCAGCCCTCCCACAGTGCAGCACTCCCTCAGTGCTCACCTCCCTTCAGTGCAGCACTGCCTCAGTGCAGCACTCCCTCAGTGCTGACGCTGCCTCAGTGCTTACGCCCCCACAGTGCTGCACTCCCTCAGTACTCACCCCTTCAGTGCTGACATCCCTTCAAGTGCTGGCAGGCTTCAGTGCAGCACTCCCTCAGTGCTCCACTTCCTCACGACTGACCTCCCTTCAGTGCTGACCCCTCCAAAGTGCTGACACCTCTTCAGTGCTGACACCACTAAATGTTGTCCTTCCCTCAGTGATGACTGCCTTCAGTGCAGCACTCCCACAGTGCAGCATTCCCTCAGTGCTGATACCCCTCACTGCAGCACTCCATCAGTGCTGACGCCCCAACAGTGCAGCACTCCCTCATTACTCACCCCGTCAGTGCTGACCTCCCTTTAGTGCTGGTTGACTTCAGTAAAGCAATCCCTCAGTGCTAGGACATAGAACAAAGAACATTACAGCGCAGTACAGGCCCTTCGGCCCTCGATGTTGCGCCGACCTGTGAAACCAATCTGAAGCCCATCAAACCTAAACCATTCCATTATCATCCATATGTTTATCCAATGACCATTTAAATGCCCTTCAAGTTGGCAAGTATACTACTTTTGCAGTCAGGGCATTCCACGCCCTTACTACTCTCTCAGTACAGAACCTACCTCTAACATCTGTCCTATACCTATCACCCCTCAATTTAAAGCTATGCCCCCTCGTGCTAGCCATCACCATCCGAGGAAAAAGGCTCCCACTGTCTACCCTATCTAATCCTCTGATCATTTTGTATGTCTCTATTAAGTCACCTCTTAACCTTCTTCTCTGTAACGAAAACAGACTCAAGTCCCTCAGCCTTTCCTCATAAGACCTTCCCTCCATACCAGGCAACATCCTGGTAAATCTCCTCTGCACCCTTTCCAATGCTTCCACACTCTTCTTATAATGCGGTGACCAGAACTGTACGCAATACTCCAAGTGCGGCCGCACCAGAGTTTTGTACAGCTGCAACATGACCTCATGGTTCCGAAACTCAATCCCTCTACCAATAAAACCTGACATACCGTACGCCTTCTTAACAACGCTATCAACCTGGGTGGCAACTTTCAGTGATCTATGCACATGGACACCGAGATCTCTCTGCTCATCCACACAACCAAGAATCTTACCATTAGCCCAGTTCTCTGTATTCCTGTTACTTCTTCCAAAGTGAATCACCTCACACTTTTCCGCATTAAACTCCATTTGCCACCTCTCAGCCCAGCTCTGCAGCTTATCGATGTCCCTCTGTAACCACTATTCACAACTCCACCGACTTTGGTGTTTTCGCAAATTTACTAACTCATCCTTCTACGCCCTCATCCAGGTCATTTATAAAAATGACAAACAGCAGTGGCCCCAAAACAGATCCTTGAGGTACACCACGAGTAACTGAACTCCAGGATGAACATTTCCCATCAACCACCACCCTCTGTCTTCTTACAGCTTGCCAATTTCTGATCCAAACCGCTAAATCACCCTCAATCCCATGCCTCCGTATTTTCTGCAATAGCCTGCTATGGGGAACCTTATCAAACGCTTTACTGAAATCCATATACACCACATCAACCGCTTTACCCTCATCCACCCGTTTGGTCACCTTCTCAAAGAACTCAGTAAGGTTTGTGAGGCACGACCTGTCCTTCACAGAACCGTGTTGACTATCCTTAATCAAATTATTCATTTCTAGATGATTATAAATCCGATCTCTTATAATCCTTTCCAACACTTTACCCATAACCAAAGTCAGGCTCACTGGACTATAATTACCAGGGTTGTCTCTACTCCCCTTCTTGAACAAGGGGACAACATTTGCCAGTCTCCACTCTTCTGGCACTATTCCTGAAGACAATGACGACATAAAGATCAAAGCCAAAGGCTCTGCAATCTCCTCTCTAACTTCCCAGAGAATCCGAGGATAAATCCCATCCGGCCCAAGGGACTTATCTATTTTCACACCTTCCAGAATTTCTGACACCTCCTCCTTATGAACCTCAATCCCGTCTCGTCTAATAGCCTGTATCTCAGTATTCTCCTCGACTAATTGTCTTTTTCCTGTGTCAATACTGACGAAGAATATTCATTTAGCGCCTCTCCTATCTCTTCAGGCTCCACGCACAACTTCCCACGACTGTCCTTGACTGGCCCTAATCTTACTCTGGTCATTCTTTTATTCCTGACATACGTATCGAAAGCTTTAGGGTTTTCCTCGATCCTACCTACGAAAGACTTCTCATGTCCCCTCCTGGCTCTTCTTAGCTCTCTCCTTAGGTCCTTCCTGGCTAACTTGTAACTCTCAAGCACCGTAACTGAGCCTTCACGCCTCATCTCTACATACGCCTCCTTCTTCCTCTTGACAAGAGATTCAACTTCTTCAGTAAACCACGGTTCCCTAGCTTGACCTCTTCCTCACTGCCTGACAGCTACATACTTCTCAAGGTCACGCAGTAGCTGTTCCTTGAACAAGCTCCACATTTCAATTGTGCCCAGCCCTTGCAGGTTCCTTCTCCATCCTAAGCATCCTAAA
>NC_063381.1:829644-830232 GCF_021869965.1 Rhincodon typus
CACCAAAAATGTTAGTTTTTGATGTTTGTTTGAATGACATGCTTATTTCAGCGAGTTGAGCTCTTCAGAAGGCTAAAATCTCAACCTCACCAAATGACGAACTTTTGATGTTGTTTTGAATAACATGTTTATTTCAGCGAGGTAAGCAGTTCAGAAAGCAGAAATCTCAATATCATCGAATGGTTTAATTTTTAATGCTATGTGGATTAAAATGCTTAAATCAAGGAGATAAGCAGTTCAGAAGACAACAATCTGAACTTCGCCAAATATCTCAATTTTTGATGTTAGTTTGACGAACATGCTCACTTCAGCGAGTTAAGCACTTCAGAAGATCAAAATCTCAACTTCTCCAAATGACACAACTTCTGATGTTGTTTTGACTAACGTGCTTATTTCAGCGAGATAAGCATAGCAGAAGACCAAAATGTCAACTTCACCAAGACACTCAACATTTTATGCTGTTTTGACAACATGCTTATTTCAATGAGATAAGCACTTCAGAAGACCAAAATCTGAACTTCAGTAAATGACTCAAATTTTCATGTTGGATTGACTAACAGGCTTCCTCCAGTGAAATAAGCACTTTAG
>NC_063381.1:830732-831593 GCF_021869965.1 Rhincodon typus
CATGCTGTTTTGACTAACATGCTGATTTCAGTGAGTTAAGCACTGCAAAAACCGAAATGTGAACTTCACCAACTGACTCAAGTTTTGATGTTGGTTTGACGGACATGATTATTTGAGTGAGATAAGCACTTCAGAAATCAAAAATCTCAACTTCACAAACGCACCTAACTTTGGACGCTGGTTGGACTAAAATGATTTTTTCAGTGAGATAAGCACTTCAGAAATCAAAAATCGCAACTTCACAAACGCACCTAACTTTGGACGCTGGTTGGACTGAAATGCTTTTTTCAGTGAGATAAGCACTTCAGAAATCAAAAATCTCAACTTCACCATCTGACTTAGTTTTTGATGGCGTTTTGACAAACATGCTTATTTAACTCAGATAAGCACTTCAGAATACCAATATCTCACTCCATCAAAAATGTTAGTTTTTGATGAAGGTTTGAATGACATGCTCATTTCAGCGAGTTGAGCTCTTCAGAAGGCTAAAATCTCAACTTCACCATATGACACAACTTTTGATGCTGGTTTTTTTGAAATACTTATTTCAGCGTATCAAGCTCTTCATAAAGCCAAAACATGCATTTCACCAAATGTCTCTAGTTTTGATGATGGTTTGACTAACATGCTTATTTCAGTGAGATAAGCCCTTCAGAAATCAAAAATCTCAACTTCACCATCTGACTTAATTTTTGATGGTGTTTGGACTAACATGCTGATTTAACTCAGATAAGCACTTCAGAATTCCAATATCTCACTCCACCAAAAATGTTGGTTTTTGATGTTGGTTTGAATGACATGCTTATTTCAGCGAGTTGAGCTCTTCAGAAGGCTAAAATCTCAACTTCACCAAATGACACA
>NC_063381.1:832093-832798 GCF_021869965.1 Rhincodon typus
TGGTGAAGTTGAGATTTTAGTCATCTGATGTGCTTATCTCGCTGAAATAAGCACGTTAGTAAAAACAACATCAGAAGTTGAGTCATTTGGTGAAATTGAGATTTTTGACTTCTGAAATGCTTCTGTCAATCAAATAAGCATGTTAGTCAAACCATCATCAAAACTACAGTCATTTGGTTAAGTGAGATATTGCTCTTCTGAAGTGCTTATCTGAGGGAAATAAGCATGTTAGTCAAAACAGCATCAAAAATTAAGTCGGATGGTGAAGTTGAGATTTTTGAATTCTGAAGTGCTTATCTCACTGAAATAACCATTTTAGTCCAACCAGCGTTCAAAATTAGGTCCTTTGGTGAAGTTGAGATTTTTTGAATTCTGAAGTGCTTGTCTCACTCAAATAAGCATGTTCGTCAAACCAACATCAAAACTTGAGTCATTTTGTGAAATTCAGATTTTGGTTTTCTGAAGTGCTTATGTCACTGAAATAAGCATGTTCGTGAAAACAGCATGAAAAATAAAGCCATTTGGTGAAGTTGAGATTTTTATCTTCTGAAATGCTTATCTGACTCAAATAAGCATGTTAATCTAAACACCATCAAAACTTGAGTCATAGGGTGAATTTCAGATTTTAGTCTTCTCAACTGCTTAACTCACTGAAATAAGCATTTTAGTCCAACCAGCATCAACAACCAAGTCATTTCATGAAGT
>NC_063381.1:833298-834325 GCF_021869965.1 Rhincodon typus
AAAATCTCAACTTCACCAAATGGCTTTATTTTTCATGCTGTTTTCACGAACATGCTTATTTCAGTGACATAAGCACTTCAGAAAACCAAAATCTGAATTTCACAAAATGACTCAAGTTTTGATGTTGGTTTGACGAACATGCTTATTTGAGTGAGATAAGCACTTCAGAATTCAAAAATCTCAACTTCACCAAATGACTCAACTTTTGATGTTGTTTTGACGAACATGCTTATTTCAGCGAGTTAAGCAATTCAGAAGTCTAAAATCTCAACTTCACCAAATGACACAACTTTTGATGCTGGTTGGTTTAAAATGCTTATTTCAGCGAGTTGAGCTCCACAGAAAACCAAAACCTGAACTTTACCAAATGACTGCAGTTTTGATGATGGTTTGACGAACATGCTTGTTTGATTGAGAGAAGCATTTCAGAAGTCAAAAATCTTAACTTCAACAAATGACTCAACTTTTGATGTTGTTTTGACTAACGTGATCATTTCAGCGAGATAAACATATCAGAAGACTAAAATCTCAACTTCATGAAATGACTTGGTTGTTGATGCTGGTTGGACTAAAATGCTTATTTCAGTGAGTTAAGCAGTTGAGAAGACTAAAATCTGAAATTCACCCTATGACTCAAGTTTTGATGGTGTTTCGGTTAACATGCTTATTTGAGTCAGATAAGCACTTCAGAAGATAAAAATCTCAACTTCACCAAATGGCTTTATTTTTCATGCTGTTTTCACGAACATGCTTATTTCAGTGACATAAGCACTTCAGAAAACCAAAATCTGAATTTCACAAAATGACTCAAGTTTTGATGTTGGTTTGACGAACATGCTTATTTGAGTGAGATAAGCACTTCAGAATTCAAAAATCTCAACTTCACCAAATGACTCAACTTTTGATGTTGTTTTGACGAACATGCTTATTTCAGCGAGTTAAGCAATTCAGAAGTCTAAAATCTCAACTTCACCAAATGACACAACTTTTGATGCTGGTTGGTTTAAAATGCTTATTTCAGCGAGTT
>NC_063381.1:834825-835455 GCF_021869965.1 Rhincodon typus
AAGTGCTTATCTCAATGAAATAAGCATTTTAATTCAACCAGCACTAACAAGTAAATCATTTGGAGAAGTTGTGATTTTAGCCTTCTGAAGTGCTTATCTCGCTGAAATAAACATGTTATTCAAACAACATCCAAAGTTGAGTCATTTGAAGTTGAGGATCTGATCTTCTGAGAGCTTAACTCGCTGAAATAAACATGTTCGTCAAAGGAACATTTAAAAATTGTGTCATTTGGTGAAGTTCAGATTTTTGACTTCAGAGGTGCTCGACTCGCTGAAATAAGCATTTTAATTTAACCAGTATCAAAAGTCAGGAATCTGGTGATATTTTAGTCTTCTGATGTGCTTATCTCCCTGAAATAAGCACGTCAGTCAAAACAATATCAAAAGTTGAGTCATTTGGTGAAGTTGAAATTTTTGATTTCTGAAGAGCTTCAGTTGCTGAAATAAGATTTTATTCTAAACAGCATCAAAAGTTGACTCATTTGGTGAAGTTGAGATCTGAGCTTTCTGAAGTGCTTAACTCGCTGATATGAGCATGTTAGTTAAACGAACATCAAAAATTGAATAGTTTGATGAAGTTCATATTTTTGTCTTCTGAAGTGCTTATCTCACTGAAATAAGCATTTTAAT
>NC_063381.1:835955-837098 GCF_021869965.1 Rhincodon typus
AAGATTTTATTCTAAACAGCATCAAAAGTTGACTCATTTGGTGAAGTTGAGATCTGAGCTTTCTGAAGTGCTTCACTCGCTGATATGAGCATGTTAGTTAAACTAACATCAAAAATTGAATAGTTTGATGAAGTTCAGATTTTTGTTTTCTGAAGTGCTCATCTCACTGAAATAAACATTTTAATCCAACCAGCACTAAAAAGTAAATCATTTGGTGAAGTTGTGATTTTAGCCTTCTGAAAGTGCTCATCTCGCTGAAATAAACATGTTATTCAAAACAACATCCAAAGTTGAGTCATTTGGAGAAGTTGAGGATCTGATCTTCTGAAGAGCTTAACTCGCTGAAATAAGCATGTTCATCAAACGAACATTTAAAAATTGTGTCGTTTGGTGAAGTTCAGATTTTTTACTTCAGAGGTGCTTAACTCGCTGAAATAAGCATTTTAATTTAACCAGTATCAAAAGTCAGGAATCTGGTGAGATTTTAGTCTTCTGATGTGCTTATCTCCCTGAAATAAGCACGTCAGTCAAAACAATATCAAAAGTTGAGTCATTTGGTGAAGGTGAGATCTTCGTTTTCTGAAGTGCTTAAATCGCTGAATTAACCATGTCAGTCAAACCAGCATCGAAACGTGAGTCATTTGGTAAAGTTTAGATTTTGATTTTCTGAAGTGCTTATCTTACTGAAATAAGCATGTTAGTCAAAACAGCATTAAATAACAAGTCATCTGATGAAGTTGAGATTTTTCCCTTCTGCAGTGCTTATCACACTGAAATAAGCATTTTTTTGTCAAACCAGCATCAAAAGTTATGTCCTTTGGTGAAGTTGAGATTTTTGATTTCTGAAATGATCATATCACTCAAGTAAGCATGTTCGCCAAACCATCATCAAAACCAGAGTCATTTGGTTGAGTTCAGGTTTTGGTGTTCTGAAGAGCTTAACTCGCTGAAATAAGCATTTTAAACCAACCAGCATCAAAAGTTGTGTCATTTGGTAAAGTTCAGAGTTTAGCATTCTGAAGTGCTGAACTTCCTGAAATTAGCATGTTAGTCGAAATGAGATCAAAAGTTGAGTCATTTTGAGAAGCTAAGATTGTGATTTTCTGAAGTGCTCACCTCATGAAATAAGCATGTCATTCAAAC
>NC_063381.1:837598-839266 GCF_021869965.1 Rhincodon typus
GACTCAACTTTTGATATTGTTTTGACTGACGTGCTTATTTCAGGGAGTTAACACATCAGAAGACTAAAATCTCACCAGATTCCTGACTTTTGATACTGGTTAAATTAAAATGCTTATTTCAGCGAGTTAAGCACCTCTGAAGTCAAAAATCTGAACTTCACCAAATGACACAATTTTTAAATGTTCCTTTGACGAACATGCGTATTTCCGCGAGTTAAGCTCTTCAGAAGATCAGATCCTCAACTTCACCAAATGACTCAACTTTGGATGTTGTTTTTAATAACATGTTTATTTCAGCGAGATAAGCACTTCAGAAGGCTAAAATCACAACTTCACCAAATGATTTACTTTTTAGTGCTGGTTGGATTACAATGCTTATTTCAGTGAGATAAGCACTTGAGAAGAAAAAAATCTGAACTTCATCAAACTATTCAATTTTTGATGTTAGTTTAACTAACATGCTCATATCAGCAAGTTAAGCACTTCAGAAGATCAAGATCTCAACTTCACCAAATGACACAACTTTTGATGTTATTTTGACGAACGTGCTTATTTCAGCGAGATAAAAATAATAGAAGACCAAAACCTCAATTTCACCAAGACACTCAACTTTTGATGCTGGTTTGACTAAAATGCTTATTTCAGCGAGATAAGCATATCAGAAGACTCAATCTCAACTTCACCAAAAGACCTAACTTTTGATGCTGATTTGACTAAAATGCTTATTTCAGTGAGATGAGCACTTCAGAAGTCAAAAATCTCGACTTCACCAAATGACATCAATGTTGATGCTGTTTTGACTAACAATCTTATTTCACTCAGATAAGCACTTCAGAAGACCAAAATCTGAACTTCTACAAATGACTCAAGTTTTGATGTTGGTTAGACTAACATGATTATTTGAGTCAGATAAGCACTTCAGAAGTCAAAAATCTCAACTTCACCAAATGACTTATTTTTTCATGCTGTTTTGACAAGCATGCTCATTTCATTGAGGTAAGAACTCCAGAAAACCAAAGTCTGAAATTCACCAAATGAATCAAGTTTTGACATTGGTTTGACATGCATGATTAATTGAGTGAGATAAGCACATCAGAAGTCAAAAATCTCAACTTCACTAAAGCACCTAACTTTGGACGCTGGTTGGACTAAAATGCTTATTTCCGTCAGAGAAGCACTTCAGAATTCAAAAATCCCTACTTCACCATCTGAACTAATTTTTGATGCTGTTTTGACTAACATGCTTATTTCATTCAGATAAGCACTTCAGGAGACCAATATCTTACTTCACCAAATGAGTTAGTTTTTGATGTTTGTTTGAATGACATGCTTATTTCATGAGGTAAGCACTTCAGAAGACAGAAATCTCAACTTCACCAAATGACTCAACTTTAGATGTTGTTTTGACTAACATGCTTATTTGAGTGAGATAATCGCTTCAGATGGCAAAAATCTCAACTTCACCAAATGACCTAATTTTTGATGCAGGTTGGATTGACATTCTTATTTGAGCGAGTTACGCACTTCAGAAGACCAAAATATGAACTTCACCAAATGACTCAAGTTTTGATGTTGGTTTGACTACCATGGTTATTTGAGTGAGATAAGCACTTCAGAAGTAAAAGATCTCAACTTCACCAAATGAGTCAACTTTTGATGCTGGTTGGA
>NC_063381.1:839766-841133 GCF_021869965.1 Rhincodon typus
AATCCTGCGTTGTTAGAGTGTCATCATCGAAGGAGTGCTGCACTGTTGAAGGGCCGATATTAAGGGAGTGTGACACTGTCAGAGTGTCATTATTAAAGGTGTGCTACAGTATCAAAGAGTGAGTAATGAGGGAGTGCTGCACTGTCGGAGGGTCAGCACTGAGGTGGGCTCTACTGTCAGATGGTCAATATTAATGCAGTGTTTCACTTTCAGGGGTTTGATATTAGGGGAGTGCTGCACTGTGAGTTGGTCAATATTAAGGGAATGCTGAAACTGTCATTGGGTTGATGCTAAGGGTGTGCAACACTCTCGGAGGGAATGATGTACTATCACAGTGTCATCACTGAGGGAGTTCCACACTGACAGAGAGGTAATATTAAGGGTGTACTGCAGTGTTACTCTTGATGGAGTGCTGCACTGGGGGTCAGTATTGAGGGAATGCTCCATTGTTGGAGGATCAGTACTGAGGGAGTGCTGGACTGTCACAGGGCCAATATGAAGAGGGTGCTGTGCTGTCAGAATGTCAATAATAAAGGAGCACTGCATTATCAGAGGAACCACACTGAGGGAGTGCAGCTGCTGCGAAGATCACTACAAAGGATATGGCATACTGTGAGAGGTCCATTTTGTGGAGATTGATGAACTGACCTGTCCCCCCTCAGTGCTGACACCCGCTTAGTGCTGATCCCCCTCAGTGCAGCACTCCCTCAGTGCAGCACTCCCTCTTCGTTGAGCCCCCTCAGTGCTGACCATCCTCAGTGCACCACGTTCTCAGTACTGACCCACTCAGTGCGCCACTTCCTCAATACTGACCCTCGGACAATCTCACAGCACTCTCCCTCCAACAGAGCAGTACACCCTCACAGCTGACACCCCTCAGTGAAGCACTCCGTCAGTGCTGACTCCCCTCAATACAGCAACCCCTCAGTGCTAACCACGCTCAGTGCAGCAGTCCCTCCGTGCAGCACTCCCTCAGTGCTGACCTCACTCAATGCAGCACTCCCTCAGTATTTGCCCCATCACTGCTGACCTCCCTTCTGTGCTGGACGCCCTCAGTGCAGCACACCCTCTGTGCTGACCCCCTCCAGCTTTGTCACTTCTCAGTGCTGACCCCACTCTGTGCAGCACTCCGTCAGTGTTGACCCCGCTCAGTGCAGCACTCCCTCAGTGCAGCACTCCCTCAGTGCAGCATTCCCTCAGTGCTGATATCGCTCAGTTCTGACACCCCTCAGTGCTGACACCCCTCAGTGCAGCACTCCCTCAGTGCAGCACTCCCTCAGCGCTGACACCCCTCAGACAGTCTCACAGCACTGACCCTCACACGACCCTCACAGCTGACACCCCACAGTGAAGCACTCCCTCAGTGA
>NC_063381.1:841633-842077 GCF_021869965.1 Rhincodon typus
TCGGAGGGTCAATAAGAAGCATGTTGCTCCACGATCAAGGAGTCAATGATGACAGAATGCTGCACTGTCAGAAGATCAGTAGTGAGGGAAAACTGCATTGTCAGAGTGTCTTCATCAAGGAAGTACCACTCTGTCGGAAGACCAATAGTAAAGGAGTGCTGCACTGTCACGGGGTCAATATTGGGAGTGTGCTGCACTTACAGAGGGTCAGTGATGATTAAGTTCTTAACTGTTGCAGAGCCAGTACTGAGGGAATCCTGCGTTGTTACAGTGTCATCATTGAGGGAGTGCTGCACTGTTGAAGGGCCGATACACTCATCAATGCTTCTGTGATATTGCAGTGCTGCCTTCATATTGACCGTTTCACAGTGCAGGACACACTAATATTGAACATCTAGAAGTGCAGCACTCCCTCAGTGCTGACCCCAATCCGTGCAGCACCAC
>NC_063381.1:842177-845846 GCF_021869965.1 Rhincodon typus
CTTAATTCTGAACCCCTCAGTGCAGCACTCCCTCAGTGCTGACACTCATCAGTGCAGCTCTCCCTCAATGTTTAACCCGCTCAGTGCAGCAGCCCCACGGTACTGAAACCGTCAGTGCGGACGTCCCTCAGTGCAGCACTCCCTCAGTGCTGAACCCTCCCACAGACCCTCACAGCTGACACCCCTCAGTGAAGCATTCCCTCAGTGATGACTCCACAGAGAGCAGCATTCCCTCAGTGCAGCATTCCCTCAGTACTGACCCCGTCATTGCTGACCTCCCTTCAGTGCTGACCCCTCTCAATGCTGACACCCCTCAGTGCTGGTACCGCCTCAGTGCTGGCACCCCCTCAGTGAAGCACTCCCTCAGTGCAGCACTCCATCAGTGCAGCACTCCCTCAGTGCTAACTCCTCTCACTGCAGCACTGTCTCAGTGCTGACCCCACTCAGTGCAGCACTGAGGGTGTCAGCACTGAGGGAGTGATTCAGTGAGGGGATTCAGCACTGAGGGAGTTCTGCACTGAGGCGTGTCAGAACTGAGGGAATGCGGCACTGTGGGAGTGCTGCACTGAAGGGGGTCATCACTGAGGTGGGGTCAGCATTGAGTGGGGTCAGCACTGAGGGAGTGCTGCACTGAGGACTTTCAGCACTGAGGGGAGTCAGCACTGAGGGAATGCTGCACTGAGGGCGGCTAGCACTGAAGTGACGTCAGCACTGACGGGGTAAGTTCTGAGGGAGTGCTGCACAGAGACGTGTCAGCACTGAGGGGCTGCTGCAATGAGGGGTGTCAGCACTATGGGAGTGCTTCACTGAGGGGTGTCAGTGTGCGGGTGTGCTGCACTGTTGGAGGTTCAGTGCTGTGAGAATGTCCGAGGGTCAGTATTGAGGAAGTGGCGTACTGAATGGGTCAGTATTGAGGAAGTGGTGCACTGAGGATGGTCAGCACTGAGGGGTGTTAGCAATGAGGCAGTGTTGCACTGAGGGAGGGCTGCACTGAGAGCAGTCAACACTGAAGGGGGTCAGCACTGAGTGGGGTCAGCACTGAGGGCGTCCAGCACTGAAAGGAAGGCAGCACTGACGGGGTCAGCCCTGAGGGAGTGCTGCACTGAATGGGGTCAGAACTGAAGCGGGTCAGCACTGAGGGAGCGCTGCACTGAGGGAGTGCTTCACTGAGGCGGCGCCAACACTGAGGGGTGGCCAGCACAGAGACGGGGCCAGCACTGAGGGGGTGCAAGCACTGAATGGGTTAGCACCGAAGAGGGTCCGCACTGAGGGAGCGCTGCACTGAAGCCGGGCAGCACTGACGGGAGGTCAGCACTGACGGGGTGAGTACTGAGGGAGTGCTGCACTGAGGGAGTGCTGGACAGAGTGTGGTCTGCACTTAGAGGGGTCAGCAATGAAGGTAGTCAGCACTGAAGGAAGTCAGCACTGACAGGGTCAGAAGTGAGTAAGTTGTGCCCTGAGAGAGTGCTGCACAGAGGGGGATCAGCACTGAGGGAGTGCTGCACTGAAGTCAGCCAGCACTGAAGGGAGGTCAGCACTGACGGGGTGAGTACTGAAGGAGGGCTGCACTGTGGGGGCGTCAGCACTGAAGGTGGTCAGCACTGAAGGGAGGTCAGCACGAAAGCTGTCAGTACTGAGGGAATGCTGCATTGAGAGACTGCTCCTCTGCGTCGGGACATCACTGAGGGAGTGCTTCACTGTGGGGTGTCAGCTGTGAGGGTCGTGTGAGGGTCAGTGCTGTGAGACTGTCTGAGGGGTGTCAGCGCTGAGGGAGTGCTGCACTGAGGGAGTGCTGCACTGAGGGGTGTCAGAACTGAGGGGTGTCAGAACTGAGCGATATCAGCACTGAGGGAATGCTGCTCTGAGGGAGTGCTGCACTGAGGGATTGCTGCACAGAGTGGGGTCAACACTGAGAAGTGACAAAGCTGGAGGGGGTCAGCACAGAGGGTGTGCTGCACTGAGGGCGTCCAGCACAGAAGGGAGGTCAGCAGTGATGGGGTAAATACTGAGAGAGTGCTGCATTGAGTGAGGTCAGCACTGAGGGAGTGCTGCACGGAGGGACTGCTGCACTGAGCGTTTTCAGCACTGAGGGGTTGCTGTATTGAGGGGAGTCAGCACTGACGGAGTGCTTCACTGAGGGGTGTCAGCTGTGAGGGTGTACTGCTCTGTTGGAGGGAGAGTGCTGTGAGATTGTCCGAGAGTCAGTATTGAGGAAGTGGCGCACTGAGTGGGTCAGTACTGAGAACGTGGTGCACTGAGGATGGTCAGCACTGAGGGGGCTCAACGAAGAGGGAGTGCTGCACTGAGGGAGTGCTGCACTGAGGGGGATCAGCACTAAGGGGGTGTCAGCACTGAGGGAGGACAGGTCAGTTCATCAATCTCCACAAAATGGACCTCTCACAGTCTGCCATATCCTGTGTAGTGATCTTCGCAGCAGCTGCACTCCCTCAGTGTGGTTCCTCTGATAATGCAGTACTCCTTTATTATTGACATTCTGACAGCACAACACCCTCTTCATATTGGCCCTATGACAGTCCAGCACTCCCTCAGTACTGATCCTCCAACAATGGAGCATTCCCTCAATACTGACCCCCAGTGCAGCACTCCATCAAGAGTAACACTGCAGTACACCCTTAAGATTACCTGTCTGTCAGTGTGGAACTCCCTCAGTGATGACACTGTGATAGTACATCACTCCCTCCGACAGTGTCGCACACCCTTAGCATCAACCCAATGACAGTTTCAGCATTCCCTTAATATTGACCAATTCACAGTGCAGCACTCCCCTAATATCAAACCCCTGAAAGTGAAACACTGCATTAATATTGACCATCTGACAGTACAGCCCACCTCAGTGTTGACCCTCCGACAGTGCAGCACTCCCTCATTACTCACTCTTTGATACTGTAGCACACCTTTAATAATGAAACTCTGACAGTGTCACACTCCCTTAATATCGGCCCTTCAATTGTGCAACACTCCCTCGATGATGACACTCTAACAACGCAGGATTCCCTCAGTACTGGCTCTGTTAAGCACTCAATCATCACTGACCCTCTGTTAGTGCAGCACACCCCTAATATTGACCCCGTGACAGTGCAGCACTCCCTTAATATTGGTCTTCCGACAGAGTGGCACTTCCTTGATGAAGACACTCTGACAATGCAGTTTTCCCTCACTACTGATCTTCTGACAGTGCAGCATTCTGTCATCATTGACTCCATGATCGTGTGGCAACATGCTTCTTATTGACCCTCCGACAGTGCAGCACTCCCTCTGTTTTGACTCCACAACATTAATATTGATCACCTGACGGGCGGTTCTCTTTCAGTCCTCACCCTGCAAAGGGAAGCTCTCCCTTATCTTCAAACCTCTGACAGTGCAGCACTCCCTTAATATTAACCCACTACCAGTGTGGCACTGCCTTAGAATTGAACTTCTGACAGTGCAGAACTCCAACAAAATGATCCTCTGAGTTTCGCACACACTCAATATTGACCATGCAACAGTGTAGCACTCCCTCTGTGCAGACCGTCTGACATTGATACGCTGATAGTGTAGCAATCCCGTAATATTGACCCACTGACACAGCAGAACTCCCTCAATATTGGCCTTCTGACAGTACTGCACTGATCCTTCGGCAGTGCAACGTTCCCTTGATATCAATCT
>NC_063381.1:846346-847196 GCF_021869965.1 Rhincodon typus
AGAATGAGGGACTGCCTCAGTATTGACCCTCTGGCAAAAAGGGACTGCCTCAGAACGACCCTTCTGGCAGTGCTGCACTACTTCAGTACTGACCCTATAACCGTGTTGCATTCCCTCAATTCTGACCCTATTACATCCGGGCAGTGCCTCACACCAGATCCTCTGACAAAGAGGAAATCCCTCAGAACAGTTCCTCTGAGAAGGTGGCACTGCCTCAGAACTGACCGGCTGACAATAAGGTACTCCTTCAGTATAGACCCTTTGATAATGAGTCCCTCCCTCAATCCTGACCCTCTGACAGTGCTGCATTAGCTCAGCATTGACCATCTAAACTCCCTCAATTCTAATCCTTTTGCAATTAGGCAATCACTCAGAACTGACCCGTTGACAACAAGGCATTCCCATCATTCTGACCTTCTGACAGTGCTGCATTACCTCAGTACTGACACTCTCACAGTTCTTCAATACCTCAATATTGAGACCCTGACATTTGATACTCCCTCTATTCTGACTTCATCACATTGAGGCACTGCCTCGGAATGGATCCTCTAACAACGAGTCACTCCCTTACTGCTCACCCTGTAACAGTGAGACACTGCCTCAGAACTGACCTCGTGATGAGAAGGCACTCCCTCTATGCTGATCTGCTGATCAGCTAATTACGGGGCCCTTCCTCTGTAATGACCCTGTAAACATGATGAACTTCCTCAATTGCGACCCCCTTAAAAGAGGCACTGGTTCAGCATGTAACTCTGACAATAATGCACTCCCACAGTTCTGACCCTCTGATACTGCTACAATACCTCAGTACTGACTCTCTGATCGTGTGGCAGACCCCCAGTTTTGACCA
>NC_063381.1:847206-848347 GCF_021869965.1 Rhincodon typus
TCAATACTAATGGAGTGTCACATTGTCAATGGTTCAGTACTGACTCATCACCTCATTATCAGAAGGTCAGTCCTGAGGCAATGCCTCATTGTCAGAAGGTCGGTGCTGAGGCAGTGCCACATTCTCAGAGGATCAATATTAAGGTTTAGAATTGAGTGAGTCACTCTGACAATGAGGCACTCCCTCAGGAATGAGCCTCTGACAATAAGACACTTTCTCAGCTCTGAATCTCTGACAAGGAAGCACTCCCTCAGTGCTAACCCTCTAACAGTGCTTCAATACCTCAGTATGGACCCTCTGTCAATGAGGCACTCGCTGAGTACTGACCCTCTGATAGAGCTGCAATAGCTTACTACTGACCTTCTAATCATGTGCCTCCTGCCCCATTTCTAAATCTATTGCATTGAGGCACTGCCTCAGAACTGACCCACTGGCTATAAGACAGTCCCGAGGTACTGACCCGCTGATCATGAGGCTGTCCCTCAGTAATGATCCTCTAAATGTGAGGCACTCCCTTAATTCTGACCCTCTTCGGCACTAACTCAGTGTTGACCCACCGATATACATTTCACTGCCTCAGAATTGACATGCTGACAATGGAGCACTTGCTCAGGACAGACCCTCTGATAGAGCTGCATTTTTGATATTAGGGCAGTGCTGCACAGCCAGCAGGTCAGTATTAAGGGAATGCCGCACTGTCAGTGGACCAATATTAGGGGATTTCCACGCTGTCAGAAGGTCACTAATAATGGAGTGCTGCACTTTTGGTGAGTGTGTACTGAGGCAGTGCAGCACTGTAAAGGGTCAGTAATGAGAGAATGCTACATTTTCAGAGATTTAGTACAGAAGAAGTGCTTAATCAGAGAGTTATTTCTGATGGAGTGCTGCATTGTCAGGGTTTCACACTGAGGGAGTATCACATAATCAGAGGTCCAATATTAAGGAAATAGTGCACTGTTGGAGGGTTGATATAAAGGGGGTTTTGCACTGCCAGAGGGTTAATAATGTGGGAGTGCTGAAATATCACAGAATCAGTCCTGAGAGAGTGCTGCACATTCAGAGAGTTAGTGCTGAGGGAGTGCTATAAAGTCAGGAGATTGATATCAAGGGAACGTTGCACTGCCGAAGGATCAGTGCAGTA
>NC_063381.1:848847-849807 GCF_021869965.1 Rhincodon typus
AATTAAGGGAGTGCCTCACATTTAGAGGATCATTACTGAGGGACAGCTTCATGATCAGCGGGTCAGTACCTCGGGACTGTCTTATAGCCAGTGGGTCAGTTCTGAGGCAGTGCCTCAATGCAATAGATTTAGAAATGGGGCAGGAGGCACATGATTAGAAGGTCAGTAGTAAGCTATTGCAGCTCTATCAGAGGGTCAGTACTCAGCGAGTGCCTCATTGACAGAGGGTCCACACTGAGGTATTGAAGCACTGTTAGAGGATTAGCACTGAGGGAGTGCTTCCTTGTCAGAGATTCAGAGCTGAGAAAGTGTCTTATTGTCAGAGGCTCATTCCTGAGGGAGTGCCTCATTGTCAGAGTGACTCACTCAATTCTAAACCTTAATATTGATCCTCTGAGAATGTGGCACTGCCTCAGCACCGACCTTCTGACAATGAGGCATTGCCTCAGGACTGACCCTCTGATAATGAGGTGATTCGTCAGTACTGAACCATTGACAATGTGACATTCCATTCGTATTGACGTTCTCATAATAGGGTTCTCCTCAAGTACTGACCCTCTGACGGTTCTGCACTGCCTCAGTACTGACCCTCTAAATGTCTGCCACTCCCTCAATTCTGACCTCCTTACAATGAGGCATTCCCTCAATACTGACCGGGAAGTTGGCACTGCCTCAGCATTGACTATCTGACAATAAAGTCCTCACTCTGGACTGACCATTCAACAATGACATACTGCCTCAGAAGTGACCCACTTACAACATGGCACACACCCAGTACTGACCCACTGATAATGATGCTCTCCCTCAGTACTGACCCTCTGAGAGTGCTGCACTACCACAGGACTGACTCAATTCTGAACACCTTACAATGAGACACCGGCTCATTATTGACCCTTTGATCATGAGGCACTGATTCAGTTCTGACCCTATTACATTGAGAGCGCAGTTCTTCTTCATTGT
>NC_063381.1:850307-852698 GCF_021869965.1 Rhincodon typus
TACTGCACTGATCCTTCGGCAGTGCAACGTTCCCTTGATATCAATCTTCTGACTTTATAGCACTCCCTCAGTACGAACTCTCTGAATGTGCAGCACTCTCTCAGGACTGATTCTGTGATATTTCAGCACTCCCACATCATTAACCCTCTGACAGTGCAAATCTCCCTTTATATCAACCTTCCAACAGTGCACTATTTCCTTAATATTGGACCTCTGATTGTGTGATACTCCCTCAGTGTGAAACCCTGACAATGCAGCACTCCCTCAGAAATAACTCTCTGATTAAGCACTTCTTCTGTACTAAATCTCTGAAAATGTAGCATTCTCTCATAACTGACCCTTTACAGTGCTGCACTGCCTCAGTACTCACTCACCAAAAGTGCAGCACTCCATTAATAGTGACCTTCTGACAGCGTGGCACTCGCCAAATATTGGTCCACTGACAGTGCGGCACTCCCTTAATACTGACCTGCTGGCTGTGCAGCACTGCCCTAATATCAAACTTTCAGCTCTACCAGAGGGTCTGTCCTGAGCAAGTGCCCTATTGTCAGCATGTCAATTCTGAGGCAGTGCCTCTATATTAGTGGTTCAATACTGAGGGAGTGCCTAAGAGGGTCAGAATTAAGGGAGTGCCTCACATTTAGAGGGTCATTACTGAGGGACAGCGTGATAGCCAGTGGGTCAGTTCTGAGGCAGTGCCTCAATGTAATAAATTTAGAAATGGGGTAGGGGGCACATGATTAGAAAGTCAGTAGTAAGCTATTGCAGCTCTATCAGAGGGTCAGAAATCAGCGAGTGCCTCATTGACAGAGGGTCCACACTGAGGTATTGAAGCACTCTTAGAGGGTTAGCACTGAGGGAGTGCTTCCTTGTCAGAGATTCTGAACTGAGAAAATGCATTATTGTCAGAGGCTCATTCCTGAGGGAGTGCCTCATTGTCAGAGTGACTCACTCAATTCTAAACCTTAATATTGATCCTCCGAGAATGTGACACTGCCTCAGCACCGACCTTCTGACAATGAGGCATTGCCTCAGGACTGACCCTCTGATAATGAGGTGATTCGTCAGTACTGAACCATTGACACTGTGACACTCCATTAGTATTGACCTTCTGATAGTAGGGTTCCCCTCAAGTATTGACCCTCTGACGGTTCTGCACTGCCTCAGTACTGACCGTCTGAATGTCTGCCAAACCCTCAATTCTGACCTTCTTACAATGAGGCATTACTGCAATTCTGAGCGGGAAGATGGCACTGCCTCAGCATTGACTATCTGACAATAAAGTCCTCACTCTGGACTGACCATTCAACAATGACATACTGCCTCAGAAGTGACCCACTTACAACAAGTACTGACCCACTGATAATGATGCTCTCCCTCAGCACTGACCCTCTGAGAGTGCTGCACTACCACAGGTCTGCACACCTTACAATGAGACACCGGCTCAGTATTGACACTTTGATAATGAGGCGCTGACTCAGTTCTGAACCCATTACATTGACAGTGCAGCTCTTCTTCATTGTTGACCCTCTGGCAGTGCAGAATTCCCGCATGACTGACCCTCTCACAGTGCAGTATACCTTTAGTACTGAACCTCTGTTAGTGCAGCTCCCATCAGTACTGTCTCGTTCTCTTAGTATTGACTCTCTGACAGTATTTAGGGGAGTGCTGCACTGTTGGAGAGTCAGTACTGAGGAAGAGATGCATTGTCAGAAGGCAAATATTCATGGAGTGCTAGGGTCCATTTTAAAGGGGTTTTGCACTGTCACAAATTCAACTAGGGTGGCGCGGTGGCTCGGTGGCTCGGTGGTTCGGTGGTTAGCACTGCTGCCTCACAGCGCCAGAGACCCATGTTCGATTCCACCCTTGGGCGACCGTCTGTGTGGAGTTTGCACATTCTCCGTGTCTGTGCGGGATTCTGTGTCCTCTGGGTGCTCCGGTTTCCTCCCACAGTCCAAACATATAAAGGCTCGGTGGATTGGCTGTGCTAAATTGCCCATAGTGCCCAAGGATGTTTAGGTTAGGTGGCTTAGACATGGGGAAATATAGGGGAATGGGTCTGGGTGATATTCTCTTCAGAGGGGCGTTTTGGACTCGTTGAGCTGAATGGCCTGTTTCCACACTGTCGGGATTCTGTGAATCAATACTAAAGGAGTACTGCACTGTCGGAGGGTCAATGGTTAGAGAGTGCTGCCCTGTCGGAGGCCAGTACTGAAAGGGAGCCGCCCTGTCAGAAGGTCAATATTAAGGGAGTGCTCCAATATCAGAGAGTCAATAGTAAGGGAGCACATCTCTCTCAAATGGCCTTGTCAAAAGGTCAGTCGTCAGGTTAGTGCTGAGGGAATACCCGTATGTCAGATGGTTAACATATGGCAGAAATGCACTATCAGA
>NC_063381.1:852708-852977 GCF_021869965.1 Rhincodon typus
TCAAGTGTCACTACAGAGGCAGTGCCTCTTTGTAAGGGGGTCAGTCTGTTCTGAGGATTGTTACAGGGTCAACACTGAGGGAGTCCCTCATTGTCAGAGAGTCTGTTCTGTGGCAGTGCCTCAATGTAATGGGGATGGATTGAAGGAGGGCCATATGATTAGTGGGTTATCTCTGAGGTATTGAAGCACTGTCAGACTGTCAGAATCGTGGAGTGCATTATAGTCAGAGGTTCAATACTGATTCAATGGTCAAATTTGGCGGTGTGCCA
>NC_063381.1:853477-855234 GCF_021869965.1 Rhincodon typus
CGGAGCACCCAGAGGACACAGAATCCCGCACAGACACGGAGAATGTGCAAACTCCACACAGACGGTCGCCCAAGGGTGGAATCGAACATGGGTCTCTGGCGCTGTGAGGCAGCAGTGCTAACCACCAAGCCACCGCGTCACCCTAGTTGAATTTGTGACAGTGCAAAACCCCTTTAAAATGGACCCTAGCACTCCATGAATATTTGCCTTCTGACAATGCAGCTCTTCCTCAGTACTGACTCTCCAACAGTGCAGCACTCCCCTAAATACTGTCAGAGAGTCAATACTAAGAGAATGAGACAGTACTGATTGGAGCTGCACTAACAGAGGTTCAGTCCTAAAGGTATGCTGCACTGTGAGAGGGTCAGTCATGCGGGAATTCTGCACTGCCAGAGGGTCAACAATGAAGAAGAGCTGCGCTGTCAATGTAATAGGTTCAGAACTGAGTCAGCGCCTCATTATCAAAGTGTCAATACTGAGCCGGTGTCTCATTGTAAGGTGTGCAGAACTGAGTCAGTCCTGTGGTAGTGCAGCACTCTCAGAGGGTCAGTGCTGAGGGAGAGCATCATTATCAGTGGGTCAGTACTGAGTGTGTGCCATGTTGAAGTGGAACCCTTCTGAGGCAGTATGTCATTGTTGAATAGTCAGTCCAGAGTGAGGACTTTATTGTCAGATAGTCAATATTGAGGCAGTGCCATCTTCCCGGTCAGAATTGCAGTAATGCCTCATTGTAAGGAGGTCAGAATTGGCAGACATTTAGAGGGTCAGTACTGAGGCAGTGCAGAACCGTCAGAGGGTCAATACTTGAGGAGAACCCTACTATCAGAAGGTCAATACTAATGGAGTGTCACAGTGTCAATGGCTCAGTATTGAGGAATCACCTCATTATCAGGGGGTCAGTCCTGAGGCAAAGCCTCATTGTCAGAAGGTCGGTGCTGAGGCAGTGCCACATTCTCAGAGGATCAATATTAAGGTTTAGAATTGAGTGAGTCACTCTGACAATGAGGCACTCCCTCAGGAATGAGCCTCTGACAATAATGCATTTTCTCAGTTCAGAATCTCTGACAAGGAAGCACTCCCTCAGTGCTAACCCTCTAAGAGTGCTTCAATACCTCAGTATGGACCCTCTGTCAATGAGGCACTCGCTGATTTCTGACCCTCTGATAGAGCTGCAATAGCTTACTAGTGACTTTCTAATCATGTGCCCCCTACCCCATTTCTAAATTTATTACATTGAGGCACTGCCTCAGAACTGACCCACTGGCTATCACGCTGTCCCTCAGTAATGACCCTCTAAATGTGAGGCACTCCCTTAATTCTGACCCTCTTAGGCACTACCTCAGTATTGAACCACTAATATAGAGGCACTGCCTCAGAATTGACATGCTGACAATAGGGCATTTGGTCAGGACAGACCCTCTGGTGGAGCTGAAAGTTTGATATTAGGGCAGTGCTGCACAGCCAGCAGGTCAGTATTAAGGGAGTGCCGCACTGTCAGTGGACCAATATTTGGCGAGTGCCACGCTGTCAGAAGGTCACTATTAATGGAGTGCTGCACTTTTGGTGAGTGAGTACTGAGGCAGTGCAGCACTGTAAAGGGTCAGTTATGAGAGAATGCTACATTTTCAGAGACTTAGTACAGAAGAAGTGCTTAATCAGAGAGTTATTTCTGAGGGAGTGCTGCATTGTCAGGGTTTCACACTGAGGAAGTATCACACAATCAGAGGTCCAATATTAAGGAAATAGTGCACTGTTGG
>NC_063381.1:855334-855701 GCF_021869965.1 Rhincodon typus
AGTACTGAGGGAGTGCTATAAAGTCAGGAGATTGATATCAAGGGAACTTTGCACTGCCGAAGGATCAGTGCAGTACTGTCAGAAGGCCAATATTGAGGGAGTTCTGCTGTGTCAGTGAGTCAATATTACGGGATTGCTACACTATCAGCGTATCAATGTCAGACGGTCAGCACTGAGGGAGTGCTACACTGTTGGAGGACCAACATTGAGTGTGTGCGACACTCAAAGGATCATTTTGTTGGAGTTCTGCACTGTCAGTAGTTCAATTGTAAGGGAGTGTCAAACTGGTAGTGGGTTAATATTAAGGGAGTGCTGCACTGTCGGAGGGTCAATAAGAAGCATGTTGCTCCACGATCAAGGAGTCAAT
>NC_063381.1:856201-858986 GCF_021869965.1 Rhincodon typus
TTTAATGTTATTTCGACGAACATGCTCATTTGAGTGAGACAAGGACTTCAAAAGTCAAAAATTTCAACTTCACCAAATGACTAAACTTTTGATGTTGTTTTGAATAACATGCTTATTTCAGCGTGGTAAGCAATTCAGCAGGCAAAAATATCAACTCCACCGAATGATTTAATTTTTAATGCTGTGTGGATTAAAACGCTTAAATCAGGGAGATAAGCAGTTCAGAAGACAAAAATCTGAACTTCACCAAATAACTCAATTTTTGATGTTCGCTTGACTAACGTGCTTATTTCAGCGAGATAAGCATAGCAGAAGACCAAAAACTCAACTTCAACAAGACACTCAACTTTTTATGCTGTTTTGATAACATGCTTATTTTCGTGAGATAAGCACTTCAGCTGACAAAAATCTGAACTTCTCTAAATGACTCAAATTTTGTTATTGGATTGACTAACAGGCTTCCTCCAGTGAGATAAGCACTTCAGAAGTGAAAAATCTCGACTTCATCAAATGACTCAAATTTTGATGTTGTTTTGAGTAACATGCATATTTGAATGAGATAAGCACTTCAGAAGTTCAAAATAAGAACTTCACCAAACGACTCAAGTTGTGATGTTGGTTAGACTAACATGCTTATTTGAGTGAGATATGCATTTCAGAAGTCAAAAATCTCAACTTCACCAAATGACTTAATTATTGATGCTGTTTTGAGTAACACGCTTATTTCATTCAGATAAGCACATTGAAAGACCAAAATCTCAACTTCACGAAATCACATATTTTTTGATACGAGTTTGATTAAAATTCTTATTTCAGCGCGATAAGCACATCAGAAGACAAAAATCGTATCTTCACCAAATGACTCAATTCTTGATGTTAGTTTGACTAACATTATCATTTCAGCGAGTTAAGCATTTCAGAAGACCAAAATCTCAACTTCAACAAGACACTCAACTTTTGATGTTTTTTGACTAACATGCTTCTTTCATTGAGATAAGCACTTCAGAAGACCAAAATCTGGACTTCACCAAATGACTCAAGTTTTGATGTTGGTTAGACTACATGCTTATTTCAGCCATTAAGTACTTCAGAAATCAAAATTCTCAACTTCACCAATTGACTCAACTGTTGATGTTGCTTTGACTAACGTGCTTGTTTCAGCGAGATAAGCATATCAGAAGACTGAAATTTCAACTTTACCAAAGTGCATAACTTTTGATGCTGGTTTGAATTAAATGCTACTTTCCGTCAGATGAGCACTATAGAAGTCAAAAATCTCAACTTCATCAAAAGACTTGATTCTTGATGCTGGTTCGACTAAAATGCTTCTTTCAGTGAGTTAAGCACTCGAGAACTAAAAGTTGATTTTAACCAAATGACTCAATTTTGAATGTTATTTCGACTGACATGCTCATTTGAGTGAGACAAGGACTTCAGAAGTCAAAAATTTCAACTTCACCAAATGACTAAACTTTTGATGTTGTTTTGAATAACGGGCTTATTTCAGCGAGATAAGCATAGCAGAAGACCAAAAACTCAACTTCAACAAGACACTCAACTTTTTATGCTGTTCTGACAACATGCTTATTTTAGTGAGATGAGTACTTCAGATGACAAAAATCTGAACGTCTCGAAATGACTCTAATTTTGATGTTGGATTGACTAACAGGCTTCCTCCAGTGAGATAAGCACTTCAGAAGTGAAAAATTTCGACTTCACCGAATGACTCAACTTATGATGTTGCTTTGATTAACACTCATATTTGAGTGAGATAAGCACTTCAGAAGGCAAAAAGCTCAACTTCACCAAATAAATCTTTTTTTTTTGGTGTTGTTTTGACTAATATGCTTACTTCAGTGAGATAAGCACTTCAGAATTCAAAAGTCTCAATATCACCAAATGACTCAGCGTTTGATGTTGTTTTGGCTAACGTGCTTATTTCAGCGAGATAAGCATATCAGATGACCAAAATCTCACCTTCACCAAATGACCGAACTTTAGATACTGGTTTGTTTACAATTCTTATTTAAGTAAGATGAACACTTCAGAAGTCAAAAATCTCAACTTCACCAAATGACTTAATGTTTGATGCTGTTTGGACGACATTGCGTATTTCACTCAGTTCAGCACTTCAGAAGACCCATATCTCAACTTCACCAAATGAGTTACATTTTGATGTGGGTTTGGCTCACATGCTTATGTCAGCGAGATAAGCACTTCAGAAGTCAAAAATATCAACTGCTCCAAATTAATCAACCTTTTATGTTGATTTGCAAAACGTGCTTATTTCAGCGAGTTGAGCATATCAGAAGACGAAAATCTCAACTTCAGCAAATTACTCAACTTTTGATGCTGATTTGATTAACATGCTTATTTCAGTAGGATAAGCACTTCAGAAGTCAAAAATCTCAAGTTCACCAAATGCCTCAACTTTGATGGTGTTATGACAAACATGCTTATTTCAGCGAGTTAAGGATGTCAGAACGCAAAAATCTCAAATTCACCAAATGACTTAAAATATGATGCTGGTTAACTTAAAATGATTATTTCAGCGAGTTCAGTATATCAGAAGACTAAAATCTCAAACTCACCAAAGGACCTAACTTTTGATGCTGATTTGACTAAAATGCTTATTTCAGAGAGATAAGCACTTTAGAAGACCAAAATCTGAACTTCACCAAATGACTTAATTTTTTTTTCTGTTTTGACTGATATGCTTATTTCACTCAGATAGGCACTTCAGATGACCAAAATCTGAACTTCACCAAAAGACTCAAGTTTTGAT
>NC_063381.1:858996-859778 GCF_021869965.1 Rhincodon typus
TTGTTTTAAAATACTTATTTCAGCGTGTCAAGCTCTTCATAAAACCAAAACCTGAACTTCACCATATGTCTCTAGTTTTGATGATGGTTTGACTACCATGCTTATTTGAGTGAGATAAGCATTTCAGAAGTCAAAAATCTCAACTTCACCAAATGACTCAACGTTTGATGTTGTTTTGACTAACGTGCTTGTTTCCGCGAGATAAGCATATCAGAAGACTGAAATTTCAACTTTACCAAAGTGCATAACTTTTGATGCTGTTTTGAATTAAATGCTTATTTCCGTCAGATGAGCACGACAGACGTCAAAAATGGCAACTTCATCAAAAGACTTGATTCTTGATGCTGGTTCGACTAAAATGCTTATTTCAGTGAGTTAAGCACTCGAGAACTAAAACCTGATTTTAACCAAATGACTCAATTTTTAATGTTATTTCGACGAACATGCTCATTTGAGTGAGACAAGGACTTCAAAAGTCAAAAATTTCAACTTCACCAAATGACTAAACTTTTGATGTTGTTTTGAATAACATGCTTATTTCAGCGTGGTAAGCAATTCAGCAGGCAAAAATATCAACTCCACCGAATGATTTAATTTTTAATGCTGTGTGGATTAAAACGCTTAAATCAGGGAGATAAGCAGTTCAGAAGACAAAAATCTGAACTTCACCAAATAACTCAATTTTTGATGTTCGCTTGACTAACGTGCTTATTTCAGCGAGATAAGCATAGCAGAAGACCAAAAACTCAACTTCAACAAGACACTCAACTTTTTATGCTGTT
>NC_063381.1:860278-863785 GCF_021869965.1 Rhincodon typus
CAAAAATCTCAACTTCACCAAATGACTTAATTTATGATGCTGGTTAAATTAAAATGATTATTTCAGCGAGTTAAGCTCTTCAGAAGGCTAAAATCTTAACTTCACCAAATGACACAACTTTTTATGCTGGTTGGTTTAAAATGCTTATTTCAGCGATTTAAGCTCTTCAGAACACCAATACCTGAACTTCACCAAATGAATCTCGTTTTGATGATGGTTTGACTAACATGCTTATTTGAGTGAGAGAAGCATTTCAGAAGTCAAAAATCTCAACTTCAACAAATGAGTCAACATTTGATGTTGTTTTGACTAACATGCTCATGTCAGCGAGTTAAGCACTTCAAAAGGCTAAAATCTCAACTTCACCAAATGACACAACTTTTGATGCTGATTGTTTTAAAATACTTATTTCAGCGTGTCAAGCTCTTCATAAAACCAAAACCTGAACTTCACCATATGTCTCTAGTTTTGATGATGGTTTGACTACCATGCTTATTTGAGTGAGATAAGCATTTCAGAAGTCAAAAATCTCAACTTCACCAAATGACTCAACGTTTGATGTTGTTTTGACTAACGTGCTTGTTTCCGCGAGATAAGCATATCAGAAGACTGAAATTTCAACTTTACCAAAGTGCATAACTTTTGATGCTGGTTTGAATTAAATGCTTATTTCCGTCAGATGAGCACTACAGAAGTCAAAAATCTCAACTTCATCAAAAGACTTGATTCTTGATGCTGGTTCGACTAAAATGCTTATTTCAGTGAGTTAAGCACTCGAGAACTAAAACCTGATTTTAACCAAATGACTCAATATTTAATGTTATTTCGACTAACATGCTCATTTGAGTGAGACAAGGACTTCAAAAGTCAAAAATTTCAACTTCACCAAATGACTAAACTTTTGATATTGTTTTGAATAACATTCTTATTTCAGCGTGGTAAGCAATTCAGCAGGCAAAAATATCAACTCCACCGAATGATTTAATTTTTAATGCTGTGTGGACTAAAACGCTGAAATCAGGGAGATAAGCAGTTCAGAAGACAAAAATCTGAACTTCACCAAATGACTCAATTTTTGATGTTAGTTTGACTAACGTGCTTATTTCAGCGAGATAAGCATAGCAGAAGACCAAAAACTCAACTTCAACAAGACACTCAACTTTTTATCCTGTTTTGATAACATGCTTATTTTCGTGAGATAAGCACTTCAGATGACAAAAATCTGAACTTCTCTAATTGACTCAAATTTTGTTATTGGATTGACTAACAGGCTTCCTCCAGTGAGATAAGCACTTCAGAAGTGAAAAATCTCGACTTCACCAAACGACTCAAATTTTGATGTTGTTTTGAGTAACATGCATATTTGAATGAGATAAGCACTTCAGAAGTTCAAAATAAGAACTTCACCAAACGACTCAAGTTGTGATGTTGGTTAGAGTAACATGCTTATTTGAATGAGATATGCATTTCAGAAATCAAAAATCTCAACTTCACCAAATGACTTAATTATTGATGCTGTTTTGAGTCACACGCTTATTTCATTCAGATAAGCACATTGAAAGACCAAAATCTCAACTTCACGAAATCACATATTTTTTGATACGAGTTTGATTAAAATTCTTATTTCAGCGCGATAAGCACTTCAGAAGACAAAAATCGTATCTTCTCCAAATGACTCAATTTTTGATGTTAGTTTGACTAACATTATCATTTCAGCGAGTTAAGCATTTCAGAAGACCAAAATCTCAACTTCAACACGACACTCAACTTTTGATGTTTTTTGACTAATATGCTTCTTTCATTGAGATAAGCACTTCAGAAGACCAAAATCTGAACTTCACCAAATGACTCAAGTTTTGATGTTGGTTAGACTGCATGCTTATTTCAGCCATTAAGTACTTCAGAAATCAAAAATCTCAACTTCACCAATTGACTCAACTTTTGATGTTGTTTTAACTAACATGCTTATTTCAGCGAGATAAGCATATCAGAAGAATAAAATCTCAACTTCTCCAAATGACCTAACTTTTTATGCTCGTTTGACTAACATGCTTATTTCAGTGAGTTAAGCACCTCAGAACCGAAAAATCTGAACTTCACCAAATGACTTGATGTTTGACTCGGGTTGGACCAAAATGCTTATTTCAGGGTGTTGAGCACATCATAAGAACAATATCTCATCTCCACCCAATCAGTTAGTTTTTCATGTTGGTTTGCGTGACATGCTTATTTCATTGAGAGAAGCACTTCAGAAGATCAAAATCTCAACGTCACCAAATGAGTCAACTATTGATGTTGTTTTGACTAACATGTTTACATCAGCGAGTTAAGTGCTTCATGAGGCTAAAATTTCAACTTCACCAGAAGACTGAACTTTTGGTACTGGTTGCAATAAATTGCTTATTTCAGCCAGTTCGGCACTTGAGGAGACCAGAATCTGAACGCCACCAAATGACTTAATTTTTAATGCTGTTTTGACTAACATGCTTATTTCTTTCAGATAAGCACTTCAGAAGACCAAAATCTGAACTTCAACAAATGACTCAAGTTTTGATGTTGGTTAGACTAACATGCTTATTTCAGTGAGATAAGCACTTCAGAAATCAAAAATCTCAACTTCACCAAATGAATCAACTTTTGATGCTGGTTACATTAAAATGCTAATTTCAGCGAGTTAAACACCGCAGAAGCCAAAAATCTGAACTTCACCTCATAACTTGATTTTTGATTCTGGTTGGCCTAAAATGCATATTTCTGTGAGTTGAGCACTTCAGAAGATTAAAATCTTAACTTCACCAAATGACACCATTTTTTATGTTCGTTTGACAAAAATGCTTATTTCAGCGAGATAAGCAGATCAGAAGACTAAAATGTCAATTTCACCAAAGGACGTAACTTTGGATGCTGATTTGACTAAACTACTTATTTCAGTGCGATAAGCACTTCAGAAGTCAAAAATCTCAACTTCAAAAATGACTTCAATGTTGATGCTGTTTTGACTAACATGCTTATTTCACTCAGATAAGCACTTCAAAGGACCAAAATCTGAACTTCACCAAATGACTCAAGTTTTGATGTTGGTTCGACTAAAATGCTTATTTGAGTCAGACAATCACTTCAGAAGGCAAATGTCTGAACTTCACCAAATGACTTAATTATTCATGCTGTTTTGACTAACATGCTTAGTTCAGTGAGATAAGCACTGCAGAAAACCAAATGTGAACTTCACCAAATTACTCAAGTTTTGATGTTGGTTTGACTGACATGATTATTTGAGTGAGATAAGCACTTCAGAAATCAAAAATCTCAACTTCACCAAAGTACCTAACTTTGGACGCTGGTTGGACTGAAATGCTTTTTGCAGTGAGATAAGCACTTCAGAAATCAAAAATCTCAACGTCACCAAAGTACCTAACTTTGGACGCTGGTTGGACTAAAATGCTTTTTGCAGTGAGATAAACACTTCAGAAATCAAAAATCTCAACTTCACCATCTGACTTAATTTTT
>NC_063381.1:864285-867436 GCF_021869965.1 Rhincodon typus
ATTAAAATTCTTATTTCAGCGAGATAACCACTTCAGAAGACAAAAATCGGAACATCACCAAATGACTCAATTTTTGATGTTAATTTGACAAACGTGCTTATTTCAGCGAGACAAGCACAGCAGAAGACCACAATCTGAACTTCATTAAATGACTCAAATTTTGATGTTGGATTGACTAACGGGCTTCCGCCAGTGAAATAAGTACTTCAGAAGTGTGGAATCTCGACTTCACCAAATGACTCAAGTTTTGATGTTGGTTAGACTAACATGCTTATTTCAGTGGGAAAAGAATTTCAGAAGTCAAAAATCTCAACTTCACCAAATGACTGAACTTTTGATGCTGTTTGGATTAAAATGCTTCTTTCATCGAGTTACTCACTTCAGAAATCCAAAATCTGAACTTCCCAAAATGACTCTAGTTTCGATGTTTGTTTGACGAACATGTTTATTTGAGTGAGATAAGCACTTCAGAATTCAAAAATCTCAACTTCATCACACGACTTAATTATTGATGCTGTTTTGAGTAACACGCTAATTTCACTCAGATAATCACATCGGAAGACCTATATTTCAACTTCACGAAATGAATTAGCTTTTGATGTTGGTTTGAATGACATGTTGATTCCTTTGTTATAAGCACATCAGAAGATCAAAATCTCAACCTCACCAAACGACTCAACTTTTGATGTTGTTTTGGCGAACATGCATTTTTGAGTGAGATAAGCAGTTCTGAAGTCAAAAATCTCAGCTTCACCACATGACTTACTTTTTAATGCTGTATTGACTAACATGCTTATTTCAGTGAGATAAGCACTTCAGAAGTAAAAAATCAGAACTTCACCAAAGGACATAACTTTGGACGCTGGTTGGACTGAAATGCTTATTTCATTCAGATAAGCACTTCAGAAGACCAATATCTCACTTCACTAAATGAGTAAGTTTTTGATGTTGGTTTGAATGCCATGCTTATTTCATGAGGTCAGCACTTCAGAAGATCAAAATCTGAACTTCACCTAATGACTGAACATTTGATGTTGTTTTGTCTAAAATGCTTATTTCAGCTCGTTTGACACTTTAGAAGGCTAAAACCTCAACTTCACTAAATACCACAACTTTTGATGCTGGTTAGTTTTAAATGCTTATTGTAGCGAGTTAAACTCTTCAGAATACAAAAACCTGAATTTCACCTTATGATTGTAGTTTTGATGATGGTTTGTCTGACATGCTTATTTGATTGAGAGAAGCATTTCAGAAGTCAAAAATCTCAACATCACCAAATGACTCAACTTTTGGTGTTGTTTTGAATAACGTGCTTAATTTCACGAGATAAGCATATCAGAAGACCAAAATCTCACCTTCACCAGATGACCTAACTTTTGATGCTGGTTAAATTAAAATGCTTATTTGAAGAGTTAAGCACCTCAGAAGCCAAAAATCTGAACTTCACCAAATGACACAATTTTTAATATTCGTTTGACTAACATGCTTATTTCAGTGAGTTAAGCACTTCAGAACATCCAAATCTCAACTTCACCAGATGACTCAACTTTTGATGTTGTTTTGACTAACGTGCTCATTTCAGCGAGAAAAGCATATCGGAAGACTAAAATCTCAATTTCACGAAGACACTTAACTTTTGAGGCTGATTTGACTAAAATGCTTATTTCAGTGAGATGAATACTTCCGAAGTCAAAAATCTCAACTTCACCAAATGACTCATATTTTGATGTTGTTTTGAAAAATGTGCTTAATTTAGCGAGATAAGCATATCAGAAGACCAAAATCTCAATTTCACGAAGACACTCAACTTTTGGTGCTGGTTTGACAAAAATGCTTATTTCAACGAGATAAGCATATCATAATACTAAAATCTCAACTTCAAAAAGGGACCTAACTTACGATGCTGATTTGACTAAGTGTCCTATTTCAGTGAGATAAGCACTTCAGAAGGCAAAAATCCCAACTTCACCAAATGATTTAAATGTTGATGCTATTTTGACTAACATGCTTATTTCACGCAGATAAGCACTTCAGAAGGCCAAAATCTGAACTTCACCAAATGACTCAAGTTTTGATGGGGGTTAGACTGACATGCTTATTTGAGTCAGATAAGGACTTCAGAAGTCAAAAAATATCAACCTCAACAAATGATTTAATTTATAATGCCGTTTTGACTAACATGCTTATTTCAGTAAGATAAGCACTTGAGAAGGCTAAGATCTCAAATTCACCCAATGACTCCACTTTTGATGCTGGTTCGATTAAAATGCTACTTTCGTCGAGTTACTCACTTCAGAAATCCAAAATCTGAACTTCCCAAAATGACTCAAGTTTCGATGTTTCTTTGACTAACATGCTTATTTGAGTGAGATAAGCACTTCAGAAATCAAAAGTCTCAACTTCATCAAACAACATAATTATTGATGCTATTTTGACTAACACGCTAATTTCACTCAGATATTCACATCGGAAGACCAATATTTCAACTTCACCAAATGAATTGATTTTTGATGTTGGTTTGAATGACATGTTGATTCCTTTGAGATGAGCACATCAGAAGGTCAAAATCTCAACTTCACCAAATGACTCAACTTTAGATGTTGTTTTGACGAACATGCTCGTGTGAGTGAGATAAGCACTTCAGAAGTCAAAAATCCCAACTTCACCAAATGATTTAAATGTTGATGCTATTTTGACGAACATGCTTATTTCACTCAGATAAGCACTTCAGAAGGCAAAAATCTGAACTTCACCAAATGACTCAAGTTTTGATGTTTGTTTGACTAACATGCTTATTTGAGTGAGATAAGCACTTCAGAATTCAAAAATTTCACCTTCATCACACGACTTAATTATTGATGCTGTTTTGACCAACACGCTAATTTCACTCAGATAATCACAACGGGAGACCAATATTTCAACTTCACGAAATTAATTAGTTTTTGATGTTGGTTTGAATGACATGTTGACTTCTTTGAGACAAGCACATCAGAAGATCAAAATCTCAACTTCACCATCTGACTTAATTTTTGATGCTGCTTTGACTAACATGCTTATTTCACTCAAATAAGCACTTCAGAAGACCAATATCTCACTTCACTTCCTGAGTTAGTTTTTGATGTTGGTTTGAATGACATGCTTATTTCATGAG
>NC_063381.1:867936-869823 GCF_021869965.1 Rhincodon typus
GTGCTTATCTCGCTGAAATGAGCATGTTAGTCAAACTAACATCAAAAATTGAGTCATTTGGTGAAGTTCAGATTTTAGTCTTCGGAAGTGAATATCTCGCTGAAATAAGAATTTTAATCCAACCAGCAGCAAAAATTATGTCATTTGGTGAAACTGAGATTTTAGCCTTCTGACGTGCGTATCTCACTCAAATAAGCGTGTCAGTCAAAACAACATCAAACGTTGAGTCATTTGGTGAAGTTGAGAGTTTGATCTTCAGAAGTGCTCAGCTCAATGAAATAAGCACGTCATTCAAACCTGCATGAAAAACTAACTCATTTGACGGAGTTGAGATATTGGTCTTCTGATGTGCTCAACTCCCTCAAATAAGCATTTTGGTCCAAACACATTCAAACATCAAGTCATTAGGAGAAGTTCAGATTTTTGGCTTCTGAGGTGCTTATCTCGCTGAAATAAGCATGTTCGTCAAACCAGCATCAAAATGTAGGTCATTTGGTGAAGTTGATATTTTAGTTATCTGATTTGCTTAACTCGCTGAAATGAGCCTTTTAATTTAACGAGCATCATAAATTAAGTCATTTGGTGAAATTGAGATTCTTGCCTTCAGAAGTACTTATCTCACTTAAATATGCATGTTCGTCAAAACAACGTCAGAAGCTGAGTCATTTGGTGAAGTCGAGATTCTTCACTTCTCAAATGCTTATTTCACTGGAGGAAGCCAGTTAATCAATCCAACATTAAAATTTGAGTCATTTAATGAAGTTCAGATTTTGGTCTTTTCAAGTGCTTATCTCACTGAAATAAGCATGTTAGTCAAAACAGAATCAAAAGTTGAGTGCCATGTTGATGTTGAGATTTTAGCCTTCTGAACCGCTTAACTCTCTGAAGTAAGCATGTTAGTCAAAACAACATCAAAAGTTGAGTCATTTGGTGAAGTTGAATTTTGATCTTCTGAAGTGCTTATTTCATTGAAATAAACTTCTCAGTCAAAACAGCACCAAAAGTTGAGTGTCATGTTGAAGTTGAGATTTTATCCTTCTGAACCGCTTAACTATCTGAAGTAAGCACGTTCGTCAAAACAACTTCAAAAGTTGTGTCATTTGGTGAAGTTGAGATTTTGATCTTCTGAAGTGCTTATCTCGCTGAAATGAGCATGTTAGTCAAACTAACATCAAAAATTGAGTCATTTGGTTAAGTTCAGATTTTTGTCTTCTGATGTACATATCTCGCTGAAATAAGAATTTCAATCCAACCAGCATCATAAATTATGTCATTTGGTGAAATTGAGATTTTAGCCTTCTGACGTGCGTATCTCACTCAAATAAGCATGTTAGTCAAAACAACATCTAAAGTTGAGTCATTTGGTGAAGTTGAGATTTTTGACTTCTGAAGTGCTTACCTCACTCAAATAAGCTTGTCAGCCAAACAAACATCAAAACTTGAGTCATTTTGTGAAGTTCAGATTTTGATCTTCTGAAGTGCTTATCTCAATGAAATAAACATGTCATTAAAACCAACATGAAAAACTAATTCATTTGGTGGAGTTGAGAGTTCAGACTTCTGAAGTGCTTACGTACTGAAATAAGCATTTTAGTCAAACCTGCATCAAATGTTGAGTGTTTTGGTGCAGTTGAGATTTTGATCTTCTGAATTGCTTAACTAGCTGAAATAAGCATGTTCGTCAAAACAGCATCAAAATTTGAGTCATTTGGTGGAGTCGAGATTCTTCAGTTCTGAAGTGGTTATTTCACTGGAGGAAGCCTGTTCGTCAAACCAACATCAAAATTTGAGTCATTTAGTGAAGTTCAGATTTTGGTATTCTGAAGTGCTCATCTCACTGAAATAAGCATGTTAGTCAAAACAGTATTCAAAATTAAGGCATTTGGT
>NC_063381.1:870323-874652 GCF_021869965.1 Rhincodon typus
GATTAAAATGCTTCTTTCAGCGAGTTAAGCACTTCTGCAGGCTAAACTCTCAACTTCACCCAATGACTCAGCTTTTGATGCTGGTTGGATTAGGATACTTATTTCAGCGAGTTCAGCACTTCAGAAGGCTAAACTCTCAAATTCACCAAATGACTCAGCTTTTGATGCTGGTTGGATTAAAATGCTTCTTTCAGCGAGTTAAGCACTTCTGAAGTCCAAAATCTGATCTTCACAAAATGACTCATGTTTAGATGTTTGTTTGACAAACATGCTCATTTGCCTGAGATAAGCACTTCATAATTCAAAAATCTCACCTTCTCCAAATGACTCAACTTTTGGTGCTGGTTAAATTAAAATGCTTATTTCAGCGAGATAAGCACCTGAGAAGCCAAAAATCTGAACTTCACCAAATGACCCAATTTTTTATGTTCGTTTGGCTAACATGCTTATTTCAGCGAGTTAAGCACTTCAGAAGGCTAAAATTTCAACTTCACCAAATGACTCAGCTTTTGATGCTGGTTGGAATTAAAATGCTTCTTTCAGCGAGTTAAACACTTCTGAAGTCCAAAATCTGATCTTCACAAAATGACTCATGTTTAGATGTTTGTTTGACGAACATGCTTATTTGAGTGATATAAGCACTTCATAATTCAAACATCTCACCTTCACCAAATGACTCAACTTTTGATGCTGGTTGGAATAAAATGCTTATTTCAGCGAGTTCAGATCTTCAGTAGACCAAAATCTCACCTTCACCAAGTGACTCAAGTTCTGATGTTTGTTTGAGTAACATGCTTATTGCAGAGAGATCAGCACTTCAGAAATCACAAGTCTGAACTTCACCAAATGACTCAACTTTTGATATTGTTTTGAATAACGTGCTTAATTCAGCGAGATAAGCATACCGCAAGACTAAAATCTCACCTTCACCAGATGACCTAACTTTTGATGTTGGTTAAATTAAAATGCTTATTTCAGTGAAAAAGCACATCAGAGGTCAAAAATCTCACCTTCACCAAATGACTTAATTTTTTTAAGCTGTTTTGACTAACATGCTTATTTCACTCAGATAAGCACATCACTAGACCTAATTGAACTTCAACAAATGACTCAAGTTTTGATGTTAGTTTGACTCACATGCTTATTTGAGTGAGATAAGTACTTCAGAAGTCAAAAATCTCAACTTCACCAAATGACTCAACTTTAGATATTGTTTTGACTAACATGCTTATGTGAGTGAGATAAGCACTTCAGTATGCAAAAATCTCATCTTCACCAAATGACATAATTTTTATTGCTGGTTGGATTAAAATTCTTCTTTCAGCGAGATAAGCACTGCAGAAGACAAAAATCGGAACTTCGCCAAATGACTCAATTTTTGATGTTAATTTGACTAACAGTTCATTTCTGGTGAGTTAAGCACTTCAGAAGACTAAAATCTCAACTTCACCAGATGACCTAACTTTTGTTGCTGGTTTAATTTAAATGCTACTTTCAGCGAGTTAAGCACTTCAGAAGTCAAAAATCTGAACTTCAGCAAATGACACAATTTTTTATGTTCGTTTGACTAACGTTTTTATTTCAGTGCGATAAGCATATGAGAAGACAAAAATCTCAACTTCACCAAAGGACATAAATTTTGATGCTGGTTGGACGAAAATTCTTATTTCAGTGAGATGAGCACGACAGAAGTCAAGAATCTCAACTTCATCAAATGACTTGATTTTTGATGTTGGTCAGACCAAGTTGTTTAATTCAGTGAAGTTAAGCACTTGAGAAGATAAAAATCTGAACTTCACCGCATGACTCAATTATTGATGTAGTTTGACTAACATGCTCACTTCAGCGAGTGAAACACTTCAGAAGATCAAAATCTCAACTTCACCAAATGTCACAACTTTTGATATTGTTTTGACGAACCTACTTATTTCAGTGACATAAGCATAGTAGAAAACCAAAATCTCAACTTCAACAAGACACTCAACTTTTGATGCTGTTTCGACGAACATGCTTATTTGAGTGAGATAACCAATTCAGAAGTCAAAAATCTCAAATTCACCAATGGCTCAACTTTTGATGTTGTTTTGAATAACATGCTTATTACAGCGAGTTAAGCATTTCGGAAGAAAAAAATCTCAACTTTACCAAATGAATAATTTTTAATGTTGGTTGAATGAAAATGCTTTTTTCAGCGAGTTAAGCACTTCAGAAGACGAAAATCTCACCTTCGTCAAATGACCTAACTTTTGATGCTGGTTAAATTAAAATGCTTCTTTCAGCGAGTTAAGCAACTCAGAAGCCAAAAATCTGAACTTCAGCAAATGACACAATTTTTTATGTTCGTTTGACTAACGTGCTTATTTCGGCGTTATGAGCATATCAGAAGACGAAAAATCTCAATTTCACTAAAGGACCTAACCTTTGATGCTGATTTGACTGGAATGCTTATTTCAGTGAGATAAGCAGTTCAGAAGTCAAAAATCTCAACTTCACCGAATGACTTCAATGTCGATGCTATTTTGACTAACATGCTTATTTCACTCAGAGAAGCACTTCAGAAGACGAAACTCTGAAATTCACCAAATGACTCAAGTTTTGCTGTTGGTTAGACGAACATGCTTGATTGAGTCAGATAAGCACATCAGAGGTCAAAAATCTGATCTCCACCTAATGAATAATTTTTTCATGCTGTTTTGACTAACATGCTTATTTCACTCAGATGAGCACTTCAGAAGGCTAAAATCTGAACTTCACCAAATGACTCAAGTTTTGATGTTGGTTTGACTAACCTGCTTATTTGAGTCAGATAAGGACTTCAGAAGTCAAAAATCTCAAGCTCAACAAATGATTTAATTTATAATGCCGTTTTGACTAACATGCTTATTTCAGCAAGATAAGCACTTGATAAGGCTAAGATCTCAAATTCTCCGAATGACTCAACTTTTGATGCTGGTTCGATTAAAATGCTACTTTCATCGAGTTACTCACTTCAGAAATCCAAAATCTGAACTTCCCAAAATGACTCAAGTTTCGATGTTTGTTTGACTAACATGCTTATTTGAGTGAGATAAGCACTTCAGAAATCAAAAATCTCAACTTCATCAAACAACATAATTATTGATGCTGTTTTGACTCGCACGCTAATTTCACTCAGATAATCACATCGGAAGGCCAATGTTTCAACTTCACCAAATGAATTGATTTTTGATGTTGGTTTGAACATGTTGATTCCTTTGAGATAAGCACGTCAGAAGGTCAAAATCTCAACTTCACCAAATGACTCAACTTTAGATGTTGTTTTGACTAACATGCTCGTGTGAGTGAGATAAGCACTTCAGAAGTCAAAAATCCCAACTTCACCAAATGATTTAAATGTTGATGCTATTTTGACTAACATGCTTATTTCACTCAGACAAGCACTTCAGAAGGCCAAAATCTGAACTTGACCAAATGACTCAAGTTTTGATGTTGGTTTGACTAACATGCTTATTTGAGTGAGATAAGCACTTCAGAATTCAAAAATTTCAACATCATCACACGACTTAATTATTGATGCTGTTTTGACTCGCACGCTAATTTCACTCAGATAATCACATCGGAAGTCCAATATTTCAACTTCATCAAATGAATTGGTTTTTGATGTTGATTTGAATGACATGTTGATTCCTTTGAGAATGGCACATCAGAAGATCAAAATCTCAACCTCACCAAATAACTCAACTTTTCATGTTGTTTTGACTAACATGCATAATTGAGTGAGATATGCACTTCTGAACGCAAAAATCTCAACTTCATGAAATGACTTGATTTTTGATGTTGGTCAGACTAAAATGTTTAATTCAGTGAGTTAAGCACTTGAGAAGACTAAAATCTGATCTTCACCAAATGACTCAATTTTTAATATTGTTTTGACTAACATGCTTATTTGAGTGAGATAACCAATTCAGAAGATCCAAATCTCAACTTCACCAAATGTTACAACTTTTGATATTGTTTTGATTAACCTAATTATTTCAGCGAGATAAGCATAGTAGAAAACCAAAATCTCAACTTCAACAAGACACTCAACATTTGATGCTGTTTTGATTAACGTGCTTATTTCAGTGGGAAAAGCACTTGAGAAGACCAAAATCTCACCTTCACCAAAGGACGTAACTTTTGGTCCTGGTTTGACTATAATGCTGACTTCAGCGAGATGAGCACTATAGAAGTGAAAAATCTCAACTTCATCAAATGACTTGATTTTTGATGCTGGTTGAATTAAAATGCTTATTTCAGCGAGTTAAGCACTTCAGAAGTCAAAAATCTCAACTTCACCAAATGACTCAA
>NC_063381.1:875152-877159 GCF_021869965.1 Rhincodon typus
TGACCAACATCAAAAATCAAGTCATTTGATGAAGTTGAGATTCTTGACTTCTGTCGTGCTCATCTCACTGAAATAAGAATTTTCGTCCAACGAGCATCAAAATTTATGTCCTTTGGTGAAGTTGAGATTTTTGTCTTCTCATATGCTTATAGCGCTGAAATAAGAATGTTAGTCAAACGAACATAAGAAATTGTGTCATTTGCTGAAGTTCAGATTTTTGACTTCTGAAGTGCTTAACTCGCTGAAAGTAGCATTTAAATTAAACCAGCAACAAAAGTTAGGTCATCTGGTGAAGGTGAGATTTTAGTCTTCTGAAGTGCTTAACTCACCGGAAATGAACTCGTTAGTCAAATTAACATCAAAAATTGAGTCATTTGGCGAAGTTCCGATTTTTGTCTTCTGAAGTGCTTATCTTGCTGAAATAAGAATTTTAATCCAACCAGCAATAAAAATTATGTCATTTGGTGAAGATGAGATTTTTGCATTCAGAAGTGCATATCTCACTCAATTATGCATGTTAGTCAAAACAACATGAAAAGTTGAGTTATTTGGTGAGGTTGAGATTTTGATCTTCTGATGTGCCATTCTCAAAGGAATCAACATGTCATTCAAACCAACATCAAAAACCAATTCATTTGGTGAAGTTGAAACATTGGTCTTCCGATGTGATTGTCTGAGTGAAATTAGCGTGCGAGTCAAAACAGCATCAATAATTAAGTCGTGTGATGATGTTGAAATTTTTGAATTCTGAAGTGCTTATCTCACTCAAATAAGCATGTTCGTCAAACCAACATCAAAACTTGAGTCATTTGGTGAAGTTCAGATTTTGGCCTTCTGAAGTGCTTGTCTGAATGAAATAAGCATGTTAGTCAAAATAGCATCAACATTTAAATCATTTGGTGAAGTTGGGATTTTTGACTTCTGAAGTGCTTATCTCACTCACACGAGCATGTCAGTCAAAACAACATCTAAAGTTGAGTCATTTGGTGAAGTTGAGATTTTGCCCTTCTGATGTGCTTATCTCAAAGGAATCAACATGTCGTTCAAACCAACATCAAAAACCAATTCATTTGGTGAAGTTGAAACATTGGTCTTCCGATGTGATTATCTGAGTGAAATTAGCGTGCTAGTCAAAACAGCATCAATAATTATGTTGTTTGATGAAGTTGAGATTTTTGATTTCTGAAGTGCTTATCTCACTCAAATAAGCATGTTAGTCAAACAAACATCGAAACTTGAGTCATTTTGGGAAGTTCAGATTTTGGATTTCTGAAGTGAGTAACTCGATGAAAGTAGCATTTTAATCGAACCAGCATCAAAAGTTGAGTCATTCAGAGAATTTGAGATCTTAGCCTTCTCAAGTGCTTATCTTACTGAAATAAGCATGTTAGTCAAAACGGCATTATAAATTAAATCATTTGTTGAGGTTGAGATTTTTGACTTCTGAAGTCCTTATCTGACTCAAATAAGCATGTTAGTCAAACCAACATCAAAACTTGAGTCATTTGGTGAAGTTCAGATTTTAGCCTTCTGAAGTGCTCATCTGAGTGAAATAAGCATGTTAGTCAAAACAGCATGAAAAATTTATTCATTAGGTGGAGATCAGATTTTTGACCTCTGATGTGCTTGTCTGACTCAATCAAGCATGTTCATCTAACCAACAGCAAAACTTGAGTCATTTGGTGAATTTCAGATTTTCGTCTTCTGAAGTGCTTCTCTGAGTGAAATAAGCATGTTAGTCAAAATAGCATCGACATTGAAGTCATTCGGTGAAGTTGAGACTTTTGACTTCTGAACTGCTTATCTCACTGAAATAAGCATTCCAGTCAAATCAGCATCAAAGGTTAGGTCCTTTAGTGAAATTGAGATTTTTCGTCTTCTGATATGCTCATAACGCCGAAATAAACACGTTAGTCAAACGAACATAAAAAATTGTGTCATTTGCTGAAGTTCAGATTTTTGGCTTCTGAGTTGCTTAACTCGCTGAAAGAAGCATTTTAATTTAAC
>NC_063381.1:877659-880343 GCF_021869965.1 Rhincodon typus
ACCAAATAACTCAACTTTTCATGTTGTTTTGACTAACATGCATAATTGAGTGAGATATGCACTTCTGAATGCAAAAATCTCATCTTCACCAAATGACATAATTTTTATTGCTGGTTGGATTAAAATTCTTATTTCAGCGAGGTAAGCACTTCAGAAGACAAAAATCGGAACTTCGCCAAATGACTCAATTTTTGATGTTAATTTGACTAACGAGTTCATTTCTGGTGAGTTAAGCACTTCAGAAGACTAAAATCTCACCTTCACCAGATGACCTAACTTTTGTTGCTGGTTTAATTTAAATGCTACTTTCAGCGAGTTAAGCACTTCAGAAGTCAAAAATCTGAACTTTAGCAAATGACACAATTTTTTATGTTCGTTTGACTGACATTCTTATTTCAGCGCTATAAGCATATGAGAAGACAAAAATCTCAACTTCACCAAAGGACATAAATTTTGATGCTGGTTGAACGAAAATTCTTATTTCAGTGAGATGAGCACGACAGAAATCAAGAATCTCAACTTCATCAAATGACTTGATTTTTGATGTTGGTCAGACCAAGATGTTTAATTCAGTGAAGTTAAGCACTTGAGAAGATAAAAATCTGAACTTCACCACATGACTCAATTATTGATGTTAGTTTGACTAACATGCTCATTTCAGCGAGTGAAACACTTCAGAAGATCAAAATCTCAACTTCACCAAATGTCACAACTTTTGATATTGTTTTGACTAACCGACTTATGTCAGTGACATAAGCATAGTAGAAAACCAAAATCTCAACTTCAACAAGACACTCAACTTTTGATGCTGTTTTGACTAACATGCTTATTTGAGTGAGATAACCAATTCAGAAGTCAAAAATCTCAAATTCACCAATGACTCAACTTTTGATGTTGTTTTGAATAACATGCTTAGTACAGCGAGTTAAGCATTTCAGAAGAAAAAAATCTCAACTTTACCAAATGAATAATTTTTAATGTTGGTTGAATGAAAATGCTTTTTTCAGCGAGTTAAGCACTTCAGAAGACGAAAATCTCACCTTCGTCAAATGACCTAACTTTTGATGCTGGTTAAATTAAAATGCTTCTTTCAGCGAGTTAAGCAACTCAGAAGCCAAAAATCTGAACTTCAGCAAATGACACAATTTTTTATGTTCGTTTGACTAACGTGCTTATTTCGGCGTTAATGGCATATCAGAAGACGAAAAATCTCAATTTCACTAAAGGACCTAACCTTTGATGCTGATTTGACTGGAATGCTTATTTCAGTGAGATAAGCAGTTCAGAAGTCAAAAATCTCAACTTCACCGAATGACTTCAATGTCGATGCTATTTTGACTAACATGCTTATTTCACTCAGAGAAGCACTTCAGAAGACGAAAATCTGAAATTCACCAAATGACTCAAGTTTTGCTGTTGGTTAGACGAACATGCTTGATTGAGTCAGATAAGCACATCAGAGGTCAAAAATCTGATCTCCACCTAATGAATAAATTTTTCATGCTGTTTTGACTAACATGCTTATTTCACTCAGATGAGCACTTCAGAAGGCTAAAATCTGAACTTCACCAAATGACTCAAGTTTTGATGTTGGTTTGACTAACATGCATATTTGAATCAGATAAGGACTTCAGCAGTCAAAAATCTCAACCTCAACAAATGATTTAATTTATAATGCCGTTTTGACTAACATGCTTATTTCAGTAAGATAAGCACTTGAGAAGGCTAAGATCTCAAATTCTCTGAATGACTCAACTTTTGATGCTGGTTCGATTAAAATGCTACTTTCATCGAGTTACTCACTTCAGAAATCCAAAATCTGAACTTCCCAAAATGACTCAAGTTTCGATGTTTGTTTGACTAACATGCTTATTTGAGTGAGATAAGCACTTCAGAAATCAAAAATCTCAACTTCATCAAACAACATAATTATTGATGTTGTTTTGACTCGCACGCTAATTTCACTCAGATAATCACATCGGAAGACCAATGTTTCAACTTCACCAAATGAATTGATTTTTGATGTTGGTTTGAACGACATGTTGATTCCTTTGAGATAAGCACATCAGAAGGTCAAAAGCTCAACTTCACCAAATGACTCAACTTTAGATGTTGTTTTGACTAACATGCTCGTGTGAGTGAGATAAGCACTTCAGAAGTCAAAAATCCCAACTTCACCAAATGATTTAAATGTTGATGCTATTTTGACTAACATGCTTATTTCACTCAGACAAGCACTTCAGAAGGCCAAAATCTGAACTTCACCAAATGACTCAAGTTTTGATGTTGGTTTGACTAACATGCTTATTTGAGTGAGATAAGCACTTCAGAATTCAAAAATTTCAACATCATCACACGACTTAATTGTTGATGCTGTTTTGACTCGCACGCTAATTTCACTCAGATAATCACATCGGAAGTTCAATATTTCAACTTCATCAAATGAATTGGTTTTTGATGTTGGTTTGAATGACATGTTGATTCCTTTGAGAATGGCACATCAGAAGATCAAAATCTCAACCTCACCAAATAACTCAACTTTTCATGTTGTTTTGACTAACATGCATAATTCAGTGAGATATGCACTTCTGAATGCAAAAATCTCATCTTCACCAAATGACATAATTTTTATTGCTGGTTAAATTAAAATGCTTCTTTCAGCGAGTTAAGCAACTCAGAAGCCA
>NC_063381.1:880843-884020 GCF_021869965.1 Rhincodon typus
CTAACATGCATAATTGAGTGAGATATGCACTTCTGAATGCAAAAATCTCAACTTCATCAAATGACTTGATTTTTGATGTTGGTCAGACTAAGATGTTTAATTCAGTGAGTTAAGCACTTGAGAAGACTAAAATCTGATCTTCACCAAATGACTCAATTTTTAATGTTGTTTTGACTAACATGCTTATTTGAGTGAGGTAACCAATTCAGAAGATCCAAATCTCAACTTCACCAAATGTTACAACTTTTGATATTGTTTTGAATAACCTAATTATTTCAGCGAGATAAGCATAGTAGAAAACCAAAATCTCAACTTCAACGAGACACTCAACATTTGATGCTGTTTTGACTAACGTGCTTATTTCAGTGGGAAAAGCACTTGAGAAGACCAAAATCTCACCTTCACCAAAGGACGTAACTTTTGATCCTGGTTTGACTATAATGCTGACTTCAGTGAGATGAGCACTATAGAAGTGAAAAATCTCAACTTCATCAAATGACTTGATTTTTGATGCTGGTTGAATTATTATGCTTATTTCAGCGAGTTAAGTACTTCAGAAGTCAAAAATCTCAACTTCACCAAATGACTCAACTTTTGATGTTGTTTTGGCTAACATGCTCATTTCAGCGAGTTAAGCACTTCAGAAGACTAAAATCAACCCTTCACCAGATGACCTAACTGTTGATGCTGGTTAAATTAAAATGCTTCTTTCAGCGAGTTAAGCAAGTCAGAAGCCAAAAATCTGAATTTCAGCGAATGACACAATTTTTTATGTTCATTTGACTAACGTGCTTATTTCGGTGTTATAAGCACATGAGATGACAAAAATCTCAACTTTACCAAATGACTTAAGTTTTAATTCTGTTGGATTAAAATGCATATTTCATGGAGTTAAGCACATCAGAAGACCAAAATCTGAACTTCACCAAATGCCTCAAATTTTGATGTAGTTTGACTAACATGCTTGTGTGAGTGCGATAAGCACTTCAGAAGTCAATAAACTCAACTTCACCAAATCACATAATTTTTGATGCTGGTTGGATTAAAATTCTTATTTCAGCGAGATAACCACTTCAGAAGACAAAAATCGGAACATCACCAAATGACTCAATTTTTGATGTTAATTTGACTAACGTGCTTATTTCAGCGAGATAAGCACAGCAGAAGACCACAACCTGAACTTCATTAAATGACTCAAATTTTGATGTTGGATTGACTAACAGGCTTCCGCCAGTGAAATAAGCGCTTCAGAAGTGTGGAATCTCGACTTCACCAAATGACTCAAGTTTTGATGTTGCTTAGACTAACATGCTTAATTCAGTGGGAAAAGAATTTCAGAAGTCAAAAATCTCAAATTCACCAAATGACTGAACTTTTGATGCTGTTTGGATTAAAATGCTTCTTTCATCGAGTTACTCACTTGAGAAATCCAAAACCTGAACTTCCCAAAATGACTCTAGTTTCGATGTTTGTTTGACTAACATATTTATTTGAATGAGATCAGCACTTCAGAATTCAAAAATCTCAACTTCATCACACGACTTAATTATTGATGCTATTTTGACTGACACACTAATTTCACTCAGATAATCACATCGGAAGACCAATATGTCAACTTGCAGAAATGAATTAGCTTTTGATGTTGATTTGAATGACATGTTGATTCCTTTGTTATAAGCACATCAGAAGATCAAAATCTCAACCTCACCAAACGACTCAACTTTTGATGTTGTTTTGGCGAACATGCATTTTTAAGTGAGATAAGCAGTTCTGAAGTCAAAAATCTCAACTTCACCAAATGACTTAATTTTTAATGCTGTATTGACTAACATGCTTATTTGAGTGAGATAAACACTTCCGAAGTCAAAAATCTCAACTTCACCAATTGACATAATTTTTGATGCTGGTTGGATTAAAATTCTTATTTCACAAAGATAAGCACTTGAGTAGATAAAAATCTCAACTTCACCAAATGACTCAATTTTTAATGTTTCGTTTGACTAACATGCTCATTTCAGCGAGTGAAGCACTTCAAACGATCCAAACTTCAAACTCAACTTCACCACTTTTGATACTGTTTTGACGAACCTACTTATTTCAGCGAGAAAAGCATAGCAGAAAACCAAAATCTCAACTTCAACAAGACACTCAACATTTGATGCTGCTTTGACTGACATGTTTATTTCATTGGGAAAAGCACTTCAGAAGACCAAAATCTCACTTTCACCAAAGGACATAATTTTTGATCCTGGTTGGACTATAATGCTTATTTCAGTGAGATGAGCACAATAGAAGTGAAAAATCTCAACTTCATCAAATGACTTGATTTTTGATGCTGTTTGAATTAAAATGCTTATTTCAGCGAGTTAAGCACTTCGGAAGACCAAATTCTGAACTTCAACAAAAGACTCAAGTTTTGATGTTAGTTTGACTAACATGCTTATTTGAGTGAGATAAGCACTTCAGAAGTCAAAAATCTCAACTTCACCAATTGAATCAACTTTAGATGTTGTTTTGACTAACATGCTTATGTGAGTGAGATAAGCACATCAGAAGGCAAAAGTCTCAACTGCACCAAATTACATAATTTTTGATGCTGGTTGGATTAAAATTCTTATTTCAGCGAGATAAGCACTTCAGAAGACAAAAATCGGAACTTCACCAAATGACTCAATTTTTGATGTTCATTTGACGAACATGCTCATTTCAGCGAGTGAAGCACTTCAGAAGACTGAAATCTCACCTTCACCAGTTGACATAACTGTTGATGCTGGTTAAATTAAAATGCTTCTTTCAGCCAGTTAAGCAAATCAGAAGCCAAAAATCTGAACTTCAGCAAATGACACAATTTTTTATGTTCGTTTGACTCACGTGTTTATTTCGGCGTTATAAGCACAGCAGAAGACCAAAATCTCAACTTCAATACGACACTCAACTTTTGATGCTGTTTTGACTAACATGCTTATTTCAGTGAAGTGAGCACTACAGAAGTCAAGAATCTCAACTTCATCAAATGACTTGATTTTTGATGTTGGTTGGACTAACATGTTTAATTCAGTGAGTTAAGCACTTGAGAAGACTAAAATCTGATCTTCAGAAAATGACTCAATTTTTAATGTTGTTTTGACTAACATGCTTATTTGAGTGAGATAACCAATTCAGAAGTCAAAAATCTCA
>NC_063381.1:884520-885883 GCF_021869965.1 Rhincodon typus
AGCATGAAAAATTTGGTCATCTGGTGCAGGTGAGATTTTAGTCTTCTGATATGCTTATCTCGCTGAAATAAGCACGTTGAGTCAAAACAACATCAGAAGTTGAGTCATTTGGTGAAGTTGAAACTTTTGATTTCTGAAGTGCTTATCTCACTCAAATGAGTATGTTAGTAAAACCAACATCAAAACTTCAGTCATTTAGTGAAGTTCAGATTTTGGTTTTCTGAAGTGGTTAACTCAGCAAAATAAGCATGTCAGTCAAAACAGCATCAACATTTAAATCATTTGGTGAAGTTGTGATTTTTAACTTCTGAAGTGCTTAACTCGCTGAAATGAGCATGTTAGTCAAATTAACATCAAAAATTGAGCCATTTGGTGAAGTTTCGATTTTTGTCTTCTGAAGTGCTAATCACGCTGGAATAAAAAAAATTAATGAAAACAGCATAAAAAGTTATGTCATTTGTTGAGGTTGAGATTTTTGCCTTCTGAAGTGCTTATCTCACTCACATTAGCGTGTTAGTCAAAACAACATCTAAAGTTGAGTCATTTGGTGAAGTTGCGATTTTTGACTTCTGAAGTGCTTATCTCACTGAAATAAGCAATTCAGTCAAATCAGCCTCAAATGTTGAGTGTCTTGTTGAAATTCAGATTTTAGTTTTCTCATATGCTTATCTCGCTGAAATAAGCACGTTAGTCAAAACTTCATCAAAAGTTGAGTCTTTCCGTGAAGTCGAGACTTTTGATTTCTGAAGTGCTAAACTCGCTGAAATAAGCATGTTAGTCAAACGTACATAAAAAATTGCGTCATTTGGTGAAGTTCAGATTTTTGTCTTGAGTTGCTTAACTCTCTGAAAGAAGCATTTTAATTTAACCAGCATCAAAAGTGAGGTCATCTGGTGAAGGTGAGATTTTAGTCTTCTGATATGCTTACCTCGCTGAAATAAGAACGTTGAGTCAAAACAATATCAAAAGTTGAGTTATTTGGTGAAGTTCAGATTTAGGTTTTCTAAAGTGGTTAACTGAGTGAAATAAGCATGTTAGTCAAAACAGGGTTAAAAAATAAGTCATTTGGTGAAGTTGAGATTTTTCGCTTCTGAAGTGCTTATCTCACTCAAATAAGCATGTTAGTCTAACAAACATCAAAACTAGAGTCATTTGGCGCAGTTCAGATTTTGGTCTTCTGAAGTAAGCATTTTACTCAAATCAGCATCAACAGTTAGGTACTTTAGTGAAGTTAAGAGTTTCGTATTGTGTCTGCTTATCTCGCTGAAATAAGCATTTTAGTCAAACCAGCGTCAAAAGTTGAGTGTCTTGGTGAAATTGAGACTTTGGACTTGGGATATGCTTATCTCGCTAAATTCAGCAC
>NC_063381.1:885983-891353 GCF_021869965.1 Rhincodon typus
ATTGAGACTTTGGACTTGGGATATGCTTATCTCGCTAAATTCAGCACGTTAGTCAAAACAACATCAAAAGTTGAGTCATTTGGGGAAGTTGAGACTTTGATCTTCTGAAGTGCGAGACTTGCTGAACTAATCATGTCAGTCAAACGAACACAAAAAAATTGTGTCATTTGGTGAAGTTTAGATTTGTCGATCCTGAGTTGTTTAACTCGCTGAAACAGGCATTTTAATTTAACGAGCATGAAAAGTTTGGTCATCTGGTGCAGGTGAGATTTTAGTCTTCTGATATGCTTATCTCGCTGAAATAAGCACGTTGAGTCAAAACAACATCAGAAGTTGAGTCATTTGGTGAAGTTGAAATTTTTGATTTCTGAAGTGCTTATCTGAGTGAAATAAGCATGTTAGTCAAAACAGCATCAACATTGAAGTCATTTTAATAAGTTGAGATCTGAGCCTTCTCAAGTGCTCAAATGGCTGAAATAATCATGTTAGTCAAACCAACATCAAAACTTTAGTCATTTGTTGAAGTTCAGATTTTGGTCTTCTGAAGTGCTTATCTGAGTGAAATAAGCATGTTAGTCAAAATAGCATCAACATTTATATCATTCGGTGAAGTTGGGATTTTTGACTTCTGAAGTGCTTATCTCACTGAAATAAGAACGTTCGTCAAAACAACATCAAAAATTGAGTCATTTGGTGAAGTTCAGATTTTTGACTTCAGAACTGCTTATCTCACTCAAATATACATGTTAGTCAAAACAACATCAAAAGTTGAGTCACTTGGTGAGGTTGAGATTTTGATCTTCTGATGTGCTTATCTCAAAGGAATCAACATGTCATTCAAACCAACATCAAAAACCAATTCATTTGGTGAAGTTGAAATATTGGTCTTCCGATGTGATTATCTGAGTGAAATTAGCGTGTTAGTCAAAACAGCATCAAGAATTAAGTCGTTTGATGAAGTTGAGACTTGAATTCTGAAGTGCTTTTCTCACTCAAATAAGCATGTTCGCCAAACAAACATCAAAACTTGAGTCATTTGGTGAAGTTCAGAATTTGGTCTTATGAAGTGTTAATCTGAGTGAAATAAGCATGTTAGTCAAAATTGCATCAACATTTAAATCATTTGGTGAAGTTGGGATTTTTGATTTCTGAAGTGCTTATCTAACTCAAATGAGTACGTTAGTAAAACCAACATCAAAACTTCAGTCATTTAGTGAAGTTCAGATTTTGGTTTTCTGAAGTGGTTAACTAAGCAAAATAAGCATGTTAGTCAAAACAGCATCAACATTTAAATCATTTGGTGAAGTTGTGATTTTTGACTTCTGAAGTGCTTAACTCGCTGAAATGAGCATGTTAGTCAAATTAACATCAAAAATTGAGCCATTTGGTGAAGTTCAGATTTTGGTCTTCTGAAGTGCTTAACTCGCTGAAATGAGCATGTTAGTCAAATTAAAATCAAAAATTATGTCAATTGGTGAAGTTGAGATTTTTGCCTTCTGAAGTGCTTATCTCACTCACATAAGCATGTCAGTCAAAACAACATCTAGAGTTGAGTCATTTGGTGAAGTTGAGATTTTTGACTTCTGAAGTGCTGATCTCACTCAAATAAGCATGTTAGTCAAATCAACATCAAAACTTGAGTCGTTTCGTGAAGTTCAGATTTTGGTCTTCTGAAGTGCTTAACTCGCTGAAATAAGCATTTTTATTCAAACAGCATCAAAAATCAAGTCAGTTGATGAAGTTGAGATTTTTCACTTCTATAGTGCTCATCTCACTGAAATAAGCATTATAGTCCAACCAGGATCAAAAGTTATGTCCTTTGGTGAAGGTGAGATTTTGGTCTTCTGAAGTGCTTTTCCCACTGAAATAAGCATGTTAGTCAAAACAGCATCAAATGTTGAGTGTCTTGTTGAAGTTGAGATTTTGGTTTTCTACTATGCTTATCACGCTGAAATAAGTAGGTTAGTCAAAACAATATCAAAAGTTGTGACATTTCATTAAGTTGAGATTTTGATCTTCTGAAGTGGTTCAGTCGCTGAAATGAGCGTGTTAGTCAACTAACATCAAAAATTGAGTCATTTGGTGAAGTTGAGATTTTTATCTTCTCAAGTGCTTATCTTTGTGAAATAAGAATTTTAGTTCAACCGGCATTAAAAATTACGTCATTTGGTAAAGTTGAGATTTTTGCCCTCTGAAATGCTTAACTCACGGAAATAAGCATGTTATTCAAAACAACATCAAAAGTTGAGTCATTTGGTGAAGTTGAGATTTTTGACTTCTGAATTGGTTATCTCACTCAAATAAGCATGTTAGTCAAAACAACATTAAAAATTGAGTCATTTTCTGAAGATCAGATTTTAGTCTTCTCAAGTGCTTAACTCACTGAATTAAACATGTTAGTCCAACCAACATCAAAAATCAAGTCATTTGATGAAGTTGAGATTCTTGACTTCTGTCGTGCTCATCTCACTGAAATAAGAATTTTCGTACAACCAGCATCAAAATTTATCTCCTTTGGTGGAGTTGAGATTTTTGTCTTCTCATATGCTTATAGCGCTGAAATAAGAATGTTAGTCAAACGAACATAAGAAATTGTGTCATTTGCTGAAGTTCAGATTTTTGACTTCTGAAGTGCTTAACTCGCTGAAAGTAGCATTTAAATTAAACCAGCAACAAAAGTTAGGTCATCTGGTGAAGGTGAGATTTTAGTCTTCTGAAGTGCTTAACTCACCAGAAATGAACTCGTTAGTCAAATTAACATCAAAAATTGAGTCATTTGGCGAAGTTCCGATTTTTGTCTTCTGAAGTGCTCATCTCGCTGAAACAAGAATTTTAATCCAACCAGCAATAAAAATTATGTCATTTGGTGAAGATGAGATTTTTGCATTCAGAAGTGCATATCTCACTCAATTATGCATGTTAGTCAAAACAACATGAAAAGTTGAGTTATTTGGTGAGGTTGAGATTTTGATCTTCTGATGTGCCATTCTCAAAGGAATCAACATGTCATTCAAACCAACATCAAAAACAAATTCATTTGATGAAGTTGAAATATTGGGCTTCCTTAGTGATTATCTGAGTGAAATTAGCGTGCGAGTCAAAACAGCATCAATAATTAAGTCGTGTGATGATGTTGAAATTTTTGAATTCTGAAGTGCTTATCTCACTCAAATAAGCATGTTAGTCAAAACAATATCTAAAGTTGAGTCATTTGGTGAAGTTGAGATTTTTGACTTCTGAAGTACTTATCTCACTCAAATAAGCATGTGAGTCAAACTAACATCAAAACTTGAGTCATTTGTTGAAGTTCAATTCGGTCTAGTGATGTGCTTATCTGAGTGAAATAAGCATGTTAGTCAAAACAGCTTAAAAAAAATTAAGTCATTTGGTGAAGGTGAGATTTTTGACCTCTGATGTGCTTTTTCACTGAAATAAGCATTTTAATTTAACCAACATCAAATGTTAGGTCATCTGGTGAAGGTGAGATTTTAGTCTTGCGGTATGCTTATCTCGCTGAATTAAGCACGTTATTCAAAACAATATCAAAAGTTGAGTCATTTGGTGAAGTTCAGACTTGTGATTTCTGAAGTGCTGATCTCTCTGCAATAAGCATGTTACTCAAACAAACATCAGAACTTGAGTCATTTGGTGAAGGTGAGATTTTGATCTACTGAAGATCTTAACTCGCTGAAATAAGCATTTTATTCCAACCAGCATCAAAAGTTGAGTCATTTGGTGAAGGTGAGATGTTGGAATTATGAAGTGCTTATATCACTCAAATAAGCATGTTAGTCAAACAAACATCTAAACATGAGTCATTTTGTGAAGATCAGATTTTGGACTTCAGAAGTGTTTAACTCGCTGAAATAAGTATTTTAATCCAACCAGCATCAAAAGCTGAATCATTTGGTGAATTTGAGAGTTTAGCCTGCAGAAGTGCTGACCTCGCTGAAAGAAGCATTTTAATCCAACCAGCATCAAAAGCTGAGTCATTTGGTAAAGTTGAGATTTTAGCCTTCTGAAGTGCTAACCTCGCTGAAATAAACATGTTAGTCAAAACAGCATCAAAAGTTGAGTCACTTGGTGAAGTTGAGATTATGATCTTCAGACGTGCTTATCTGAATGAAATAAGCATGTCATTCAAACCAACATCAAAAACTAACTCATTTGGTGAATTTCAGATATTGGTCTTCTGATGTGCTTGTCTGAGTGAATTGAGCATGTTAGTCAAAACAGCATTAAAAATTAAGTCATTTGTTGATGTTGAGATTATTGATTTCTGAAGTGCTTAAATCGCTGAATAATCATGTTAGTCAAACCAACGTCAAAACTTGAGTCATTTGGTGAAGTTCGGATTTTGGTTTTTTGAAGTGCTTATCTCACTCAAGTAAGCATGTCAGTCTAACCAACATGAAAACTTGAGTCATTTGGTGAAGTCCTTATTTTGGCGTTCTGAAGTGCTTATCTCACTCAAATATCCATGTTACTCAAAACAACATCAAAAGTTGAGTCATTTGGTGAAGTTGAGATATTGATCTTCTGAAGTGCTTATCTAAGTAAAATAAGCATGTTAGTCAAAACAGCATCAAAAATTAAGTCAGATGGTGAAGTTGAGATTTTTGATGTCTGAAGTGCTTATCTCAAAGAAATAAGCATTTTAGTCCAACCAACATCACAACTTGAATCATTTGTTGAAGTTCAATTAGGTCTCGTGATGTGCGTATCTGAGTGAAATAAGCATGTTAGTCAAAACAGCATTAAAAAAATACTAAGTCATTTGGTGAAGGTGAGATTTTTGACCTCTGATGTGCTTTATCACTGAAATAAGCATTTTAGTCATACCAGCATCAAAAGTTGAGTGTTTGGGTGAAGTTGCAATTTTGGTCTTCTGATACGGTTATCGAACTGAAATACGCACGTTAGTCAAACCAACATCAAAAATTGATTCATTTCGTGAAGTTCAGGTACATGTCTATGGAAGCCCTGAAGTCGCTGAAATAAGCATTTGAATCCAACTGGCATCAAAAATTAAGACATTTGATGAAGTTGAATTTTTTGCCTTCTGAAGTGCTTATCTTCCGCACATACGCATGTTAGTCAAACCAACATCAAAAGTTGAGTCATTTGGTAAAGTTGAGATTTTGATCTTCTGACGTGCTTATCTAAATGAAATCAACATGTCATTCAAACCAACATCAAAAACCAACTTATTTGGTGAAGTTGAGATTGTGGTCTTCCGATGTGATTATCTGAGAGAAATAAGTGTGTTAGTCAAAACAGCATCAATAATTAAGTCATTTGTTGAAGTTGAGATTTTTGAATTATGAAATGCTTATCTCACTCAAATAAGCATGTTTGTCAAACAAACAT